>NC_133582.1:24716383-25029250 GCF_964106895.1 Numenius arquata | reverse complement strand
ATAGCAGACATTTTGATAAGCTTCCAATCTGTTTGTGGCATTTATAAAGAAAATTCAGGAACTGCCCAGGGATTGTCCAGCTGGGTTTCAAAGGATGTTAAGGTTTATTACCGGAGAGCTGAGTAGATCCTCCAGGGTTCATTAGAGTCCATTCCACCGGGACTGAGGCATAATCTACTATTTGTTCGGGTAAAACGCCAGCTCCTGAAATAACGTATAGGGCTTTGAGTCTTTTACTTTCCATTTCCCTTCTGGGGGCTTCCTGATGGGATGCCAGCCTCGGTGGGGCTACCTCCTAGGCACTTGCCACGTCCCATTATTACAGTTGCGGCAACGGTGGGATTCAGCTCACATAACTTTGCCTATCTAAAAGGTCAGTGTCCAGCTCTTTCTGTGGTTAATGGTGACAAATCGTTACACTCAGAAGGAGATGGAGAGTTACCTTCCTTCCTGTCCTGGACACCTGAGTCCGGAGGAGCCTGTTTGTCTCTCCACTGATGCAGGGAACACTGAAGCGACTAGATTTTAGATAGCTAAAGTCAGGTAAGGTGAATCCCACCCTGACAGGAATATGTATGGACAATCATTTGAAGAAGGAAAACTGGTTACTTGCTGTACGGTAACTGTGGTTCTTCAAGATGCTTTGTCCACACAGATTCTGTGGTCCCCCTCCTGTGCTAACTCCGAGTCCTGTCCTAGGGGGTTCTTATCGGTGAAGGAATTGAGTGGTGGTTGAAGCCGCCATCCCCCTTATGCCCTCAGGTACAGTGGTCGCAAGGACACACTGGGTGCAGGCACAGCCCCAGTGGACACTGCTATTCAGAAAGAATCCAATCTCCTGCACATGGGGCCTATGTGCACGTAGATGGGAATCTGTGTGGGCAACACATTTCGAAGAAGCACGGTTACTGTAGGGTAAGTAACCCTTCTTTTTTACAGCTTTCAAAATGATGCTCTCTATATTTGTGCACCATCAAATTTACTGTATAACCAAAGTTTTGTTAAAAAATGTGTAGAACCAGGAATTTTCCGTAGTGGTTTTTTCCATCACGTACCCAGAGGTGAAGGATGTGACACTAAATAATGTAAATATTTGAACTTAAAAAGTCGTCATATTATATGAGACGATATTTCACACTTTATAATGCATCGTATACATCAGGAATCAGGAGATTTTTAAGCCTCTAAAACCACATCCACAACTACGTTTCCGTGTGGTTTTACATGCTTATTTTTCATTTGTTTTGTATAAGATTGCATTTGTTTGCTTGAGTTTTTGAGTTTCCTTTTGGCGCTCTGGTCTACAGAAGCTGATGCCGTTCTAAGCGTATACATCCAAAATATATTAAAATATTGGCACACAAAACCCTTGGCTTATATTGATCGTTTGGTTTGAGATGTTCCTGAAGATGCTGCTTTGAAAGCTTGTGAAGCTCAGTCTTGAAAAAATTCTGATTTCTAGAGATAGTAACTGACAAACGACAATTTTAAAAGCAGTAGTGTATATACATTTAGATATCTGTGGACGATTTAAAATTACTGCGTTCTTTTCTTGTCATCTTCAAGGGGTGGTATTCGCGCAGCTTTGCCTCTTCTCAGGCTGTTGATTCAGAATCCTACAATAAACGTTTTTACTGGTGGGGGAATTGCATTTGCCATCCCTCTCCCGGCTCGGTGTCCTGCTTGCCAAGGGCTGGGTGAGGAGGCGCAGCCGCCCTGGGTCACACCTGGAAATTCCCATCACGATTCCCCGTAGTATTTGTTGAAACGCTTTTGGGCAAGACGTGCAGTAAGAGTGAGGTGGATGCTTAGGAAACCTGGTTGCTGTCCAGTTGCTTACGTAGTTTAAACGAAGCTCTCTTAAATCTTCAGGGCAAAGATGATGTTTACGATCGTATGCTGCTAGACTACTTCTTTTCTTATCATCAGTTCATCCATCTACTCTGTCGCGTTGCAATCAACTGTGAAAAGTTTACTGAAACTTTAGTTAAAATGAGTAAGTATGAAGGTTAAACAGCCTAAGGCATTTTTTTTTTTCTGTGATAACTGAGAGGGTTTCTCCACTAAGTTTTGTATTCAAATTTTTTAAGAAAAAGCAGAGCTTGTGAAACTTGCTGCACTAATCCTCCTGGACATGATTTTTATCCACAAAACTGCATGACGTGTATAACGTAGTGCAATCATGCCTACGTGACTGTCACGCTTTGGGCCTGGCCAGTGAGAATTCAGTCTCCTTGCACATTTAGAGTTTAATACAGGACTCACTGAAGCTTTTTGTTGGCAGTTTAAGTGGCTTTGGGTCAGATCCTGAATCCTCAGCATCTCTGCCGATGGTGTGACTTGGCAACGTGCCCAGGAGCACACCTGGACAGCCACCGCTGGCACTGGTTCTGTTGTTACCAACCCAGCTTTATTTTACTCCATAGTTTTGGGAACCTTCACAACATTTAATGAAGTTTATAACCATTCAGTCAGGTAGTTTGTACCTGATGCTTGTTTCAGCTCTGCCGGTAAATACCACCAGTATTTGGGTTTCTTCCCATCACAATGTAAACCTATTTTTTCGGTGTGTGGACAAGGCATTCATGGCTTTATCTGGCTACTCCAGCCATTGGGCTGGTTCTCTGCAGGAGAGCATCCCGCCTTGAATTGCCTCGTTAAGTCCATGTGCTGCTCCAAAGGCACGTTCTGGAGTTATTTTTTTTATCTTCCCCCATGGAGGCCAGGAGAAGCTGAGTTACCCGGTGTGGTAGGTGCAGGTGCCCAGACCTCCGTGTCACACAGGTAGTTACTACGTGGACACAGACTGGGAGCCGTCTCACTTCAGTTGTCTAAAATGAGACGTACAGCCAGATTTTCCTCTGTAGTCCGGGGAGAACCATAGATTCCTTCCAAGAGAAATTCGTCTTCTGATTCTTAAGTATCTTAAGCAGAATGAACCACCTTCTGAAAACACCCGCTTGCTTTCTTGTTTTCTCTGCCTGTAGAAGCTGGCCTAGCTAGTTATGGTTAAATACCACTTCTAGACAAGTACAGCTATACCAAATTAATTTTATCCAGAGTGATGATAGTAGGATGTTCTTTTGATCCCCCGAATCCCCCATTTGCTCGTTGTTTGTCATGCTCTTCCGATTGTAACTCGAGCATTATTAATTCCTACTCTTAAGTTGTGTTAGTTACACAGCGTACTGGGAATGGGTATTGTTTGCTGTTGTTCAGTGTATCGCTTAACTCTTTCACGGTGTAGGTAACAGCGGTGCCTGGGTTAATAATGAAGATCACCCTTTAGAAATTAAACACTTTTTAAAAAAAAAAAAAAAAAACCAAAATACTTAAAACGTTGAAGTGCTGCAGCTGGCCAGTTGAAAATATAAGACAGTAATAAAATAGCCTACTTACAAAGTCAGAGCTGAAGCCAGCTCTTTGGGGTTTTTTTAAACGTTTCATAGATAGGCTGAAGCGCTACGCGTCTGTATTAAATGTGCTGTAAAAACTTCACAGACGAGAGGTATTTCTGATTATAAAAATGCTTAGAATGTGGTCTTATAAAATGAAATGGGCACCTTGGGGCTACTTTTATCAGGAAGTGAGCATCTCCAACAAAATTCTCAGACAGTAACTTATTTTCTCAAAATTTCAGGTGTCCTAGTTGCGTATGAAGGTTTGCCACTGCATCTTGCGCTGTTCCCCAAGCTCTGGACTGAGCTTTGTCAGACTCAGGTAAGAGTCAGCGGGTTTGAGAACCAGCCAAAATACAATGAATGTGAAATGGAGATTAACCCGTAAACTTTAACTAGCGGGTATTGTTTAATCATTCAAAATACAAGTATTTTGAATAGAAAACGCCTCTGCTTATGTTGCCGGTCATCTGATAAAACCTGCTAAAACAAGGATAAAAATCTAGCAAATTGTGTTTGAGCCCAGTACGCCCTCGGTCCTGCGCAGCACGTAGTACTGGCAGGGTGGCACTCTGTGCCGTGCCCAAAAATTACTTCATCCTGCCTCCGTCAACTCCCAGCTTTTTCTGTAGCCTAAATGCTGGTATGATGAAATAAAAATAGGGAGATCTCCAAGTCTGGCTATCGTCGTGTGCCCGCTGCAAGGGAGGAGCCTGTGGCTGGCTCACGGACACCATCTCTTCAGATCCATACTGATGGGGATAAACTGGCAGCCCTAGGGAATAAACTTCATAAAAGAAAAGTGCGAAATAACACTTGACAATAATTAATTTGTACAATTTACTGATACCTGAAATATTTCTATCGTTAAGAGCGGTCTGGTATGAATTAAGAACAGGAGTGGGCCTGGTCAGGTGTCTCCAGCTGAGACACGCGTTGCAGACGGCGCTACGGCAGAGCCGTATGCCCAGTGGTGACTTTCAGTGTTCTCTCTCTGTTCACCAGACCCCAATGTCAAAGAACTGCGTAAAGCTCCTCTGTGAAGATCCCGTTTTTGCAGAATATATAAAGTGTATTCTGATGGATGAAAGGACCTTTCTTAACAACAACATTGTATACACCTTTTTGACCCACTTTCTTCTAAAGGTAGGTGGTCTTTTAGTGGTAATTTCTGTTCCAAGAAATGTTGACCTATATGTTACTTCAGTTTAGGATACTGTTTTCGGTTCCATTTTTTTATGGTTAAAAAAATACTTTATTTTCACAGGTCCAGGGGCAGGTGTTTTCTGAAGCAAACTGTGCCAACTTAATCAATACTCTCATAACAAATCTAATAAATCAGTATCAAAGCCTAGAATCTGACTTCAGCAACCAGAGAGTTGAAATTTCCAAAGCAAGCTCTACTTTAAATGGGGTGAGTCTTCTCTTGAGCTGTTGAACTATTCGGCATTATTTAGGAGGCAGATTATTTTCTATGGAAACTCTTCGGTGCCGTGTGCCAGGTTCTAATGAAAGAGGTGGGCGTTGTTAGCTCTTCTTAGTCCGTAAGCTGGTGGTGAGAGCCCGGGAGGGTACCTTAACTGGCTGGCTGGAGGTGTCAACCCCTACCAAGACAGTTGGAATTTTACGGAGCAGCAGCCCCAGCTGTCCAGAATTCTCCATCACGCGTACTTGGGTCTCCCAAGCTGACAGTGGGGACATTAAGACTTGGGAGGAGGGCAGCAGATTTTGGAAAACAATTAATGCAAAGTGCAGTAGAGTTAATCGTAGAAATGTTCCAACCGAGCAAAAGCTTTTGTCTTCCGGTGAGCAGCACAGTACTGCCATCGGCTTAGCACAGATCTGCGGTAAGGTCAGCGTATTAGTAGCCAGTGGGAAATTTCAGTAGTGTCAGTGTATTTAGAATTTGATCTTTTGAACGTTCAGAACACGTTGAAGCCTTTGCTTGTTGCACAGATCTCTGTGTGTAGGATTAATCAAATGCCAGTTTGGAATAAGGGTAGTTAAGTCTGTTTACTTCTGGTTTTTTTAGGACCTGCGAGCACTTGCCTTGCTGCTTTCAGTGCACACTCCCAAACAGCTCAATTCAGCCCTGATTCCAACTTTACAAGAGCTTTTAAACAAATGTAGAGCTTGTCAACAACAGAGGAACTCATTACAAGAGCAAGAAGCCAAAGAAAGAAAAACTAAAGGTTTGCCTTCTATAACGGTGTCACCCTAACCAAGGTTTTACAAACTTTTACAAAATTAACGCAAGGCATTGTTTTCTTCCCACTGCAGGGTGGGCCACTTCTTGGCTCCAATCCCCAGCGCTACACAAGAAATAATACTTTATCCTGGAGCCAGCATTCTAGGCAATCACATCAATTTTCTGTACGGAGAAAAGTACTTATTAAAGCACTGTGTTTAATATGGAAAAGGATAAAAATATGAAAGGAAAGGCTTATTACTTGGATGTACGGCATGAAAACGATGCCTTTTCCCTAAGCGAGTTTTCCTTTTTCTTACAGACGATGAAGGAGCTACTCCTGTGAAGAGAAGACGGGTCAGCAGTGACGAGGAGCACACTGTAGACAGCTGTATCAGTGATATAAAAACTGAACCCCGGGAGGCGTTGACCCCAACGAGCACTTCAGATAACGAGACCCGGGACTCTTCCATCATTGATCCAGGCACTGAGCAAGATCCTCCTTCCCCTGAAAACGGTTCTGTCAAAGAGTACAGAATGGAAGTTCCATCTTCATTTTCAGAAGACATAATGTTAGCGACGCGGTCACAGCACACAGAAGAGCAGTCAGGAAACGGTAAATTTGAAGAATGCAAAGAATTTAAAGACCTGCAGACTTCCAAGGATTCCATTGGAGCTGAGGAGGACTCGGAGTTCCCTTCCACATCGATTTCAGCAGTTTTATCTGACCTCGCAGATTTGAGGAGCTGCGATGGCCAAGCCTTACCATCCCAGGACCCTGAAACTAGTTTATCGATCAGTTGTGGCCATTCCAGAGGACTTTTTAGTCATATGCAGCAGCATGACATTTTAGACATCTTGTGTAGGACCATTGAGTCTACGATTCATGTGGTCACAAGGATATCTGGAAAAGGAAACCAAGCTGCTTCTTGACATTAGATGGAGCATGTCTGCTTTTAAGTCTTTCTTTTTTTTTTTTCTTCCCCCCAAAAATGCTGTTTGTATAAGTTTTGCTTATTTCTGTTTTGTGCTTCAGTTTGTCCAGTGCTCTCTGCTTGAATGGCAAGATAGATTTATACGCTTCATTCTTGGTCAGGCAGAACTCCAGGTTTTTTTTTTTTTATTTTATTTTTTGCATCTACCGTACACTTTCTTAAAGGGCAATCAGATAATGGGTATGTTTTATGTAATTAAGAGTTCACTGTAGTGGCTTTCATTTAATATGGCTGTCTGGGAGAACAGGGCTTCCTTGCCCTGTATGATGTAATTTAAACTTATGGCATTTTTACTGTGTATAATATGTTGTCCTCTGTGCCAGTTTTGTACCTTATAATAGAGGCAGATTGCCTCAGATCGCTGTGGTTCTTATTATCAAAATTAAGTTTACTTGTATACTAAACAACCACAAGAAATTTGATTCTGTAAAGAATCCTCTTTAGCTGTGGCCTGGCAGTATATATATGGTGCTTTATTTAACAGAATACCTGTGGAGGAAATAAAGCACACTTGATGTAAAATTAATTGTTTTATTTTTATTGACATGATCAATTGCTATTCTGTGCACTTCATTAAACTGATTGTGATGACTTTTCATTTGTTTATGCTATGTTGCTTCAGTCTTTGGATTTCTTATCAAAGACAACTTCAAACGTAAAACAGGTGCAGAGAGAGATGATGATCAAATGTATATAATTGATGTAAATCTTGCTCCTTTTCTGGTTTACTTTGCATGAATGTTCAGTCACGCAGTTGAGAGGGATTGGTGGTTGTTTACAGTTTTTTCCCCAGTACGTTAGAACGCGCAGTGGTGGTGTCAGAACCCAGTGGAACTTCTCACTCCCCTGATCTTAACCTGTGTCCCGTCGTGTTCTTCTCCTGCGCCATCTGCAGACTGGCTTCCCTTTCCCTCTGCCTGTGCTCCCCTGGGCTCCGCTCCACCTGGCTGCACTCCCTCCCTTTCTCGACAGCTTCTCCACCCCCGGAAATGCTGGAATGACTTTATCACCTTTCCCTGTCACGTTTCCTCCTGTTATTTCTGAGCAATATCCATTTCCTATGTGAGCTTGCGGCCTGTCAATGATAGTGGTTTTAATATCTGATTAAACTCCATTTTCAGCTTCATTTTGCAGTTGCTTAGCTCATTTTTCTATTGTCTTCATAACACATCTATCTTGGCCTGTTTTCTTCCCAATTCCTCCATTCTGCCATTTAATGTAGTTTAGGATCATTTGCTTCTCCACAATTCCATTCTGTGATGCTTTTATGACTCCTCTTACTCTTTGAATCTACTGGGGTTTTTTTTAACCTTCCGTAATGAATAATTTTTGTCTTCAAAGTTTAAGGCTTTATATTCCCCTTTATTAGCCCTTTTATTCCTGCATTTACAGACACTATATTGACGCTGGTGAGTGCTTATTATTTGGACATAAGGTAATTATGGTTTCACTCTCTTCAGGAATAATTTTATTACTCTTTCTGATCAACTTCTCCGTAGGTTGTAACTTCAGAGAAATCATCAACAGCTTCGAGTCAAAACTTCTACATAATGAATATCAGAATTCATCTATCAAGTCTTCTACCAAGCCTGTGGGTTTGTGGCTGGGTTAAGATGCTTTGAGGAAGGTACTCCCCTATCGATCTAAAAATCTTTGAGAGATGAAGCAGCCATTGTAACCCTTTGGTGAGTAATCTCAGTTAATTACTCCTATTTAAAATGTGCATCTGATTTTTGGTATGTTGTCTGACTTCACCTTTCAGCTGTTGCACTTTGGCTTTAGCGTCTCATGCGGGATGAGATCACACTGTAATTCTGTTACTAAAGTTTGGGATTCTGTCTTTTGCGATTTATTTTTTTTCCTCGCTATTTTGAAACCCCTTTTTGAAGTGAATACTAAGTATAAACAGTATTTACTAACGATTTCATAAATGATACACCCTTCTTCCTCATTTTCCCAGCTGAACATTAGCCCTTCTGTGTTCAGCTGGTCACTGACTATCAACCAGGTCCTCTAAGTTATTTTTAGGATGTTTTCCCCTACACACCTGTATATGTAATTTGCAATTGCAATTAGTGGTTATTTGCTATGTTACTGTCAATTATTTTGTCATAAATATCTAACTGGCCATTCAGAATCCCACTAGAAGTCTATTTATTTGATAACCGTTTTCCATTCACAAAGAAGTCAGAATTTGAGGTGACGTTTCAGTGATGAGGTCCCTTGGGGTTTGGTGGCTCTCGCAGCGAAGCACCTTTACGTAGCAAGACAGGCGCTATACATACAAACCAGCTTAGGCCAACAGCTCCCTCTGCAAAAATCTAGATCAACTTTGACAGGGTATTAAAAACCACGTTGGTTCGCTTTGATTAAGTGATTATCCTGTAGTTCTAAACTGACTGAATTAAACACTGGCTTTTCTATTATTTTATTCAAAAACTGTGTCAAGATTACCAAAAGTATCATTGTTCTTACTGCTCTTCCCTTACATTACCTTCCAATTGCTAGTATTCCTCCAATTTTTACTGGGAATTTTTTTCCACTGCTCAGTTTTTTTAAACAAAGTAAGCTGCTCCTGCTCAAACTTGTCATCTCTTCTGTATCCTTGTTTGCACACTTTTCTTTCATCTTCCTCTGTCCCCCACACCTTATGTGTTCTGTAAGTCATGATTTTTCCCATAGTATTCTTTCTTTTACTTTTAATCCATTTTCTAGCTTGTATTTCTTTGCCTTTAGGAGTGCTTTTTTATCCCTGTCTTTGAAGCCCCCACCTTTTAACTGGCTTCCTCGGTCCTTAAAGCTTTTATTCCCTTCCACCATCCCACTTCTCATTTAATTGTTACGCGTTTCCTCCTGAAGTCTTATCTCCCGTTTAACACCCCTTCAAAATTAAGCTTTCAAAATACTTTCTCCTTCCACTGTCCCCTCTCCCGCTTCCTGCACTCAAACTGTCGACACCATCCTCTGCGCTGATTTTTGGCTATAGTCTTACAAATCTTGTCTTGCGCATTTAATTATTTTTCCTTCTGGCTGCCTCAGAGACCAGACTGTTGTCCAGAATCTCACTAGGTTATGAAAGCACATCATCACCAACACAACTGTCTCTTCTGTTTCTACTTTGTCTCTTCTTTCATGCTGCTCGCCCTCCCTGGAACGTCTTCTGTGCTCATTTATCTCTTTTTAAAACTCATGAATTCCAATAAATTCAAGCATATTTTTGCTCAAATTCTCGATGTGCATCTCCGCTCCTGCTGGTTTCCCTTATGTTGAGGTGTTGAATTTTTGGATAAGGAACTCCGTGCAGAGACTACTTAGAAAACAAACTACATTTATGATACTATCATTTCATTATATACGATACTATACTATCATATCATATCACTGCCATCACACTGTGACGAAATAGTACGTAATTCCTAACTCTGCTCCATCCAGCTCAAGGGCTGAGGATAACACGTAGTTTAACATTCTTTGGTTTTATTAAACCCTGGCAGAGTCTCTGAGGAGTATGAGACATTTTAGTGCTCAAGAATACATTGTTTTGCCTCTCTAGCCTGATGATTGCCCACTTTATGCTATGGCTGGTGACAGTGGCAGAAATCCTCCTGAAGCCTACCCGCTCAAACTAAAACGAACTTCTTTTTTATTTTTCTGAATTCCAGAATAACTGTTTGCAGAAACTGAACTTTCAGATTGGCGATACAGTAATGTCAGCTAAGTTCCAGCATGTCCCTGTGAAGATGGGAAGAGTGCAGGAATGCTGGTGAAGTAAGAATAAAAAATGTCTGGTTTTGCCTGCAAGGGCAGTCAGTCAGGGGCTCCGTGTGTGTCTGTGAAAGCCGACTGCCCGTTTCTTACGCCAGGCTGGCCTACAAGCAAGAAGAAAAGGTGGGTACTTCATGTTTTCAACATAAGAAGGCTTGGACATTTATCAAACTTACAGCTGTGCAGGCTCAAAGGCACAAGAACACTAAAGATACGTCATCTTCAGTTCACTACTCTTTCCTGAAAGAGAGGAGATGAGATGAGGGCTGGCTGGGGCTGTTCCTCCTCGCACTCTCCTGGACCTCCCAGCAGAGTTTTCTGGGGGTTTTGGCTGTCCCACACCTGGAAGTGAGTGGTGCAACTTTCCTGAAACACAACTAACTAACTCTTTTTTTTTTTTTTTTTTTTTTTTTAACATTGATGGTTGGCAATTGGTCCAGCTGATGGCTCCTACTAGTGGAAGGAGATACAAAAATTCAGACTAGCAAAACATAGAGGTAGTGGGCACTTGTGACCCCGAGATGGAAGGGTGTTGTAGTCAGAAGGGAAAACTGGCAACACGTAGTTCTCAGTGAGAAGGGCTGTAGGATACACTGTCTGAAGAACTGTGTAATTAGATGTAACAGCCTACTCTCAGATACTGAACTGTCACAAAATCTCTTGGATCTGCTACACAAAGAAACACTCAGCCTGATCTGTCTTAAACCTGGATTTTCCATTTTTATTTAAAGGTTGCCCCTTCGTCAACCAATACTCTAAATCATTTTTCTATTCAAAATGTTAGGCTGTTCTTGAGTATTTATCCAAAAAAAGTAACTAAATTTTGAGCATTCAGAAAAAGACAGATGCTAAAACATGACATTTGTCAAGAGGCTGTTCTCTATCTGGACACCTAAACCACAGGCAATGCACCACTTAGTAACCAGCCTGGGCCTCTGTGCTGTCGCTATGAGGCCTTTGTTCTTGTCACTACAACAAACCTCACTGAAGTTCAAAGTGGGTAAGACAACCGACTACAGGATTTTCAGGAAACGCCTGACCTGTAGAACAGAGCAGCACATCTTTACCTTCTGGATGATATACGTTTATGTTTAGTAAGGCTGCCATATGTTGATGTCCTGTAAAGACAGAATATATGGGATTTAACTTCTATACAGATTCATTTAGTTTGGCAGTATCAGTTAACGGAGAACATAAACTGCATGTAAAATCATGTATTTTATTGAGCCAACCACGTTTTCCAAAGGCAGCTTGCCCTTTTTTGGTTAATTTGTTTCAAATTTGCATACTTAATTCATACACTTTTTATAAAGCATTTGTGAATTAAATTATCCTTGCAAACCTTAATGTGGTTTAATTAAAAGTGACAATTCTTTACTTTTAATATCCTGACTGCTCTCCTATCACATTTCTCTAACAAACAGTTGCTCGCTTTAATTTGAACTATGGAAGTGCAGAGGGCCATAAATGATTTAAGTGGAGGGTTTACAGAATTGCAAAAGGAAAGCATTATTACTGTTTGTTTCTTCCAAAATAAATTTCACACTAAGGTCAAGTAAGGGAGTCCAGTGCATGCAGACTTAACAGTGGAAACCATCAGAGCAACCCAAATTACATGACATTGTTAAGTATCCTTCCCTAAAACGATCTACAGAGTTAGAAACAAATTCAGTCTGCAGATAAAGCAATCTTAAAAAGTATTTAAATAGGCTGTAAACTATATCCCCCAGATCTCTTGAAAGATCTCATGTATCAGCAGTTTTATAATCCCTTTCAGTTCACTTCTGATGGGCACCCCATCTCCTAGAGGGATTTAGTTTTGCCACTCCATACACTAAATATTAAAGATCTGCAAATGCTTCCTGTTAGTTCCTGTAGGTTACCTACCTCTGAGGGCAGTGCTTTACTGCAGCTGGATCGCTATTGCTCTCTGAAGTTAAGTTGCAGGCAAGCAGAACAAAGATCAGTTTCCCCAAGTAAAGCTGTTTATATACATAGTCCAACTTACTCGCCACCTCATTCACTAAAAAATCCATAAATAATGCTTAAATTATATACAGTATCATATAAGTGGGCCTTTATTCTTCCCACAAATAAATTACTTTTTTTAAAAAAACAAATGTTAACAAAGTATAAAAAGTAATGCCCTAACAAAACTACAGTGCTGTTGTCATTCCATGCTGTCTTTGGATTGCTGCAGTAAAGTATGAATTTCTTCAAAATACTGCTTCTTCCAGCATTGTCTTGTACTTTCTTCATTAGAGACAGGAACTCCTGTGCACTCTAACTCCAGTTCTGTCTGAGCAGCCATATCCTTGAAATTCAAGGCGACCGTTGCATAATGTTCTGAAGGAAGAAAATAAGACATTTCAAAAAAATGGTTTTTAAAGGATTACATTTGTTGTTGCTAATTTTTTATCTGCTTTTGCCTGAGTCTGACCGAAGCCTCTTTTCACAGGTGACAACTGCTACGGCCATGAGGCTGTTCTCCAAAGTACACACACTAAGTGGGCTTCCGGTTAGCCAGGCTGCCAACTGTCGTGTTCGTCCCTTCTCCCTGCAGAGTGTAGCCTCTGTTGGAGATCCTCGAAAGGACTCACCATCAGGCCAGCTTCTACACCTCCACTTCAGGACAATTCTTTGGCTTGGGACCTGTAAGAAGATAAGAAGGTCCTCCCCATTAGCGTTTGAGATAATGCTCATCATGACTACCTCAATGCTAATTCTACCCTGAAAAATAAGGAGAGGAGCATTATCTTATGTAATAGCAGACACATGCATGTAAACAACACAAAGATTGGGGTTTGTTGTTTGGGTTTTTTTAAAATAAACTGTTTTCATCAAGCTCTCTGCTTGCTACAGTCCTCTCTTGTTTTCTCTATAGGAAAAGGTCAGGCTGATTACTTACTAAAAGTAAAACAATGGTTTTACTGCAGACCTTGAAATGGGCGGAAGCAAGAGTCATGTTTTCGCCTCAGAAATCTCCAAGCGTGACGGAGAGTACGTGCCCGTGATCTTCTGTCAAGTGATCGAGCCTGCTTTACTGTACAAGTTAGGCAGTACTGCATAAAAATGATGTACAGCTGCCACCAGCTCCTGTGAGAAGGGGAGGTACTGCTTACTTCAGCATTAGCATACACATTAAGTCAGCTGAAGTTTGGTGTAAATCAGGCTTATTCAGGCTTTCACTAAGTCATTAAGTTTATATTTTGACTGTTTCATGTAAGTAGTTCCTTATCTAAGGTTGATGAATATGACTGACTTCCCTCAGCTTCCGTAACGGGATGCTCAGCCTGATCTGTCTTAAACCTGGATTTTCCATTTTTATTTAAAGGTTGCCCCTTCGTCAACCAATACTCTAAATCATTTTTCTATTCAAAATGTTAGGCTGTTCTTGAGTATTTATCCAAAAAAAGTAACTAAATTTTGAGCATTCAGAAAAAGACAGATGCTAAAACATGACATTTGTCAAGAGGCTGTTCCCCACCCTCTATCTGGACACCTAAACCACAACGCAACTCAGTTACCAGGGGGGCCAATCTGAGGTGTAGCAGTTCTGCAGCATGTATGTTTCCAGCCTGAGCCCTTTATGGCATCAACAACAAGATTTATTAGGTTGAAGAACTGAGAATCCAATTTTCCAAGGCTTTGCTTTTTTAAAAATTGTCCAATTGTCAGTGATACTTAATGCCTGTCACCTGGATGGACATTAAGGTACCAAGTCTAAGCTCAGCAACTATGAAAATGATTTTTTCAGAGGTTTAAAAAATGAGGCTGAGCTCTAATTATCAATTTTTCCCTTCTATTTGCAAAAGGATTCCTTGAGGAGTGTAACAGAGCTCATTTATCCAGTTACAAGAAGATCTGATAGGAATTCAGAAGATAAACTTGCTTTCTCACTCCTCCTAGTAAAAAAAGGATGGTGCTGAGAGTTTTCTCCCCCACTGCAGGTCATTAAGTGCATTTTGATAGGGAAGAAAAATCACACAACTTAATAGCAATTTTTTCCACTTTGAAATAGAGGAACTGAATATGCGTTAGAGAAGCTGAAATGTCAGAAACTTACGCTACTTTTTAGCTCAGAGAAGCAGCTGACACTCCCCCCACATCCCACCACCCTCCATTTTTAAAGTGCAAAGTAGGAGCTTTTTACCAATTCTGCGTATTCACCGCTGACACAACCATCAAACATCAGAAGTTTGCCTCCTTTCTCAGCTTCAATCACAGCAGGACATCTAGAAAACTTCTGTACCAACTAGCAAAAAAAATAAAATACAGCACAAGTCAGGTTAACTACAAATCTATACTGATACGTAATGCGTATTATGAGACAAGGGAGGTTTGCTGAAGAAATTAACTAAACTGTAATATACGTAACAGTCTTTAAGCACTGATTGGGGTTTTTATTTTATACAGCACTCCACTGAGATCTGTGGTACTAGCAGGGGCCAATAAGGTGATAGAATGAGACTATAAATGCGAATAAATGAGAAGCTAGTGATGGTAAATGCAAAGACCAGAAAAGACTCTTCCCATCTGCAAGGGGTGTGGACAAAGCACGTACAGATACATACATACACACAGAGAGCTGACTGGCTGTTGCTAGGTTGGAAGTGAGGGAGACAGAGCAGGAGCTCTAGGAAGGTGCAAGAGAACCGCTGAGAGCCATTATTATTTCCCATTGATAGTGTTGGGATTCTAATTTAAAGGTGTCTGACACCAAACCAGGCTCTTTTGAAGGACACAAACCCAAAATTAGTAACTTTATATTTTGTGCCCTGTAAGCAGGAGTATCATCATATCCAATAGTTAATCTAATTAACCTCTAAGCTGTGGATAACAGCAGTGCCATTACTGAGCACTTCAGGCTCCTGAATGACAAGTACCTACGTAAAAAAAAGCTAAGCACAACTGAGCTGCAGACGAACTACATAAAGATGCAGCTTCATTTTGTTTAGTTGGCTTTTCTTCCTATTAAGGTAAGAACTGGCACCAAAAAAAAAATAAAAAATAAAAGGTCTAAGCCAATCTAGTAAGCTCTCATTAAAAAGGTAAAAGGAGAATGATCCTACTGCCACCTTCCAATGCTCTCTGACTGCTGTCTCAACTCGTTGACAGCTTGTCAGAGAGTTCAGCTGCCCAGACTTTGTTCCTTGGTCGGAGACCCAGCTGACTCACTGCCTCAATTCTTCTGCATTTTCACCACTGAAATTCCTAAGTCTCTTAAAAGGTAAAGCTATTTAGCAAAACTTGAGGAGCAAATGATGACAATTACAAATATTTAATGAAATTAAAAGAACAGGGTAGCTCAAAGCCTTCAGTTTCTGGACAACTACATCTCCCCATTTAATGTATGTAAGGAATATTATTACTTGACACTAAAAATGCGACACATTTATTACTACACAACTATTCAGATATAACAGCAGCTGCATGAAGTTATAGTGCCTACTGAAACTCACTTACTTCCTTAGTTGTGAAGATGCTATAAAGTTCATCTGCCGGAGAGCTGAATATTTCTCTCATAAGTATCTTCACTGTTGGAATTTTGACACCAACTACATCCAAAGACTGTGGTGAAACACAATCCTGCAAAGCAAACAATATTCACGTGAATGAGTGCAAGATCAACCATTTAAAAATACTGGAACGGCAGGATTGCTGTTACTTGTGCATTCTTAAACATACTGTGTTGTGAATAGATGTTAATTACACAATCTACTCAGTTATGTATTTGACCGTATTATTAATCAGTATTTACTAAATAAGTGACAAAACTAGGAGTGTGTGATTTGCTCCAAAGACACCTGATGCTAACATTAGACTGGGGGAAGTGACCCGTGCAGGTGAATCCCAGCTTCTCCTCGCTGAAGCTACAGCTGCTACAGAACAGAGCATTAAAGAGTACATACACGCAGCTGTCCTGCAGGCCCCTGCCCAGCATCTGTGACGGACAGTTCTGTATTACAGGCCCTGAGCACAGCAATAAGGCGGAAGTTTCAACCCAAAGGCTTTCACTTTTGCAGGTAATCGCAGCAATATGCAATTGTTACCACAGCAAAATCCATAGAGGCTACGTTTATGGTAATATTAAATTCATACAACACTTAAAGCCAGCATACTTGCACAGTGTTCCCACTTGGTTTTTGCTCTGCGGCCGGCTCCTGACCCACAGTAGCTTTTGTTGGCAGAATCATTCCCAAGGTAAACTCTGTAATAAAGAAAAGCACTTTTCAGTATGAAATTGAGCTGTACGACCAGCCTGACCTTTAGCTATGTAATGAAGATTGCTGGCCAAAACCATGGAGAACAGGCAAAACTGTGAAGAATGCAGGCACAGAATAGAACATACAACTCCGATCCAGTTTCTCCACTTCACCCATGTTTTTATTAGCAACAAAGCCGAACAGCACTTTCCCTTAAAAACACAGGCTTTTCAAACTTACCTGACCCAAAATTAGTAATATCTGTCCATTAAGGAATGCACCATCTGCACGAACATCTGAGCAGTACAGCAGAACTGACAAGCTGAGGGTTGGGTGTTGCTAGCCAAACCAGCCAGCCTGCAGGTCTCACAGTTGCCTCTGTGGTCAGCATGTCACACAATACAGCCTGGGTTGCTACAGAAACATCTGGACGCTGCCATGTTTGATAGCAATAAAGGTTTTGACTGGTAGGACAAACTTAACTTCATGTGACAATTAAGCTGGTGACAATTAAAAATAAAAACAATACAAACCCAAGGACTTGTCAAAATATTACCAATCTATTCAAGAAAGAAGACTGCGTAAGAACATCCCTAACATACTGGTTTAACTTACCTGTTTTAAGTGCTTTCAGGTAATCTCTCAGGGCCTCCCTGACTTTCATGGTTCCTTCAGTTCTCATAAGGTCCTTCAGAACATCCCCTTCTCCCTTCTTTTTGCTAACGTTTATCTAGAAACAGAAAAATTACAATATCTAAGATGCATCAAACACGAGCATTTTGGGTTCTGGCAACAAAAGGAAGTATTTTGGCTTTGTTTACTATATTCAGAGGACAGCTGCAATTTCAAGTTCATTATTTTCTCATTTTATCCTACCTTTGCTAAAAATAAGTCCTCTTGGGTTTTGACTTAAATCTCCACAGTAGCTTAGTCAAGTTTATCAAGTATAAACAGAGTTGCCTACTACACAGCAGCGGTTGAGGAATCTGTGGAAGCCACAGTATCAACTGCTACACAACCAACAAGGCGATTCTTTAAGTTCTTAGGGAGCTGGGGGGGAAAGGGGGTGTTGCTGGGTTTTTTAATGACTGAAACAAGGAGAAGTCTTCTCAAATTTGTAGTTTGTATATCATCACAAACAATAATTAGCAAAGAAAATTGTGCACATTCCAAGTAGGTAATTTTGAGAACAGGGACAAGTCATTATTCCAAGTATAAAAAATGAAAACATGAAATAAACTATCCAAGTGTAATTGTCCCACTAAATCACAGGATAAATCAAAATATGATGCCTATATGTTGATTAACGCTTTATTTAAGAATTCTGAACCTATATAGCCATATCAGTATTTCACACCTACCTCTGTATCATCTACCTCATTTTCTTCTGACAGGTTAGGAATTTCAACAGATCCCTTATGTTTCTCACCAGACTCTTTCACTGTACCTGTATTAACATAACGAATTCTTAAATGCATTATTAAAAACTATTTCCCCCACAGCAAGAGTTTTATCTTGGAAATTAGTTGTACAAAAGTGTTATTTGAAGTAAGTTGCCTAGAATCTGAATTAAAGGAACTAAATAGCAACAAAAAGTCTCAAATGTGGCACCGAACTTTCATAGTAAACTCTTCTCCGCACTGTATTTTCCTGTACAGACGCATTAAGATACGTACATGCACACGGGTACATCTCACTCTATCGTTCTGCCACTGCTCTCACCTCCCATCCTCAGCTCTCCTAGTGCTCTCTCTCCACTTACAACAACTTACGTCTGCCAACACAGAACGTGGAACTAAAAGGGTAGGGGAAAAATAACCTCCTCTTCCCCTAAATTTGTCTGCCCTTTTTTTAGAAGCTCCCCAGAATGCTAGGTATTCCTTCCTGAGTATCTGAAAATCTCCCAACATACAGTCATGTCACCATAAAATGTATGTATCTATAATGGACAGGTATACAAGTTAAAGTTTTTAAAAACATGAAACTTCACTTGCAAATTTTTTAAAACAATTGTTCCTACTCTTAGCAGTTTTACCATGACCTGCCAGTAATCACTGTACTGAATTTCACTGAATTTTTTTTAGAGTTGGAAGGGACCATATAGATCATCTAGTCCAACTCCCCTGCTGAGGCAGGATTGCTTAGAGAATGCTACCCAGGACTGCATCCAGGCGGGTCTTGAAAATCTCCAAAGAAGGGGACTCCACAACCTCCCTGGGCAGCCTGTTCCAGGGCTCTGTCACCCTCACCGTGAAGAAATTCTTCCTCATATTCGAGTGGAACCTCCTATGTTCCAACTTGTGCCCGTTGCCCCTTGTCCTGTCACTGGGAACCACTGAAGAGAGTCTGACTCCCTCCTCCTTCAACCCACCCTTGAGATACTTATAGGCGTTAATAAGGTCTCCCCTCAGCCTTCTCTTCTCCAGACTAAAGAGTCCCAGCTCCCAGTACATGTCAGAAAGACTTTGCAACAACAGAAATTACGCTCCTTTTCTGCACCTGGGCAAAGGCCCGCCATCACTTACCTACACAGCTCTACAAACGTGTTCTGGGACATGAACCCTGTACCATACTTCTTTACCTCAGGCCTTACTGTGAGAACATTTCATTTACAGTCTAACACTTTTTTTCTTTCCCCTGAAGACTCTCCCCCCTTGCTTTGCAAAAGCATTGTTGTTCGAATTTATTCACTACTTAGATCTCTTTAGCAAGCAATAGCAGAAGCATGCAGTTCTGCCCCAAAACCAGTTATCTTCATACTATCACCTTCGTTGTCAAAACATACACAACGCATCAACAGCCTTTATCAGGCTATCAGCAAAACTCTGACACCCAAACAACCCAGCCTTAAGCATGACTGTAGAAGGGGGATTATCATGAAGGCAGACGTAATATTTATTTGGATTCTCTCACCTTCAAAGCAGCTAGCTAGACCCAGCTGCAACTTAACATCACTCTCCTTTCAATACTTTTAATTGCTACTCTTAAGGGACCACCACGCACAGACATAACGTGCTACTGGTCAGGATCGCAGTAGAGTACACAAACTAACACTCAGACATTTCTTAGCAAGAAAAAGTTAGTGACACGAAGTGGAGCACAGTACAAAGATCCCTTCCTAGTCAGGATCTACATCAATGAGGCACAGTGCAATATGCAAAGGCAGTTAGTCCAGAAATAGGCAACCACATCCACACAGCAAAAGGCTAAACTAGAAGACCTGTCTTGGGCTTCTCAAAGTCTCCCAGGAGAACCCCTTAGCTGTAGGAAGGCTGTAGGTAGCCATGTGAACCAGTTAATTACACCACTAAAACACTTTTGGGCCCAATACAAATCTCATGCAGCCAGCTCAATATTCTCTTTACTGCTTTCTTCCAGCTCCAGGATTAGTACAGGCAAAATCACAGAATAGTGTCTTTGCAGATAGTAAAGCAAATCTTATTTTCAGCTACTCTCCCCAAGAAGGAAGCACAAGCATGCAGGAAGAAGTTTTTAGGAGCAAAACACAAACCTGACTTCTACCTATTCAGTTAATTGTATTAACAATTCTTAAAATAAATATTCCCAAATAACCGTGGCCAGACAACAAATTTAAATTCATAAGAACAGTAAATAGATGAATGTCTTTTCCCCCTTCAAAAAATTGCTTGTCCAAGGGACAAATGCAGATGGTATCTGTGCTGGACAGCAAAGTCCAATCAGTTAATAAACACAGCTGGCTGGTCAACACTGCGTAGGCAGAACTTTGGTACAGCTTTGCATATTTAGTACCACTGGAATGTAAGCAAAACTATTACCTTTTTATCAAACAATCAAATTGTTTGTTTGAATCCCATGGGACTCCAATAACAGACCTAAGAATAAATGATTTTTTTGTTTCCTGACAATCCAGTATTTTAGAAAATTAATAATGAAAGCACATCTCAGACCTACCTACAAACCCGTTACTGAAATACCTATGTTTTAAAAGGACACAGACATCCTCATAAAGCTTCCATCACAAGGTAGAATAATGCATTGAAATCCTCATTACATCTTCAAACAAACAACAGAGCGAACAGCCATTTTGCTTAATTTTAGTGCCATTAAGTACTCTTAGTTCCTCACTTGTTGCTCTGTAATCTAAATAGCTAAAAGGGCAATGTTTTTCCAACATCAGACTTTTCAGACTGGCTGCAAATTTCAGTATTTGTATCATCTTGTTCTTATGCATCTAGATTTTAATCATAGCTTGAATTAGTAATTACTCTCGAATAGACTAGTAGATGGAAATAATCCCAGCAATTAGCGGTTTTAGCAGTTCGGTCTGAACTCTCATTTCTAACTCAGAACTCCGGGAAAACACACATCATGATGGTTTTCAAACGAAGAAAAAAACCACCAGCCCCAGCTCTTTTAGAATTTCACAGTTTTAAAGGAGCTTCCTACTATACAAAGTTCTCTAAGACATCACCCACCCAGTGCAACACTGAACTGAGCCAAGTACCTAACGCAAATTAGAGTTGTCTACAGTTAAACACTGAAAAGTGTTTAGCAGAGGAAAAAGAATTTAGAAAGAATTTGTATAGAAATACAAAATACTGTATCTGCCTACTTCTATGCCTTATACACTGAAATAAAACAAAAAATCAACAAAACCAAACTAACCTGTATTTAAAACTTAGATGATTTTAGCTTATCTTGAAAAAAATCCCAAAATATCAACAAGCTGATTACAATTATTTAAACTGTACTGATATAAACTGCACAACAGTATAATGTTTGCCTTCCTCTCTGTTAACGTTTAGATCACAATTTTAAGTATGCTCTTAGTTTATAACACACTTGTAACATTTAAAACGTAGGTAACTATCAACACAAACCAAAATAAATAAAATAATAGTACTTCTTTAAGTCCCCTATTATTATGGGAGCAGATCTCCATTCCAAATCTGTTCAAATAGGAACACTGGCCTCAGCATCAGAATAAACGTTAAAGTCCCTGTCAGCCAAACCAGGAAAAACACAGTCACAAGGAACTGCATTGGAAAGGCCACCAGGAAAAGGAGAAGTGCGAAACGCAGAGAGCCCACTGGAGCAGCCCACAGCATTATCCAAAATGCTGATCCAGAGACTACAGTCCTGTTTTGGGGCACGGGATTAAGAGGGGAAAATTAAGTATGGCCCTTGGTATTCCCACCTCCTATAGTAACAACTGAGGCCTGAGAAATTAGTATGGTATTTTGTGGAAGAACAACCTGCTGTTTGGCAATACAATATCGATGTACAATTGCCCATGCAGGCGCTTTTTATCAGCTCTTCCTGCTTCTTACTCCAATGTGAGAGACGGTCCACAACTTGCCATCAAGTTTTCAACATCTAAAAAATTGAAAGACCTTCTTGATGCTACCAAAAGATAAGTTAAAGAGCTGCCCCGGGACAAGCACAGCGGAGGCTGAACCTCCAGGAGCTGAGGGTGCGAGCAGATGCAGCACAACAAAAATGCATGAACTCAGCCCTGTTATCCCAAATAATCCAAAATTATTTCTAGTTTCCTTATTTCCGCTAAACAGTTTATTTCCTCGTGTAATTCATTATCCTCTAACTACACTAAATTTTTCGAAAAATCTGCACTTTTACACTTTGTCGTTTCTCCCGTTCCCTGCAATCAGCACACAGCTGTAATTTGTGCACACCAGGAAAATGAAACGATTCAAGCGCACTGTTGGAAGCAATACATCTCTCACCACACTCGAAGCATTTAATTCTTGCGAAGTGACATGAGTAATACTGTGCTGATATGCGGTTAAAACAATGCTGAGAAACGTCTGTGGTAAAAAAAAAAAAATAAAATGGGCGAAGGAGGGGGAAAAAAGACAAGCTAGGGTTTCAAAATTATTTAAGCATTTACGACAGTTTAGGCCCACGTGTCTACTGCAATCCCCCTACGGTTCTGATTCACTGCAGTTCACTAAAACATTCCTGTTTTTTCAATCCGAAGCAGGCGGCTGCCTTTCCAAGGCGATCACACCCGGTCCCGCAGAGCAAATCAGCAGAGCCACCTTTGCGAAGACCACGGATCAACACGAAGGCAACCCCCATCACGGCACAACTCCCCACGAAAGCTGGGGGCCGCGGGTGGGAACATGCTGCCCCCCGGGTCAGTAGGCTCCTCGCACACGGGAAAGACTAAGCAAGCCCGGGGGGAGCCTCTCCGGAGCGACTCCTCACCGACGGCGGTGGCCTGCACCAGAGGAACCGCCGCTAGCCGGGGGCAAACGCCTCAGAAGAGCGCGGACATGGCACCGCCTCACCGACCGCCCCCGCCGTGCCGGTCCCCTCACAGCCACCGCCGCCCCCCCCCCCCCAACTCCCCCCGTACCTTTCCAGCTGAGGCGCAGATTCCACTCGTAGAAGAAGATGAGTTTCCCTTTGCGGCTGTTGCAGGACGCCTCGCCTTCCACCTGCTTCAGGTCGCTGATTTCGCAGCGCCCGGCCTCGCCCTCCACCACCAGCCCCACCAGCACCTCCTTCAGCTTGCTCTTCGACCAGCTGGTCGCGTCCCGCTCCGTCCTGGGCCGGGAAGCGGGGCCGTTAAGGGCAGGTTCCCGTCCTCAGCTCTCCACACGCACAGCCCCCCCCGGCCCCCGCGCCCTTCTCCTCAGCGAGCGCGCGCCGCGCTAACGGCCGCGCCGCCCCTCACCAGTGCCAGTTGTTGACGTTGGTGGCGTCCGCGCGCTCCTCCACGATCCAGCGCGGGTCCCCCTGTCCCCACTTGGCCATGGCGCTGCCCCGGGCCCCGGACCCGCCGCAGCGCAGCGACCGCCTCCGCCGGCGGCCCCGCCGCTTCCGCCCGCCGGCGACCCAGCCAGAAGGTGCCAGAAAGTTCCCCTCCCCCGTTCCCCGCCGGAGGAGGAGGAGGAGGAGGAAGGCGAGGCCGCGCCACCCGCCCGGCCTCCGGCGGGGAAGGCGGCTCCCCCTTCACCTCGGCCCGGAGCCCCTCTGGGTTGCTGCGGGCCGGTGGCAGCTCCTCCTGCGGCGGCAGCGGCCGGGGCTCCTCCGGTGCAGCCTGGTAGGGGGAAAGTCACCGCCTAAGCGGGCAAACAGCAGCCACTCCTTCAAAAATGAACCACGACGGAAAAAACAACAGAAGAGTGATGTCCCAGTGGAACTTCATCTGAAATAATGACAAGGCATCGCGTTTGTGATCGGTTTTATTGTCTTGCCCTTTTACACGTGCCATAAGAAATTAAAAACGCTGTAAGATGGGGCTGCGTTACAGCCCTCTGCAGCCCTTCCAGCCCATTGCTGCTTGTCTTTCTTGTCCGTCTCTAAAGCACAAACAAGAGTAGCAGCAATTAACCTCTGGATAGCATTCCCATGTTCTTATTGCTCGTTTAATTCTGGAGTGTTCCAGTGAGTAGTCAGTGTGGTTCTCCTTAAAGTTTTCTTCATCTTACTGATTAAAAAACTTCATCATCGTCAGGCTCCTCATCTTCAGACTCTACATCCAAAATAATCGCCACCTCTGAAAATTTTACCCCTTTAATTTCTTTTTCAGGGGCTTGTGTTGTGGGACCAGGTGGTAAGGAAAGAGTTGCCCCTTCATTTGTATCTGTGAGAAAGCCATCCTGCAAGAAAAACAACACAGATGAGGCAAAAGGCAGAGTGTGGACACGCTCTAAGCAGTACAAGTCATGTAACTTCTGTACGTTATGTTCTCTCTCAGAAGCTTGCACAGAAAGCATCGGTCTTACGGCTGCATTGTTCTTAAGCTTTAGGAGCAGCACGTGAGAACCCTTTTCTGGACACATTCTGTAAAAGGTGGAAGAGAGTCACCATTTCAGGGTCACAAAGTCCTCTAGGCAGGACGAAAATTTTCATTACTTAAAAAAAAAAAAAAAATCTTTTGTAATTTCCCTCACAAGTTTACTTTTTGGATAATTCTTCCGGTGTTGTGATGAATAATGATAAAATACCTTTCACTCCATTCTTTGCAGTTGAAAAGCTAATTACCTGTTTTGTCAATTCTGCACTGGGCTGGGCATCTGCATTTCTGGGTTCAGTGGCTTTTTCAGATCTTGCATTTTCTTCATGTTCGCTGTTGCGATCCAGTGTCTCAAGGTAATTGCATCTTTCGTTGGCCTGAAGGTTGTCTTTGTCAGCATCTTCCGGATTGCTGAACGCTATTGTTTCCATTTTCCTGAAAGAGAGTTAAGAGAATTCATAACACCTTGAGCTTGCAAATACTTAAGTGACAGAAGTCTTTGCCGCTCTAAAGCTGAGAGTAGCATGTACACTGATGTCAAAGTTGCTGGGATTTTACCCAGGGAAACGTTAAGTAGCTTCTTGTATCCTGAAGGGTTTTTCCTGCATAAGGCTTAACAATTTGCTAAAGAGGAAAGCAGGAATTGGCCCTTGTAATTTTCGATACAAGATTAAAAGGTATTAGCTTCCTTCAAGTGTAAAGGTTTTAACTTATAATTGTAAGGGTTCTTAAAAATCACCGTATACGCTAGTAGTGAGAGAGACAAGGAAAATCCCGTGTTACCAGAATAAAGTAGAATCGCATCTTCAGATATGCTATTTTTTATAAATCTATGATATCAGCATTCTACTTACACATTATTTGTGTGCTCTAGTTTCTTTAAGCTGCTCAGACTTCCGTTTTCATAAGTTGCATACAGATTGTCAATACCCTCCACAGTTTCAGCTTGCTTAATCAAATGCTGTTGCTCATGCTTTCTGAAAATGATACATTAAAATAAAATTGTTAATTGTTTTTGAAGATTGCCTTTACAGCTCTTTTAAAAACAGAACATGAAGTCTTTGTGTCATAAGTTAAACACACAACATTTATTTTCAGTATTATTCTGGGGATTAGTTTGAAGTATTTCCTCGTTCTGCACAATTGTTAGATTACATATTTAATGGTAACAGGGTAAAAACCCACTGCCCTCTTGGAAATGTACTCATTTTCCTCTACTATCTGGTCCTGCTGCCAGTGAAGATAGCAGCAAAACATCCCTTGATTTCAGTATTCATGGGGTTAGAGGAGCCTTGTGTGGGTATATTACAGGTGCTGGTGCCCCCCTTCACAGTTAAAATTCCTGCTACCCGCATTTCTCTCTCTTTAAAAGCATTTGTTTCTGCTGTTGCTGTGTGACAAGCGCAAGAAGAAACCAACTTTCAGTTACGCATAACATGTCTAATATCTACAGTACAACACCAGGCACCTTGATTTATAGCAAATCTTAGGCAACACTCCATGCAAATATTAGTAATTTTTCAGATAAGTATTTTTCAAGTTGACATTTAAAGTAAAATTACTAGTTGCAAGTCTAAATTACATTGTCAGTGTAGAACTATTTGTACCTTTTCCTTCTTACGGTAAAAAGTACGTATGCCAGGGAGGCTATGAGGGTGCAGGCTAGCAGAACACCGAGGACGATCGTTGCAATGAGTTCAGGAGCTGCTGATTCTGCAGGAGCCTCTTCTATGGCAGCAGTAACAGGCGTTGAGAATATTTTCTCCAGTTCTTCCTCAATGTTACTCTTCTGCTCCCTAAGTTTTCTGCAGATAGAGGAGTAAAATGCTGATGATTTATCGGACCTTCATTTTGGCTTGAAGAGTAGCGAAGAAAATAACACCACTCCCTGCTCCACCAAGACCCTTTCCAAAGATTCAAAATTGTCAATTCTTTCATTCGGGAAAAATTCTGTTTTCTAGTAACCAGCCCTGGTGCTTCTGAACTAAAATGCTGCAAAGCTTGGAACATTGAACTTGAGAGGTCAGTATCCTCTAAATCCACATCAAGGCAGCCACATACAGCCTTACAGATACCAATAGTGCTTTCCTCAGGGGAAAAGGTTTATCCGTGGAGACTCTTTCCTATGACCACAGACTCCATTAGTAATACCAGCCACAAACAGTTACTAGTGTGGGAGAGGTGTTGAGTCTAGAAATCATGTGTTTAAATAGCAGCTGCCCTTCATAGAATGTTTCTAAGAGTATATATTCATACCACTCTCATGTTATGAAACAAATGTAAAATACACCTAAAACTAAGTTTTTAATCAACATTCTGCAGCTCTGAAGTGAAGTCAATATCTATTTTAATGATACTCTTTCTGCTTCAGTTTTCTAGAAAACGGACTTTTAAATATATTTTACACAATTAAACAGCCTTATTCATGTTCCTGACAAACTCTGAAAATGACTTTTCAATAAACAAGCTTTCTGAATTCTAAAAATTCCATTTAAGCCTTGAGATAAGTCTCAGATAGATAAACTGTTATTTGATCTAAACCTGTCCAGTCCAAGGCATTAATAATTTTAAAGGAAACAAAGCCTAGCTGCATAGTGCTGACACCCAGAAGACAGACCATGCCATACAGACCTTTTTACATTTTCTGCAGATACTTCCTGGTTTGCCTCATCAAAAGCAATAATTTTTACATAGGTTACATCGGTGCTGCTTCTAGCTTTTCGTTCAGACTCATCAGAATAAACATCAACAATGTAAACATTCCATGCAAGTTTATCTTCCAGGACCCTGCCATCATATTAAGAAAACATTTTAAATTAACCAGGTAATGACAAATTCTTTTACTCTGGAAATTAAATGACAGAAAAGTAGCATTTAATACAACATTTGGCAGCTGTTTAGTATTTTAAGCTAAGCACGGGAAAATGCAGGATTATCATCAGCAAAGGAATTGCTCAGTATCATTGAGTGATTGAATAGCAGAGTCCTTATCTCTGGCTGCTAAGCAAAGATACTTTTCATTAGTAAGCGCTATATAACTTTTGTACATAGCCTGAAAATTCTTAGATAGGTGCCATTAGCACAACGGAACAATTAATTAGAGAAAGGAAGGGTTAACAAACGCTTATACCTAGATTTCATAACCAATATTGCATAGCATATCATATATTTAGTCATGCTTTTCAAAGCAACATATGGCTTATTTCATGCTTGACATTATTTTTTATAAATACAGGCAGTGATACCTATAGAGTATTATAAACAGTAAAGGTGGAGGAGGAGGGAAATTCAGTCTCATAATCCTCATTGTTTTCTCCTTTTTCACAGAGAGATTTTCACACTGGATTGGACCACAGGCCCAGTTAATCCATTACTCCGATAGCAATCAGTACCAGCTGCTTCAAAGAAAGTGGCAGAGCAGCTCTAGGGTTTCCATTTAATTTCTACCAACAAGAAACTGGTGCTATAAAAGCGTCAATGTCACAAATCCATTTTTCCGTCCTTCAAAGTGATTTCCCCTCAAAAGCACAGAACTCAGTATTTCCAATGTAAATACATGTTTATGTATAATCAAAACTGAAGAAATTGCATCTTCATTAACATGTCCAAACGGCCAAAATATGTTTTTAATTGTAGTGTAGCCATCCACACATCACTACCTAATCCCATAGCATCATAAGGCTGAGACCTCCTTGAGAAGCTCTGCTGCTGTGCTACAAGGGAGATTTTTCACTTGTAGCACAGGTGGGTTTGGTTTGTGGCTACTCTCCTGTCTGTCTCCACATCGGTATTTTGAGCCTACTATCCATACAATGCTTTATCCTGGGCTGTTAAAAATCACAAACATTGAGGTGGGAAGAGACCTCTTGAAATCATCTAGTCCAATGACCTCTTTGACATTTGTCAGCTCAGGCCAAAGCATTTACTAGGTAAAAACCCTGTGAATTCTCTCAAATTATTAAATTATGCTTCAGCAGGGGAGTTGGACTAGATGATCTATACGGTCCCTTCCAACTCTAAAAAAAAATTCAGTGAAATTCAGTGAAATTCTGAACTACATCAAGTTGAAGGCCTAGCTTTTCACGGACCCTGGCTGAACCACCTCCCCTGTAGGCCGTCAGATCCCCATCTCAAAGGGACTCTGAATTTGTGATTAGATAATATATCAGAATAAGCTTCACAGTTTCAAAATACCTTTTTACTTCAGCAATGTTTTTTTCAACAACATTGATTTTCTGATTAAGCACTGCCACCACCATGTTGTTACTGGAACTGGAATCAACAGTCACCTAATAAAGAAATAAATCAAATAAATCACATGTAAGGTTTTTTAAAGCATTTGTACCTCTCTTAGTTTTACTTTCAAAAAAAAAACCACCAAAAAAATCCCGCACCCACTCTTCTGATATACAATAGTTGTCCTCTAAAGTCAGTCTTCATGCCAACATGTTTTAATATGTCAATGGAAATGACAATCTCATACTTCTGGCCTGAAATTATGTAGTAAATACTGGTGTATCTGACAGTCTTACTATATGGTTTTAAGTAATTTTTCTGTCATGACCAGACCTAGCCCTTCTTGTATACAGAGTTTTGATGTAGAAGCAAATCAGGACTATAGCAATCTTCCTTACATTGACCGTCGTCTGGGCTGTGAGTCTTCTTGTGCCTTGGTCTGCAGCTTGGACTTCCAGATAAAATGTTCCAGACTTTCCTGCTACAGAAACTGTAAAAATCTGCCCTGTGTTTTCATCGATGTCAAATTCATTCATTTGGTTATTCACTAAGCTGTACAGCACAAGTCCGTTGTCTCCTGAATCTGGATCTGTGGCCTGGGTTTAAAAGAAAAGCTATTTGTAAAACTCAGCTTGTGGCTTTTGGGCTGCATATTGCTCTTCAAGCATTAAACTCTGCAGTTTCTATTTCTAAAACTGGGGTCTTCTAGGATAGTGCTGTCTTACTTTTCTCTTTGCACTAAACCAAGTGGGGTAAAAACTATCAGAATCAGACCAAGGGTATAAAAGGAGAAATAAATTTCCCATAAAGTCTGAAGCTGCGAGCATAAAAGGAGTAGGCTTAGAATGGAGGGATAACATCGGACTTCAAAAAAGATAAGCTCCATTTCATATTTCATATCCCATTTGGGTCTGGTTAGTAACAAAGCAGTTAACAGGAGAGAGAGAGAGAACAGTAGTCTGTGCAGTATGTAATCCATAACAGCAGCATGAGTCAGAACAGACCATGGACCCGCTGGTAGGGCAGGTATGGATCAATTCCCTAAGCACCCCATCCTTCACCAGCGTTATGTCAAACCTGGATGATGGGCAGAATCTGTCTCAAGCTTTCAAGAGCAGATTTAACAGCTCCCTTACCCAAGTTTAACTGTGGAAGAAATCTAAATCTTTCAGAAAAATTTCTGTCCTCGTGAAGAGCACAGAAAGATACTCTACCTGAACTGTAATAACCGGGTACTTGTATGGCACAGAGTTCGGTATCCGAGCAGAGTAGGCGTTGTTCAAAAATGCTGGCTCTTCATTTACATCCTGCACCAAGATTGTCAGCATTGCCACATTTTGAGCAAACAGGCCTATTAAACAAACAGGAGTTAACTGCAACAACAACCACCAGCAAAGCACAGCTTTCAAAGGCCGGGCCAGGCTGTGGCTTTGCAGCAGTATCTCTGCTGCATGTGAGGAAGAGGGAGAAGGAAGGGAACGCAGCAGGGATGTCCCCAGAGGAGCTCGCTCTCACTCCTGCTGGGGCTTCAGTGGGAGCAGGGCAGTTGAAGGCAAAAAGGTGACTGCGCTGCTCCTCTGTCAGCTCTCTCCAGCTGGATGTGCTCTACCAGGCACGGGGCAGGCAGGTTCCTCCAGCTCCTGCCGAGGAGTCCAATAGCCTAGCTACTATATTATTTTCTGAGGCTGCGGTAGGGCCCTGTGAGGGTCTGCACCCCTGGAGGAAGGCTTCTGCTTTTCATCTTTCACATCAGACTTTGCAGGTAAAGAGAATCGTGGTTCCTATATTGCGTTGTAAATACAGAAGACATGTTTATTGCCCCTGATTTCAGTTGGAATGTCCTTCAAAGCACAGTTACCTGAACGCTGGACCTCTGTGGCAGGTAAGAGATTTTCATTTGCTTGAATTAAAATCACATACTGAGAAACTTCCTCATAGTTCAAATTAATTGCTGTTCTCAGCTGACCACTGTTCGGATCCAATCTAAAATGACCTGAAAGGAAAAACATGCACCTTTGTTGTTATAGCTACCATTTCACTTGTGTCCTTCCTACCTCTTGTGTTTTAGCTGCTCTTGGGATGTTTCCATGGGTTCTCTGCTTTTAAGAATGTGAAATGCAACACTTCCAGTGGCCAAGTAGCAAAGGCACCACAGCTGGGGTCCTATCCCAGACCAAACAGGCCTTAAACATGTAAAGGAGCACCATACTTGGAAAACAGAATCGCAGCTTTTTGTTGCACAACTGCTGTTTTCACTGCTTTCCAAGTTTTCTCTCAGTTTCTAATGATTTTCTTTTTTTGTGTGCCAAAGGGAGTCACGGCAGAGCTGCAAAGCTGGAGAGGGGCAGATGCCTTGACATGGTGCAAATGCAAGGAAATGATGGACTAAAAGTGATTGGCAGGGAGGAAGCTGCTTGCTAACAACTTCCATTTTGGCTCTCTGAGACTGCAAATTATCCCAACTTTAAGACTATAGGAACTCATTTTTTGGCAAGTTACTGCCACCTCTTTAGGCAGAGAAGATTAACAAAGTCCATGCTGAAGAGCTCTGAAAGAAATTCTTTGTGTACTTTTGTTTTTTAAAAATATGACACAAGTTTTAATCCTTGCTCTCCATCGCCTCATTTACATACAGCAACATCTGCCACACAAAAGACAGGTCATTCTGTTATCTTAGCTATTTTAACTCATAAGGGAAATAGTACTCACCTTTTTCATTGCCAGATAGAATTGTATAATTAATCGGTTTTCCTAAAGTTTCCACCACAGTAAAAGTGTAAATTAAATAATCCACTCCTGTGTTTTCTGAGACGTTAGTGCTAATATAGAAAATAAATGATGCATCATGTTAAATTTCCCAGCAGTTGTTGCACTGGCAGCCTTTGAAATTTAACTCTTTAAAAGCAATTTCTCTGTGGAAAACCCTGCCCCCTCCCCTCTAGTTGTTTGCTAGAGCTCACTGACTTTCAGAATGCAGTGCAAGCCTTACTTTTCTAGCCAGACATTTGTTTATCCTTGAGTAAAGGCTAAAGAAGAATGTTTTATTAGCATGCAAGAGGAAAGGGACAGAGACTCTGGCTTATACAAGCTGCATGATAAAGAAATAAAAGGTTCCACTCATCCTGTTCACGGAACCACTGGCATAGCAGAATTTCCTGGATGTTTTGTTTAAAAAAACTCAATGTCCTTTCTTCTGCATGGAGGAATACGAAAATTAGCTTCAACTTTCAACTCTACTGTGTTTTCCACTACCTGGAGAGTATGTACCAGTTATAGAACTTAACGTGAAAGCCTCACCTGATTTCGCTCTCGTTAAACCGAGGAACAAATGGACGGTTGTCAAACACATTAAGAGTAATCGTAGCAGTGTCATTTAAGGATGGAAAGCCTTTGTCCTTAGCCATCACTGTTAAATGGATCTCTCCAGAACTAATCAGGCTTCCAGTTGTAATTATTTTCCCCTCACTCATATCTTCTATCAGGAAGAATGGGCTGAATTTTCTATCTGGGAGGATGTAGTACTCAATAAGGCCATTTTGCCCCTGTCGCGAAAGGAACACAACTTCATGTAACTATTGCTTGCAGGACCACATTATTTCAGTGCCTCGAGTTCCATAATACAGACTCACTGGAATTTCCATGCTTAAATGCCAGAGGTATTTTAAATAACTAGAGAGAACCAGGCTCAGAGCTACTTTGTGCTTAAGCTGTAACACAAGAGCAGCAGGAGGGGAAGGGGCCAATGGGCAGAGTCCCCACCCTCCCAAGTTAATTTTGATGTTCCAAGATCCTAAAAAATTCCCATAGCAATACTAAAGCAGACTACATGCACTGGGAGTACATTTTGAAGGGTAGAATAAACACTGAAACTTGGGGTTAGCTATGGTAGGATGGGTGCCGATAAAAACACAAAGCAGAAGAAAATTCACAAACAGTTGGCCAGTTAAACAGTTAAAAATCCGGAAACTTAAAATCTCTGATGAAAATAAGGACACGTGTAGAGAGAGACAGTCAGAGTAGTGAAAGGGAGTTATCTAAAGCTGTGATACGAGCAAGAATAAGCCCAAGTCCCTTAGATCCTTTTCACACCTTGAGGAGAAGCACAGCCTCCCCATTGCCATGAGGGCAAGCCCTGTTCCTGCCTGGCACAGGAGAGCTGGACACGTTTTACTCTGTGCACATCACGTCACTTTCCTGGGACAAGCCGTTTTGACAAACCCTGAGGGTTTGCTCTGTTGCACTTTGCTCTGTATTTCTGAAAAGCATTGTTCTTCCATGGCTCTGAAGCAGCAGGATCAAACCCTACCACGAACATCTGTTGACACTAAGTAATCTGTGGATTTATAATTATTTCAGGAACAGAGAGGGATAGAGACAAGATACGATAATTTCAGCAGCGGTCTCTGTCCCAGCATCCTGAAAGGCTGGCACAGGGAGGATGAGTGCCACGCTGCATGGTAAAGGACCAGACATATTATCTGAATGCTAAGTTTCATTAGGGTCTCAATGAAGATCTGAGAGACTCCAGCCAACTTGCATAAGCAATTTAAATTTTATATAAAATAATTGAGAAGGATGATAAAAAGGGGGCATTAGATTATTTGCAGCAATATACCCCACAACTGTAGCTATTTTAACCAAAACTATGTGTTAAGAAATAGGAAGGCACCTGCTATACCTAGTTTGTTGTCACTTCCAGATGTTCCATCTTTTAAATGATATAATTAGTAGTGATGTTGTCACAGTGATTTGGTTCACTAGTGGATATCTCTGCCAGTGCCCGGATACTGGGTGCAGTACAGATATATCAAACAAAATTACTTTAAAAAAAGGGGACAGAGATAATTAGCTGGGGTACCACACTTCAGAGGCATTTGGAAAGCAGATGTTTCTACGTTCAAGCCAGTGATATGTTTAGCTTTTACAGATTCTTCTACTTCAGAAGTTCAAATAACATCACAGACACTAAATTACTTCAGTCCTTGCATACTTCTGAAAGACTGGTACAACTCCGTATAATAAGGGAAAAAATAAATGAAAATATAGCTGAAGAAACATGCCCAAAGACAGGGAGTACATCAGTATGAAGGCAGAAGCATCAAAAGCCCTGCTTTCCAATTCCCAGTGCTGTTAGTCAATCAGAAATCACTTTCTACTACATTTGGTATTTCATGCCTAGAGAATGCAGAAAAATATATTTAGGCTGCAGCTTAAAGCAGTGTCAAAATCAAACAGGAGTAGTTACCTGATCTTTGTCGGTAGCACTCACAGTTATGACATGAGCACCTACAGGATTAATCATGTTTATAGAAGCGGAATAGGAATTCTGAGCAAATTCTGGAGCATTATCATTCACATCAATCACTAGAACAGTGACACGAGTAGTTGCCTAGAAAACAAAATCGTTTCATGCATTTTAGAATACCTAGGGTGTCTTATTAAGAGATAATTTTTGTTATTTGCATATGGAACAAAAAGTCTAATTTAGACTTTGAAAATGCTGTAGTAAAATATTGTGTTAGGTTTAATTTTGTGAACTCAGCATCAGAGACCATTACAGGATTTTAATATGAGAGAGGCGGGAATTCAACATTGAAGTAGGATTCTGCTTCTTGAAAGGTGCCTGAATGGGTAAGAACAGGATGTATTTAGGAGGCCAACATGTCCTACTGCTGCTGCTAGATGCAGTTAAGAGAACCACACATGTTCTGGTTCTGTTAAATAGGTGTGTAATATCTTTTCAAACAAAAGAAATACAACAGAACTACAACAATTTGCTGAAAATTACTTTTTCTCCCATGAAAAATTACCAGGCACTTACATCACTAACAGCAGTAGGCAAGAATTTCAGTTCCCCAGCACAGGTTAGCCTGCAGACAATTCAGGGTCATATTGTACCGTGCATTATTATGGAGTATTTCAACTAATTATGCAGTATAATACTTCTCAGCATGGACAAAGGTCACAAAAGTCTGACCCTAAACATGATTAAGTGACTAATTTATTCTGCACAATAAATGTCTTTGATAGATCTCCCTCCCACTGTTTTAAAATCCACTCTTACTAGAAGAGTCACTGTTCATTATAATAATGGTCTTTTACCTGATGGAAAGGGGCAGATTTATTGTTGACTGCATTCACTGTAAGGCTGTATTTATTCATGGTTTCATAGTCTGGAGAGTTCTTTATCTTAATGTTGCCATGTATTTCATCTATTTCAAATATATTTCCTCCACCACCTGAGATACATTTAAAGAATGAATTATTATGAAACATTATATATGAAACATTATCAATGAATACATCTTAGAAGCACATAATTAACTACACTCAAATTATGTGTTTACTTGTGACTTGAGCTCATTAAAACAACTCTTAAGATATAATATGGATAATGTAGAAGAAAAACAGAAGATATTTTGAGAGGATGAGCATTTGAAATGTGAGCCAACAGAATGGGTGAACAAGTTTTGCAGATACGTCTGTCACAGTCAAAAAGTAATAGTGCTTGAGGCACACACAGGATGATGGACAGCACATTGGAGATACAGGGTGAATCTCTGGAATCAAGTTCCTCCAAGCCTGGGCAATTCTTAGAGGAGATTAAAGGTGTTCCCGGGCACTTTTAGTCCTCTGACTTTCTGTACACTTGGTCTTGTATTTGCTGGTTTCAACAGTCAGGAAGCGCTGTAACAAGACAGTGCTCCTGCCAAGATCTCGAAGAGGAGATGTCACTGAATTTGTTCTGTCTCTGTTGAAGGTGGACTGAGCAGCACACAAATCTAAAGAGAAATCAATTTGACTGCCAAAAGACCTGGCAGCGACTTTTACTGGTTTTGGCCACCCTTGTTCAAAGCCACCTCAATATTGTGGTATGAATATTGGAAATAAAATACTCTAAAAACTTATAAACTGTATACACATCGCTCTTGATGGTCCATGGAACAAAAACAACTATTTCAACTTCTGCAGGCTTTTGGGTCCAGAGGATTCTAAATCTCCATCTCTGTCAGATTTAGGGGCAGTGGCAAAAAGGGTGCCATCAACTACCACAATTAAAGGTGACAGGAAGCACCAATCAGAGCTCTCAGTCACTGCAGTTCACAAGCTGGCACATTAATGTAAAGTGAAACTGAAGGCACTTGATATTAACTGCCTGGGCAGAGGTCTGAGGTAGCAGAGTAGGTGACCTGTTGTCTGTTGTGCGGCACTTCTGCTGCAGTGGTAAGAGTGTCCAGCACAAGGGTAAAGACGACAGCTCTCCAGCAGCCCTTGATAGTGAATCAAGTTCCTGGCACACTTGTGATACCATTTTACATCTGCTCCTAGTAGCTGTGAAATGCTCACAGACCACAGGCTGAGGAGAGACTTAATTTAGCAGCATTTAATACCTGGCGCAGGCCCAACAGGTTCTACAAGGCAGGGATGAATTAGGCCCTAGACCCTTATTCCTCCTTCAAAAAAGCTATAGGCATTTTTTTTTTCATCAAAATTACTCCTGCTGATGGCAGCTACAGCAGTTGAGTAGCAGAAAATTTTTTAAAAAGCTGGCTTTTAACAGAATTAGGAGTATGATTAAAAGCACAATTTGTAGTTTCCGCAAAAGAAGTTCCTACTCAGTCAGTTTGAAACCTGTATGAGCATTCATTAGTAAAATATCTAGCCAGGTGAAAGTGAACCTTCTCAGCTTATGTGAAAAGGGGTTAGGAGATAACACACATAATGCTATTTATGCTCGTAACAGTATAGACAACAAAGTGACAGTTGTTCCAGTGCAGTGAGAGAATTCCGTGTTACCTGTAAGGCTATATAGAACAAATGCATTGTCTCCTGTGTCTCTGTCCGTTGCTGTGATTTTTCCAACTATGAATCCCACAGGCACATTTTCATTCACACTGAATTCAGTCACTGGATCAAAGACAGGTGGGCAGTCATTAACATCGATGATCTTTATGACAACTGTGCAGTAACCTCTTTTCTTCTCAGGGGTTCCATCATCTTCAGCATATATCACAACCTGTAAGTTGCACAATTATTGGTACTGAGAAATCATACAAATAGGTACTTGCATAAGGATTAAAAAATCTTGGTAAATTTTAAATTTTGGAGTATTCTTAGAAATGTAAAGTCAAATTCTGAATTCACCTTAAAATGGTTATTGAAAACTTAAGGAGTATTTGGTCAATAAAAAAAGTTTTATAGAACCAACAAATTCACCAATATTTTTGCTTCAAGCAAAGTAAGATCATTAAAAAAAAATCCAGCAGTGGCAGCAACAATAAAGATTAACTGAGAATTGTATCTGCAAGATCTCAGTCCAGTACAGATTCAAGCAAACAGACAGCACTGAATACATGAGCTGTCAGTGTCAAGTTAGTTATTTATGTGCTGAAGTGTTTGAGAGTTTGTAGGACAGGTGAACAATGAGCCTTGCTTGAATTTCATTATAATCTAAAAGCAGTGATTTGCTTTAATAATGCGTAACATCTTGAAAAGCTCATATTCTAAAACAATGCATCAAATGTTCAAGCAGTATCAAGCCAAAACAAAAGCAAAAGTGTCACCTGTTATCCAAGGGAAAGATAAAGAGTTCTGAATAATGTAAAGACTTAAGGAATCTAAAGCAAACCTGATACTCTGTAGGTTCCTCTTCATAATCAAAGGAGGCGGTGGAATAAAGAATTCCAGTTGCTTCATCTATCCTGAATTTTAGTCTGTCTCCACTGAGAATACCATATGTTAGGAAACCATTTCTCCCTGTATCGTTATCCTGAGCTTTCAGCTGGACAATCTGAGTAGGGGGTAAATTCTGTGGATGAAGAACAGATTGAAGCTGTCAGAGACTTTGGTTAGCTGCGATTTCTTGAATTACATGAAAAGGGGAAGTAACAGACACAGAGTACACCTACAACACTATAGACATTTTAAATCAAAATTATAAAATTTGTTCAGCACACTAAGAGAATCTCTTGTTTTCTCTAATTTACAGAAAAGAACTATTTCTCCCCCATGTCTCTACCTACAGCAGCAGTCTTCAGGAAGAAAGATCACCATGATTTCAAACAGGCCAAATGTTAACCTCAAGCATTTGACTTGCTGTTGAGGAATTATTCATGTTTAACATCCTCTACTCCTATGAAACTCAATGGATATTCCCAACTTCAAAATTATATTTCTTTCTGAACACTATTTGGTTAATAATTACTCCTTTCAAAAGAAATACTCTATTTCTTCCTTTTAAAAAATGTTATTGGCATTAATAGCAAATATCAGTGTTTCACTTGCATGGCCATTTGAGACCTGATCTGAAGTTATTCAATTCCATTGATTGCATTCAGCAATTCCTACTGTGTAAATATTTCACATGGAAATCAATTTTTAAGGTTGGGAAATATGATTCTAACTCTTCTGCATTAAACTAACTGCAAACATTAAAAATAGGTGTAATAATTAAACCTGTATTTAGCTCAATGTTAGAAACTGATTAGGTTTTAAATCATTTGTGGCTGTTAAAGAGAATGTGTCTGAATCAGTTGGGAATCTCAAAGTCAAGGTACGTGCTATATAAAACATAAACACGATCAATGTGCTTTTTAAAAAAGTAGCTAGCAGATTAAAGCATGAAAAGCGCTGTTTGAAAATTGAAGACTGAAATGTTGAGCTAGATGCTTTTGCATAATTAAATACTGTGGCTTCTTTTATAAGCTATCATAACATAACAGCCACAGACTGAAATCTGGCTTGCCTTCTGCTTCCCATTACTTTGTGTCAGGAAGAATCACAACAGATCGTACATGAATGAGCAAGAGGAGAAGCGCTGCTAAATTAGAGACTTTTGCCTGATAATTCTCTTATTGAAGCTACCTTACAAAAGGCTGAGTGAGAGTCTATGAGGTGCCCAGCACATTCACTAGATTTTGAATGCACATGAATATTCTCTGGGTACAAATATGCAAAATGGAGCATCTGTTTTCCCTTTGTGGAGCCCCTTATTAGCAAAAGATTCACTTTTCCTTCAATATGTCCAAGCTTCTAGACCGTTCTTTTTCTGTACTGGAATTTTCAGCTTAAAATAAACCTTTAAACATTGTATGGCAGAACAACAATGGCAAGCATGTCGAGTTCCAGAAGGTTTACTTCTATACTCACCAAAAGATTTTTTTTTAATTATTTTGAGGATTAATTTTTGTGATTCAGTTTGGATGACATTTTCTTACCTCTTCCAATCTTTCTTTTAGTAGAGATGATGGGAAAACAGGAGCGAAATCATTTTCATCAATAACTTCCACGTTCACAGAAACGTCACGAAATATGTCAGCATTAGACGAGTCTGTTGCTCGCACACTGAAAATGACTGGAAAATCTTCCAGTTTCAAATGCTTTCTTGTTCTGACGATACCAGTGGATGAATCGATAATGAAATACCCTGTTTCAAAAAATACAGAAATTATTCTATTTATGATTTTATTAGCTAAAACTGAAGGTATGAACCCTTCAGTGCAAACTATACGTTATATATGAATATCATATGTTACATTATTCTTCAAAGAACAAAAAGTTCAACATGGATTTGTGAGAATGTCAGATGTATCCAGGACTGCAATTAACAAAAACAAATAATTCAGTAGGTCAGATGGGAGCCAAAGGGGAGAAGTTCACTCTACCACTCTTCCAGTCAAAAGGTCTTCACCTTCCTCTGAAACAGTCAGAGATTGTTTGTTCCTCTTTCAACCAGAAAGTATTTTCTTTCCTATGAAGTCCTATTCTTACTGAAGATGAGGAATTCCGCAAATAAGTTCAAGGTGACCACAACTTCATACAAAACATTTTACCAAAAAGAAATATAAAGTTGCTATGTTTGATAATACAATACAATCAGCTTAGTAAAAAAAAAGACACAAGACAAAGCACTGATCGTAGAATCATAGACTCATCTAGGTTGGAAGGGACCTTTAAGATCGAGTCCAACCACCAACCTAACATTGCCAAAACCACCACTAAACCATGCCCCTAAGCTACTCATCTTTTAAATACCTCCAGGGATGGTGATTCAACCACTTCCCTGGGCAGCCTGATCCAGTTAATCCCATGTAAACTTACTCTATGCTTTCACATTTGTTAAGAAAAGGTTGCTGAGTTAGTTTTTCTACCAGCAGTCTTTATTCTGAGTGAGGTATTCTTTCTCCAGTCACTGTAACTTTATGCCTGATCAGGTATCCCCTGATCTTCCTGTAGCAGACATAAAAAAGCATACACCTGGTGCAGTCAGCTCTGTATCACGTGGCTCTAGCTAATCTGACAGAAACTCAATCATGTGTCCACACCTGATCTGTATCAAATTTGTACATCTGGTTGATACACATCCAGTATGAATGGCTGTAGGACTGAGATAAAAGCAAAAGGAGAGAGAGAAGAAACAATTCAAAAGCTAAGTGCACTGCAGCATTAGTTGTTTAACACACCCTCTTTCTTGTTATTTCAAATAAAGAGCTTACCCTTTTCATCTCCAGATACAATACTGTATATCACAGGGACCTTATACAGCGCACTGATCTGTACAACAAATGTATCTGGCAGCGTCTTCTCACTGAGAGGGGCAGGCTGATAGACTGCTTCAGAGAACACTGGGAATGAAACGCTGATGGAAACTATTGTTACTGACACCTGCAGAGAAAAGGAGATGGCTACAGGGGTTATGTTTCCAGGTTTAGCAGACTTTTCTATTCAGGTATGCAACACCAGAAGTCCAGAACTTTATCAGCGAGAAAAAGCCTACAATGGCTGCATGCTGAGTTTGACACATTAGTGTCTTGAGGGCAGCGAAGGTTAATGACAAATGCCAGCAACAAACTCAGTTTAGGTTGACCCGTATGCTTTCCTAAATATAGAGGATTCCAGTTCATCGCATACATCACATTTCAAATGAATTGTCTAGCTAAACAGCTCTCAGAAAGAGGTACTGATCTGTATTTGCAACAAATTCTTCCACTGGAGAATGCATGACTAGAGCAGGAGCTTGTCAGTATAGTATTTTGAAATATCATTATAACTGACTATATATGAAAAATGGTGACAGGTGATAAATAATGCCTACTGCTTCACACAAATAAATATAATTTATTTCTAAATGATACCAGACAGCTGCTGTCCAATGCTTTGAAGAATGATGGCTCATAAGTCTACGTTTTAAGATTCTGTTGAATATAATTTTCTACATGTCTTTATTCATATACATTTCTGGTCCTTTTTTTTTTAATTCTGCTAAGGTGTGACATTTAGTGGCAAAAGATCACCAGCCAGTTATAAGCACTGTGTAAAAAAATACTTCTTTTATCATATTTACATTTCTCAGTCTTCAATTTAGAATTTATTTTTTCTTGTATTATAGGAAAATAAACAGGAACACCTTATTTGCTGCCTGGTGTTTATTATATCACATACTTCCATTACATCCCCTCTGACTGTCCCACTCTTTGACCTTGCACAGAGCTCTCCACTCCTCTAGTCTTCCTCCCTCACAGTATAGAGATTCTGTCTGTCTTTTCTGAAATTGAATAATCAAAACCAAGATGGGTGGAATTGCTATAGCAGCATAAATTTATAGCTGTTATCATCTTATATCCTGTTCCTGAAACAGAAGTGAGATTCTGACATTTGGATTCCTGTTTTGCATAGTTTCACCTCACTGATACCCATTTCTTGGTGTAGTTACACTCAGTTTAGGATAAAACAACCTGGGGAATAAATTGCACAAACAGACAGTAAGGTAGAAATTTTAGTACCTTTACAGAAGTTGAAAGAGGCGGCAGACCCGAATCCGTGGCAGTGACTATTAAGGAGTAATACAGGGGAACAGTCTGTTTGGATAAATCTCTTGTTAACGTGAGTACTCCTGTGGTACTGGAGAGGCTAAAGAGGCCATCTGAATTTCCACCTGAAGAGCCAAAAACAAGGGTTGGAGATATTCAACAGAGCCAACAGAGAAAAGCAACTGAATTATATGCCGAGGATTTAAGAGACATGGGTTGCAATCCTAGTGCATATATGTGATTTGGAACAAGACACCTGGTCCTCTCTTGATTCTGCATCCGTGTCACAGAATCATTTGGGCTGGAAGGACCCTTGTGAGGCCTCTGGTCCAACCTCTTGGCTCGAAGCAGTGAATGAATTCAGAGCAGGTTGCTCAGGGCTTTGATCCGTCAGGTGCTAAAAACCTCCAAGGTACCCTCTCTGGGCAACCTGTTCCAGTACTTTGTCATCCTCACAGAGGACTTTTTCCCCCCCTTATATCCAGTTAGAACCTGCCACTTCCATTTATGACCATTATCTCTCATTCTTCTGTCAAGCAGCTTAGATTAGCAGTTTATATAGCAGTGTTTATATACACCAATAAGATTATTTTTTTGCTAACATACCTGAAATATTGTAGAAAATGCCTTCATCATAACCCTTGCTTTCATCTCTTGCATTGATATCTACTACCAGTGTTCCAGCTGTAGAATTGTCTAGAAGGATCCGGTAATATGAGGGCTCGTCAAATATGGGTGCTTCTTCATTAGCATCTTCCACAGTAACTAAGAGAAAAAGGTCCATGTCTGAGTGTAAACATGAGTTTCACCTAAATGGTTACAACCTATTTCTTCAGCTCCTCTGAATTGAGTTGGAGCTCTTTCAATTTAAACCAGATGGCAACCTTGTTTTCTGTACTTCAAAATGCTTCCCTTTGTGGATTAGATCATTTACTGCTCAAGCAATGGTTTCCCACAATGGCTGCACTTCTGGCCAGCATGCTGTCACTACTATCTGTCATGAATAATATCATCTTATTGTTTCGCTGGGCTCCCTTCTGTGTCCATATTCATCTGGTATCTCTAGGATTGCAAGCATTGTGAGACAGGATTGCTGAGTTTTATTATTTGTACGTGACCTGGCACGATAAGGTCATGGCCCACCATTAGTGAAACTGGTGATGCAGTAACATAAATATCACGTAACGACAAGTAATGGGACTGATACTTCCAGTCATACTGATCAAAACTAGGGCTGGCCAAAAACTAGGATACAAACTTCACAGAAATCTTTTATGTTATGTTGGGAATTTTTTTTATTTTTTTTTTCAGGAAAAAACCAACAGCAATCTAGTACTGTTATTTTAACAGCACTAAAAATCATCATCAACTTTTTTTTTACCACCCTAGAAGGAGGCTTTCTGCTGTAAATTAGCAAAAAAAGAACCGAATTGTGGTTTTGGAAGCCTTTTCCATCAAAATGTCCATAGGTACTCAAAAAATACCATATAAAAATTTGTGGACAACACTGAAGTAAGTAATGTCAGTTTGTGTGAAAAATCTTCATTTTTGACAAGCCAAACATTTTTTAAGAAAAATTTCATCTGGCTGTAGTCAAAAGGTCACATCATCATTTCTGATAATTTACTTTAGCAGACTGTATCACTACAGAAGACTATCTTTATGCCTTATAATTACACATGCTGAAATATTACCTAAGGGAAACAAAGATAATTTTCTGTAGTAAACTAGAGATACCTGTAATGTTTGCTGTGTCCTGGAGATGTGGTTCTCCAGGATTGAAAGCTTTCAGAATAAAAGTGTACTGGGAATGACTTTCATAGTCCAGAGGTTGAAGAGTTGTTATATTTCCAGAAAGTTCTCCAACGTGAAATGAAGAAGTCTCTCCAATTATGGTGTAATGAATAATGGCATTGTACCCTATATCTTTATCTGTGGCTACTGCACTCAAAATCTAAATGAGAAAAACGAAAAGTCAACAGATTTAGAGAAGAATCAAGAGAGTGGCAAAACATACACACAAGACTGGTATTTAACTATAAAGTGTTTACTGACTGAATTACTCATATGGCCATTAGTTGCATTGCCAGAACACTGACACAGCATATAGCATGGCTGGTAACAGATATTACAGATTCTTAGGTGGTAACTCTTCCCTTGATTCCTGTAAACCATTAGTTCCCATCTGCAAGGCAGATACGGAGCCAGTAAGGGATATACTGTGAGAAGACAGCAAACTTTAATAACAGTGGGATGCTGGATATATGCACAACACCTACAGCATCTTTAAAACATGCTGCCTGTACGTCTTCTGAAAATTAGATCCATGCAGTGTGGCATCACTGCTGGGGACAGGAGGGAAAGGGAGAGTGGCACAAAGAGAGTTTTAGGAAGAGTCGGTGGGATAGGTACTCCACTGTCATATTAAATGAACATGTTGTATGATTTTACAAACTCCACTAAGTAAAAAAAAAAAAAAATGTTCACCAATGCACAGTCATCATAGATTACTACCACTTCCAAGCTTACATAAAGAAAACAACCGCAGAACACCCAATTTATTCTTAATGCCACGTACCACATGTGGAGGCTCATTCTCTTTTACAGTCACGGAGTATGATTTCTGGGGGAACACAGGCGGGTTGTCATTCTCATCTTCTACAGTGATGCTTAGAGCTAAGCTTGCAGATAGTGAGGGTTTGCCAGAATCCGTGGCCTGTGAAGAAACCACTTGTCATTGAATGCAGCACTACCTTGATACAAACTAATTTCACAGGTTCCATTTTGTTCTGAAAATTGTGAAAGGAAACTTTGTCTCAGAAGACTTCCTGCTGGATTAGCTACTACCCAATTAGACTGCCCTAGCCCTGTGCTTCATTAGGTGTTCCAGGTCTTCCTGCAGCTGGTATCCTCACCATATCTCCTGCTCTGACTCGTTTCATGAACAATTAGTCAAATGGTCAAGCCTGAATCCAGGATAAATGTGTCATGTGATCACTAAACCGTGGCAATAAACCCATCGTACAAAGATGCATATCTGTCATGTGGCATTTAAAAGAATAAGGAAATCCCTTGCACTTTGAAGGCTTGAAGTGTCTACAAAGGAAGTTGTGAGAGCACCTAGTATGCGGCAAATTCACAGTGCGGTTTTATATCGCACTAACCTCCGCCATAGAAAAGTTCTAATCTATAGGCACATATACCCAATTCTCAATTAGTCTTAAAAAGTGTCCACTTTTATTAATTCTAAAATTTTCAGAAGACACTCTTTGATTTTTAGTATGTTTCCTTGCTGTCCTGAATACGTTCCACAAGTTCCTTGACCTGTTCTATTATTTGTTAGTGGTAAAGATCCCCTTAAAATATATTTGAACATGATGGCCAGTGCTGGAACACTTCTTTGTATGCACAATAATTTATCTGATTTATAGCAGTAAAAATCCATGAAATCAGCTAGAATAAATAGATACCCACATGAACGCTGGATGAAACTGTCATGCTGTCAACTTTTTTGTTTCTTTTAACTTGGAAATCTGTATTTCAGGTATTTTACAACAGTCTAAGTACATATATTTTGAAAAAATGAAAACAATAAGGGAAAGGGACAAACAACATGGAATGCCAAAGCAGTAAGAGCAATACAGCAGTATGGCAGCTGCAAGGTCTAAAACAGCCTCAGGAATGCTTTGCTGATTTCACAGTAAGTTGTCACGTGACTGTCACCTTTAGGATCTGATGTTCACGGTTCATTTATTCACTAATGATAATTTACATAGCAGAAAACAAAGCTCTGGGTGCAAAACAAACAGTCAAAATTCATTAACAAATTCTAACAGAACTCACTAAGATTAAGTGCTGTTCTTGTGATGACTCAGTATTTTCTCTTTTTTATGTTGAGAATTTTGTGAACTTGCATCAAATTTGTCAACTTACCATTATTTTCAATTCATAACTGTCCATCATCTCTCTGTCTAAGGATTTTTTTGTCATCAGCTTGCCAGTGGAACTGTTAATATGGAACATTGCAGCAAAATCGTCTTCCAGAGAGTAGGTTATAAGTGCGTTAACTCCTATATCCAGATCAGTAGCAGAAAATATGCCCAAGTCTAGACTAGCTGCATTCTCAGGAGCTGATAGTTTAGTTTGGATCAATCTTGAGAAAACTGGAGCATTGTCATTGGTGTCATTTACTCTTACAGTTACCTGTATTAAAAAAAAAAAAAAAAAAGGAAAAAGAAAAAGAAAAAAGAAAATAAAAGAAGAAAAAAGAAAAAGAGACAAGTATTTGAGCTGTAGAACAGTATCCAAAGGAGAATTTTGATTCATTTTAGTCTATGGAAGCCTATAGGAAAAAACCCAAACAAACATACAAAACACCTCTCTCCCCCCAAAACTAAAAGCCAAAGGGATACAAGAACAACTTCAACATTTTCAGCATTTGAGCATTTTGACAACTTCAGCATCTCAGCTTTTTTTTATTATTATTCTCAACTGCTACAAGTGAGATAACACATACTCTAATTGGAAGAGGTGAGCAGGATTAATAATCTGGGGCCTTTTGACTCATCTACCTCATGCATTTGACAGAAGTATGCACAGAATCAGTTTCAGTATTAATCATTTTCTCTGTTTATGGGTTGTTCACGGAGGAACTCTCAGGAAGTGATACAATTTGTGAAGTTGACAGTATTTCAAGATGGTAGTACCTCCTCAGAAAGAAAAAAGGAAATTAAATAAAAGGCTCTCAGAATCCTCATGCTTGCATAACAGATGACACTTATCTGGATACTGCTTGACTTTTAATATTTTTTTTTAACATATTTTATACTACTTAAAAAAAATTTTTTTAAATGTAGTATACTGTACCAAAGCAACAGCTGTATTGGGTGGCACCACAGAATCAACAGCTTCCACAATCATGCTGTACAGGTCGCCTTCTTCTCGATCTAGGCTGGTAAGAGCCACAATGTCTCCTTGGTCGTTAACAGCGAACTTGTTGCTATGAGATTTCAGAAAGTACACTACTTGTACAGCGATGCTTCCAGTCACAGCCCTCACAGTGCCAACAGCAGTCCCAGCTGGTTCATTTTCTTGAATGCTGAACTCATAGCTGGAGCTATCAAAAGTCAGTCCGAAGCTAGTGTCGTTTACCAGCAAGTAGAGAGTAACAGAGACTGATGAGAGAAAACAAATTAAAATAGTGAGGTTGCTGCTAAAATAATCATGATCTGTGCTCTGTTTCCCTAAATTTTTGAGGAACTAATAGAAAATGACAGAAACCAACATGTAGGAAAGAGGAATGAGAAGGAAAAAAAAAAATCAATAGTAATAAGGATTAATATTTAACACATAAAACATGATGCCTTTTATACCTAACTAATGTTCCAGAATATCCCCACTTCACTGATCACAGCAGTGTTGCTTCTATACAATAGGACAGTAAGGATCACCAATCTGAAGTTAACGGGATATGCAGGTATTTTCAGCTCCCTAAAAATTTTATGCTAAACTGCTTTGTAACGAAAGAGAAGGGATATACATAAAACCATATGAGTGCCAATTCTGTTGTAGCCACTCATCCTATTTGAAGAAAATCAGTTGTTTCTCCTGTTCATGATAAATCAGAGCTATCCCCTAAAAATACATGAAAAAGTTACAGAAATACCAATGAATATTTTTTGAAAGAGCAGTTTGAAAGTTTGAAATTTGTTTTAGGGTTATCTGCCAGTTTCTAATTTGTATAAATGTTTCTAATTCTAAGAAAATACAAGAAAACTGAAAGAGAAACACATTATCAGTATTAATTTAATACGTCTTTTTAGAGCTGCTACTACTATCAAGTCCTGTTTTTTGTACCATAAGCACCACTGAAGAACTACAAAATTATATTTCTAACCAGAATTATTAAATCAAGCTTCCTGTTAATATGATCAGCTGGGAGGAAATCAAAGGGTAAAAAACAAATATTCATCATTGCTGAAACGCAACATGAATTCTAGCCCTAATTCTTTTTGGCTTGACAGCAATGGTATTAATTTCAAATTTCAGTGTTTGCAAAGGTTACATTTTGCGGGGGGGGGGGAGGGGGAAGGTGAAAAGATATCATTTACCATTTGATGTAAGCTGAGGAACCCCATGATCAGCAGCAATAACTATCAGTGTAACAACTGTGTCAGCTGTGATATGGTCCAAGTTACTGCTGAGGGCGATTTCTCCAGTGCGGCTATTTATATGGAAATCATCAGAATGGTTCATGAGGCTGTATTAAAGAGAAATAAGTATAACATTCATATTAATGACATTGGAAGTACCATCTACTTACTGCTACTTCTGCAACAAGCACCCAACAGACAGTGTTCGTCTGTTTGTAAAGAATGGCTAAGCAACAGGTTTTAATTGCTGCATCATTAGCGCAAATTTCTATCAGCCGTTTTATTTCCAAGTATGTCTTCCATGTTGAAAAAAGACAGCATTCTTGCCCTCAGTTCCCATTATATCCCAAGCCTTTGATCTTCCCATGACCAGAAGGAAGATACTGCACGCTCAGCTGCATATTCAGCAATATAAAAAATCCAGGTGACATCTGTCTCCAGACTGCAGACCTGCTAATCCCTAGTGTTCTGCAAACTCTCACAGATAACTGGATTGCTCACAAGAAAAAGTAATGTGTTTAAGGTAGAATGCCATCTTATAGTTAAAAATATTCTCTTTTAAGACACTGGTTTTAAACACCCACAGCTTACTGACTCATTCACCTGTCCTTCTCAATCTATACTTTTCATGTCAAGGTATCCCGGTATTTTCCATAATATAGGGCTCATCCAAAAATCTTTCTTGATTAATTTTTTTATGCATAGTGCATTAGGAAAGTTAGTATTTCTTGATCTCCTCCTCCCAGCAAACAGAAGATATCTGAAAAGACAGTCATTCTCAGAGATTAATTTACTTCCTACTCAAACTCCAACATATTCTACAAAATTTCAGAAATTGAAACAAAACTTGGCTTTTGGTTCTTGTTGCTAAGTGTATCATTTGACTGCATTCTCTTTCTTACGGTGTAATCATGATTTGATAAGCACTAAAACACAGAGCAATGACTGTCCTTTTTCCTAGGTTTAAAAATCATTACTCATTATAGCACTTGTAAAATACCTATGAACAGGTCTTATCTTCTTATGACTAATAAAAATACCCTTCTGTTTCTTTGTGGTGGGTTGACCTTGGCTGGACAGCAGGTGCCCACCAAAGCCGCTCTACCACTCCCCAACTCGGCTGGACCAGGGAGAGAAAAATATAACAAAAGACTCATGGGTGAGATAAGGACACGGAGAGCTCATTCACCAGTTACCATCACGGGCAAAACAGACTCAACTTGGGGAAAATGAATTTAATTTGATCTATTACCAATCAAATCAGAGTAGGATGATGAGAAATAAAAACTAAATCTCAAAACATCTTCCACTCACCCCTCCCTTCTTCCCAGGCTCAACTTCACTCCTGATTTCTCTACCTCCTCCCCCTGAGTGGCGCAGGGGGTGGGGAATGGGGATTGTGGTCAGTTCATCACACATTGTCTCTGCTGCTCCTTCCCTCTCAGAGGGAGGACTCCTCAATGCTTCTGCCCTACTCCAGCATGGGGTCCCTCCCATGGGAGACAGTCCTTCACAAACTTCCCCAACATGAGTCCTTCCCACGGGCTGCAGTTCTTCACAAACTGCCCCAGCGTGGGTCCCTTCCATGGGGTGCAGTCCTTCAGGAACAGACTGCTCCAGCGTGGGTCTCCCACAGGGTCACAAGTCCTGCCAGCAAACCTGCTCCAGCATGGGCTCCTCTTTTCATGGGGCCACAGGCTCTGACAGGAGCTGGCTTCAGCGTGGGCTTCCCACAGGATCACAGCCTTCTTCGGGCATCCACCTGCTCTGGCGTGGGGTCCTCCAGAGGCTGCAGGTGGATGTCTGCTCCACTGTGGACCCCCATGGGCTGCAGGAGGACAGCCTGCCTCACCATGGTCTTCACCACAGGCTGCAGGGGCATCTCTGCTCTGGCGCCTGGAGCACCTCCTCCCCCTCCTTCTTCACTGACCTTGGTGTCTGCAGAGTTGTTGCTCTCACATATTCTTGCTCCTCTCTCTGGCTGCAGTTGTGCAGGTTTTTTTTCCCCTCCTTCCTAAATATGTTCTCACAGAGGTGCTATCACCGCTGGTGATGGGCTCGGCCTTGGCCGGCAGTGGGTCCTTCTTGGAGCTGGCTGCCATTGGCTCTATCAGACATGGGTGAAGCTTCTAGCAGCTTCTCACAGAACCCACCCTGGTAGCTCCCTCACTACCAAAACCTTGCCGTGCAGACCCAAAAGGTTCTTTAACAAAAGATACTTAATAACTTCACAGACATTTACCTGTATGAAATAACCGAATTGTTCCCAACATCAAGGTCAATAGCAGACACAGATAATACAGACGCTCCTTCTTTTGCTGTCGCTACAAGGACATTTGCCGAGTATTGTGCTCTTGTAAATTGCGGAGAGTTATCATTCACATCTAATACTTGAATGCTGACATATGTGAAATTCTGGCATGTGACAGGAGAAAATCATGATTCAGAAAATGCGCAGACACTTAAATTTTTGAATAAAAGGAAGTTACAGATGAAGAATAATGTGTTCTTCTCTATTACCTGCCTTTGAGGTACTCCATTATCAGATGCCACCAACAACAGCTCATACTTCTCTTTAGTTTCTCGGTCTAAATAGCTATTAGCCAAAATGGTTCCATCCTAGAGAAGGTAATAGAGTTCACACACGGATCATTTTGATAACTCTTGTACACTGAGTTCTCAAAAGAGATGAGGGATTGAAATCCTCTGTTCTCCTTTGGACAAATATAGCTCAGATGCCAAGCAACTTCTGACCAGTATATTAGTTTTTGGACACTGACATATACTTCCAAACTGCAGAGCACACGCTGGTTTTGATTTCACGTGTACTAGAATGGTTACTGCCTACTCTTTTTACCTGATGTATCTTACTATGTCAAGTAACCTAATAAAAAGCAGTATCTAAATGTTGTTTTTAGCAAAAAAACATACCTGTTGGATGCTGTATGGATTATCCCCATCCTCAGCTGATAAGTAATAAGTAATTCGTGCATTCTCTCCCTCATCCAAATCAGTAGCAGTCACGTGTCCAACTCTAGCAGGAGCACCCAATGTGTAATCTCCTTCCAGAATTGCAAATCTATATGGCTGCATCTGAAACTCTGGGTTGTTATCATTGACATCCAGAACAGTGATGTGGAGCAAGGCACTTGAATTAAGCCCATTCGTTTCAGCATCAACTGCCCATACCTGCCAAAGTAAGAAATAAAAATGGAATTTTAGTTGATGGTATTGCCATTTTAATCCTCTGATAAAGATATTAAAAAGGGTTTGAGGGAACGAAGCAGAAATGAGCCAAAGCTGCAGAGTCTGTCCCCAAATTTACTTTTAAAGTAAATCCAGATGTAGTCTCCCTGTCCAGTTCTGTGTCATTCCTTAATGAAAGTATTCCGGGGATATCCACAGTAAACAAAGTACTGTTATGAATAAAGTGTCCTTGAGAAAAGCCAGCCTAAAAAGAAAACATAGTTAATTTAAAATTAAAATGATGAATATTTAAGTTTAAAACATAATCTTATTAAAATTAATACCCGACATTTCTATAAGACTTCTCATTGCAGAAGTACCAGTGCTTTGCGAGGTTTAATAAATGAAATCTTGCACCCTGAACTATGGGAATAATGGATGTCTTTGGCAAACAGAAACTGGGGTAAGTGGAAGGCCCCGTGGGCTTCTCTATTTGGGTCCTACACGTTCCCTCCCCTAAGCTCTCTAAGACCAATCCCCATGATGCAGCAACACAGAGTTCAGTGGAGTCTGAACTGGGAGAAGCATTTAAGCTTCTTTAAAACTAACATGAGCAAGAATATCACAGCAAATCAGAAATCTCCTCCTCCAAAACAGCTCCCCAGTGCCATGGCTACGCATGAAATTTCATTATAAAACAAGGGGACAAAGAAACAGCTTTTTATAAAGCAGAGTAAAATTGTGTCATTTCCTATTAAAGAAGAAGAAAACATATCAGCTATACAATTGCCTTCCTCCCTGATTAAGCTGATACTAAGGGCAGGCTGACTGCATTGCAGAAATGCAATAACAAATATTCTCAGACGGAAGCCAGTAACCAAGCAATATTAAACCAGAGTTGATTATTTTGACATAATAAGCAATAACACAGAACAAAAACCAAAAAAATCTGTTCACTAGCTGGTGTGACATACCTGCATTTATGTCATATGCATATGGACAGAAACAATTTCTGTCCTGGGTTACGTATCTATAGGGAGAAAAGCTCTTCTTAGCTTCTCTGAGATAGCCAGTAAACTATTCTGTACAAGGTCTTAACTTCCTTGGTTAAGGAAGTTCTATTGCTGGCTCCACAGAAAGCAAGATGAACTTTTAGTGATATAAAACGTACTTATCGCCAACCATTGAAGAGCCTCCCTTTGCCCATTTACTACTCTGCTTTTTTGCAGGTTAGTAGAGAAAAACATGCCATTTTGATTTATCAAGATGAGATTAATTTGGTACCTACCTCATCCATGTCAGTCACACTGAATGTGTAGATAGGACTACCCTTTTGTAGATTTTCAAACACAAATATGTCATAAACGGCCTGGTTAAATTCTGGTGGGTTATCGTTGACATCTACTACATGCACAGTAACAAGCGTTTTAGCGCTGAGGCTTGGCTGCCCTCCGTCTGATGCCTCCACTTCTAATTCAAATTGCTTTATGGCTTCAAAATCCAGCTGTTGGCTCAGGCTGAGCTGGCCCGTGGTCATATTGACAAGAAACATCGGTGAGGAGGTTGGAGGATGCTGGCCAACAATTCTGTACTTCACAAGGGCATTGGCCCCAGCATCCAAATCAGTAGCAGATACTGTCAGTAGTGCCCTTCCAACCACTTCATCTTCAGTAACACTCACTCCATATCCATTTGATGAGAAGACTGGAGGATTGTCATTTACATCCTCGATGATGACTGTCAAATTGAGAGCTGTCGACAGCACGGGCTGGCCTTGGTCACTGGCAATCACTATTAAGTTATAGAAGCCTTGTTTTTCTCTGTCCAGTTCCTGTTCCAGAAAAATTAACCCTGAGGTTTCAATATCCATTTTTCCTTCTCCACCTTTCAGAGTATAAACAACTAATCCATTAAAGCCCTCATCCATATCCGTAGCTGACACACTGGTAATACTAGTTCCAACTGGTGTGTTCTCTGGAATAGTAATAGTAGCGCTGGTTGTATTGAACACAGGACTGTTATCATTGACATCTGTAACTTTGATAAACACTGTAGCATAGTCAGTACCATTTCCATCTGATAAGGAAATATTTAGAATATAATTATTCTGGGATTCATAGTCCAGTTTGGTTTTTGTCGAGATGATTCCATTGACATCAATGTCAAATGTAGCAGATTCCGTCAATACTTGAAATGTAATTGGTATATGAGGATTTAAAGACTCATACTCCACCTGTGTAAGATACAGCATATTATCAATAAGTTAATAAGTTAAATTGAAACTAATAAACCAGTGTTTAAAAAGAAAATAAAAAATAATGGTTTTAACTATGTGTGCCCTTATTTTACTAATTTTATTCATTAAAAGAAGTAAGAATCCAAGCCACAATATGCATAAAAATACAGCTGGAGAGGACTGCCTTTAACTGGAACATTACTAATACAGAAATGTAAATACATATAATTATTAATAAAAATAACAGACCACACTCTAACCCTTGGTTCTGTCTTTATTTGTACAGAAAAAAGTGGAAAAATTAATTAACCCATGCAGCCAATAAATCAAACACTGAAACACATTATCTTCTCTCTGTTTTGGTATGAGACCTCCCAATCTCTCTTTAGAACTGCATCTAAGAAGGAACTGCCACAGCGCATTCTGGTGGTCTGCTTGTCTGAGCATTTTTTTGATCAAAACGAGGAGCAAGTTCTAGAGCCTTCTTTGAAAATGCCTTTATGACAGTTCTCTGATGAGAAGACTCCATTTCCTACCTATATCATGTCACAGTGTTTTAGATCTATCACCAACAGATGAGTGAATATTGCCTATCCTGGTCTTTGGGCCACTACAGGCTTTGGAAAATATCCAAAGTCAACAAAGGGCTAAGTGTGAAAGTTTAATTTGTCAAGAAGTTCTGGGGTTTACTTTGTTTGGTTGTTTTTGTTTTGGTTTTGGTGGTGTTTTTTGGGGGGGGGGGGGGGGGTGTTTTTTGGGGTTTTTTGATGTTAAATGGTAGCAGATGCTGTTTAAAGGTTTGCAATTGAAAGAATAGGCTTTGTGGGTGATAGGCTTCGTCTGAGGGATGTGATCAGTATATAATGTATGTGAAGCTTGGTATGCAGAAAAGAAAACATCTTTTATCCATAACAACATCTAGTTATTCATAACGCAGAGGGATATAGACATTTAGAGCACTTATATTACAGGATTTTCTTATAGCTGTCATGTCCTATAGAAGTGACAGAATAAAGTTGTTCTTACTCTTGCTACTTCAACAGGACTGGCTAACTCTTCTTCCAAAGACACGTTATATGTTTTCTGAATAAACCGAGGTCTGGAGTCTCCAACTGCAAAGATTTGTACTGGCACTGATGAACTTCTTGGAATCATCCCACCTGCAAGCAGAAGAAAACAATATCCCAACAGATGCACAAATTACCTTCTGTGCCAAAAAACCATACTTTTCCACTGATTTTTTAATTTTTTTTTCTTTAAATCCTTACTGCTACTATTACAGTATTGCTGAGAGGTCCTAACCAAGATCAGTTTCATGTATTGGGTGTTACATTTACAATACATGAACTTGAATACATACTGCAATATTACCACAGACAGATAAAAGATGGACTGATGAATCTCTTTTGTAACTGTATTCCTCCCAGTACTCATTTATCCATGCAGCCATAATTTGAAGACAGAGGTCATGTTGACCAAATCAGGGGAAAATCAGGAGGCTGAAAAACACTGTATGCTCATGCTACCAGGAGTGAGATTCCATTTCTAGGTAACTTTTATCTCTGTTCTTATTCAGATCATAAACATTCGCCGAGTTCTGTTATTCTTTCAAAACAAAGAAACCCTCAACAAATCCTGAAAAGGAAACCACATTTTTTCTGGTCATCCTAAAAATGGCTTTGGCATCTCCATTTTAGGTTTTCAATACCCACATGGATGTGCAAAGACCAAGTTACTCATCATGGTTTATTTTCATTTTACTCGCTGTTGACTGCGTTATAAATTCTTAGCTTGTGCCTGAATCTCTGTGTTCTATGCTCTGCAACACCAGACAATAATTAAAGGAAGGTGTGAGATGTATGTTATTTTGTACATAGCCATAAAGAAAACTTAAATTTGATATAACAGCATCAGCAGGAAGCAGAGTTTTGCCAGAGATGCAATTAATTTGGATGAATAAGACAGCTTTCTTCTTAGCTTCAACAGACAAGAGCAGATAAAAATATACGATATTTTTCAAACACACTCTGGGAACATAACTTCACAGCATTCTTTCAAGTAAAAAACAAAACCAAACCAAACCCCATCACCGGATATAGCTGTGTTGACCTGTACTAAAATCTTGTCTTACCATCAATAGCTGTTATCCACAAGACAAAGTTCTTAAGCTGGTTGACTCCTAATGGGATTGCTCTTTTTAAACTGATTTGTCCTGTGGATGTATCCAATTCAAAGTATCCATCTTCATTGCCACCAGCTAAGATAAAGCTTATTTCTCCATTTATACCATCATCTGGATCAGCAGCAGCAACCTGGAGAAAAAAAAATAAATTTTTTTACTCCAGTTTCTTGTGTTGGTATCAAGTAACACTGCTTTGCTTATTCTTGTGTACTTTGCGGAGAAAAACAATCAGATAGCAGACAATTAGGAATTAATTGTGGGTTCTTTTTTCATTTATGGCAAATAATAGGTCTGAATAATTTTATATATAAAAATAATCTAAATATAGCCACAGTAAAATTTGGTTACACCTTCAACTAACTGACTGTCTACTAGGTTAAACCTCAGTAAGAATGTTTGCTCTTTGATGCACACGCAGTATCATTGCAGCAGCGAGAGTGAAATCCTGCCCCTGTGTAACTAACTCATGTGAATGACACGAAGTTTGTATCTCAGAAAGCTCATTTCATAGTAATTCCAAAGTCACTGGAGGTAGATTGTTCAAGAGGTTACATCAGGATCCATTAAATCAGTACACCTGGGTATGAGTTTTGATAGCGACTCCCTATATATCTTAGCTCCTGAAGTTATTTTATCTTGGTTTCCTCTTTTACTTGGTTAACTGGTTTACTGTCTTACAGAAAGTATATTGTATCTGAAAATTTTTCACAATGCTTCAGCATTTAGCAGCCTTTCCAAAATTTTTACAATTATTTCAATTTCTGGACTCTTAACAACATTCAGTTTTTGTTAAACACCTTACAACAACTAAATCCAAGAACCTAATTTTCCATCTTATGTTTGTGGAATTCAGGATGGTGCACAGTACCTAAGATCAAGAATAAAAATCCTTTATCATTTGTTCCCTGGCCTGGGATAGCATTAGAGCATCCAGGACACTGTGATTATGGAATATCAACAGGTGTAAGCTTTTAAATGAAAGATGGATTGTTTCTGAACTCAGAGGAGTTTAAAAAAGATCACCTATTCAACAGGACCATTACACAAGTTCAAGCAAGGATTCATGTATACATTCAACTCAGAGAAATGTCATTTTTACTTAGTATTTCTAGTACCTGAAGAATGGACATTCCTGCAGTCATGTTGGTGAAAATATCTTGTCTATATGGCGTGTCTCTAAAGGTTGGGCTGTTGTCATTTTCATCCAACAACAATATGTTGATTGTAGAGTGTACCTCACCGTAAGGTGGCAAATGATCTCGAGCAGTGACCTTTAAAAATGATGCAATAAAATTATTGTTTTGCTCAAATGCATGCTCTATAAGTAGTAAGGAGAATGAATGACAATTACAGGCTGAGTAAACTGCATCACTAGTGGTATTTCCCTCCAGAGAGCTCTAACATGAAAGTCTGGATTTGATTCTTCAAATAAGCTGTTGATCCATATGAGAGTCAGCTTCTTGCCAGGAGAGATCAGGTATCACCTGGTTGCCTTGGGTTGCTTTGGAAAGGAGTAGGCTTATTTGTAATACCTGTAGGTGAACAGATGGTATTCTCTCCCTGTCCAACAGCATGGAGTTCCTCACAGTTAGGATCCCAGCTGGACTGAGCTGGAAGGGACTGTCAGCTGGACTGAGACTCAACATTCCCTGGAAGCCTCCCTGCAAACAGTAATGATATTTGTTATTAAAAAGGACAATCACTGAGCCAGTCCTTAGGATGTTTCCTTCTTATTTTCCTGGTGGAGACCATTTAATTTTCTCATTTAATTGAGATTACAGTTGAAAAAAAAAAGGGAGAGAAGCAAACAACATGGAAGAAATAGATTATGCAGGCTGAGGGTGAATTGCAGCTTTGTGTCCATTTTGCACTTCTGCACTTTCATATTTGGGATCTTATGCAAACCAGAGGAGTTTCAGAGACAGCCAAAATTTATTCTTGGCTGCAGTACTCTACCCCTTGAAGAAGTGAAATTAAGTTTGTTTTGCTTAAGCATATTTAGATGGTCAGAAAAAAAATCTCTAGCACCTGTATAATGCAAATGCATTTTATTTCAGAGATGCAGTATTCGTAGCAACCATAACGACATTGTCATTTTACCTCATCTTTGTCAGTAGCTGTTACTTGAAGAACTTCAGTCCCATTTGGGAAATTTTCAGGAATTGAGACATTGTAAGTTGATTGTGACAATACTGGATAATTGTCGTTCACATCTTCAATAGTAACCAGAACTACTGCATCAGCTGTTTTGAAAATATTGTCTTGCTGAGTTGCCTGGAAACAGAGTTTGTAGCTGTAAATTCCATACCCTGATAACAGCAAACTCTTCCAGCTTAACACAAGGACGTGACATGACTGCATATATTCAATTAATGAAGTTTTCCTTTATTTTGCATTTTAAATGGCAGGATGTAGCTTTGATACCAACTGCACTTTAACATTACCATGAGATATACTATTAACAGCAACATGAATTCACGTATTATTTTATGAAATTGAGACTCAGTATTAACACACTGAACTCTAAAACAATTACTACCTGAATGCCCACGACAAGGTACGGACATTCTTCTCTGTCAATTGCAGTCTTTACTTCCAACACTCCAGTGTCTGCATTGATTGAAAAGGTGTTGCTATAGGCTGGGGGTTTCACTGAAAAGAAACAAATTGCAATGGCTTAATGAGAATGAAGCAGAACAGTAGGTCTGATCTGTCCTTTTTATGACTGCTCTCTTCTCGGCCATAGCAAAAATGAACAAACATTCCAGATAAAATGCTTAAGTGCTTTTTTTTTCAAACACTCTTTCCTCAAAACAATTCTTAGAAAATTCACTTGCACTTCAAGGGTCTCAAATTAAGCATTTCATGAGCTTTCAGCAATTATAACAGGAGGAGGAAAAGCTCCGGATGGAATTGATCTCTCTAGATTTCCTGAATGGAAACCCTTTGATCAAATGGAAACCTCTAAACTGACTTACACTTTGAATCAGTAATTGTTTATTGGAAGAAGGTTAAGAACATCTAAACATTTTAAAAATAGCTGGACCCTGCTATAATGACTAAAATTAAGCCAATTTAGCTGACAGAGAAGCACTGTAGTGAAGATGTATGCAGTTAAGGCATCTGACTGTAAACTGCACTTCATTATTATTCTCTTCAGTTGTCTTCATTACTGCGTGAATGTCTAGGAGAAAATAAAGGCTCTTACCTAGTTTGATGCTGTAAAATACTTTTTCATTTATACCTGTGTCTCCGTCTTTAGCTAATATCTTCTCTGGGAGAATAGCCAGAGGACCCAACTAGAAAACATACATCAAGTTGATTAACTTGAAAAAAATACACATAATTTATTCATTAAGTCACAATTTTGATTAAAGAAACATGTATTTAATCATTGAAATCCAGAAAAAATTCTCTCTCTGCCATACACACTTTACAGAGGAAAATGATGACCAAAATATTTGATGGATAAACCGTGTTTGAGAAACACCAGACTATGAAGCAGTAGTCACTGATGGAATTCATGTTAAGAACATGTTTTCTCTCCTGGAAAACAATACACAAGTCTACACTGCAGCTCCAATAAGAACAGTAATTTATTTAAAAGATAGAAACATTTTAGAAGATCTGAAATTATTCCTTTCAGACAATTAAAGATGAACTTCTAACAAAAGGGATAGCAAATGTATAACAACAATAGCATATATGGTATAAAATATGCTACCATTAATATAATGGTAAAGAAATAAGGATAATAAAGAATATAATTAAGTCTTTTAGTTTTAGTGGATTACTCTGGTAATACTGTACTATAGTATTTTTTTTTGTCAATACATACAGAAGCCTGAGTTAAACAAATACATTCCACTCAGAAATTTCCACCCTATATAGGAAAAAAAATTACAATATAATATCAACCACAGTTTACTGTTCAGATTCTTATTTTGCTTCTCCGATTGTAATGAAGTATGAAGGAATTACACTACTTAAAACTGAAACCAGGCAGCTAACTCCAGGACTGACGGTCAGTCAACTGCCCCTCCAAGATTTCAGTAAAAGCCCTATTACAACACCTGTTTAGTTTTTTTTTTTCCTTTTGTTGCTCCAAACACAAAAGAATCCGTTTCTGTAGCAGAAAGTTTTATGCTTCATGTAATACATAGCCTGTGTACCTGGTACTTGGAGGTCTACAGTGCTGACCTTACAATTCACCAGTTAGCACAAAACAAAGAGTGTTTGCACAAACACTCTTAAGCACAAAAGCATCTTAAGCTGCTCAGTGATGAAGAATCTTTGAAAGAAAAGCACTGTGGACAGGAAGAACCTATTTACATTTGCAGTATTCAGTGAAGAGCTTTTACCTGGTTTTCACTGATGGTTCCATTGTACACTGATTGACTGAAATAGGGGTTCATCGTATCATAATCTTGTACATTAATTAGTAATGATGCAGTATCACTGTTATTTCCAAATTTTTCCTACATCCCAAGAGAAGGAAGAAAATAAGAAATATTGTAATGAAAGAGACATTTCTCAGTGGAAAATGCAGCAGAATATAAATATTATAACACATTTTTGTAGTGTCTAGGCATTTTTAACCTGAGAACTCTCACCCTGTCAGATTTTCCCAGTTCTAGGAATAATACTATCAAAAGGTAATTGTTCTTAATTATTAATTTTATATCAGGCAGATGTTACATAGTAGCCCACAGAATATGTGTACTATTTGCTAGATATCACAATAAGTGTGGCAAAATTACTTTTTAGTTCTAAAAGGAATTGAAGGCAAATATATGATCAAATCTCAAAAAAGACACACAAAAAGACTGCAGGTGGTAAGCTACAGCAAAAAATAGGACAGATTTGCCGGAATGAATAGGTGAATATATATTACGATAGTGGAGAACAAATTATGTACAATATATATACTTAAAGAAATACACAAAGAAAGAAACTTGGGCTGGTATTTAAGGGGAGACTTAAACAATGGCTCAAATATTAAGAATGTGCTACTTCGTCTGCAGTATGAGCCAAGACGCAGTATGAGCCAAGTTCTGGCTTGGGAACTCCCTAAGTTTTAAATTTGTAGAAACTGGGATGTTAATGGCAAAGGAAGTATCATTGTGGAACAATAGTGGTTCTCATTCTTCTTTTAATTTATATCATACCTTTGCTTGGACTGTTAAATTGAAGAGGTTGACCTTGTTGTAATCCAATGTTTTATTCACCATGATGTTTCCATCTCCTTCCCTTATATAAAAGTAATCAGAGTTTGGACCCTGTTAAAGGAATAAATCATATATTTTACACAATTAACAATTAAATACATTTTCTTTTCTTTTTCCACCTTTATTATTGGATCATTATTCACAAAGGACCAGGAATCTCTTCGACACCACCACTGGAAAGGAAAATGTTGACCCTCTTCAACACATTTTATTGCCTCTTGCATCAGTGCCATTAGATTTTCTGTCTGATTTATCTCATCCTATGGTCAATAACTAAAGCAGATCAGATGAATGGCATCAGCTTCCCTTCACCAGCTCTAAAAGGAGCAGAGACAGCAAGCTCAGATGTAAAGATCTCCACTGCATATATCTATAGCTAGTTGAAATAATCTTACTTCAGGTGGCTTACTTATACAGCTCAGCAGGACTGGAGATCAATAGCAAGTCAAATACAAACTTTAAAAAGACGGGAAACTTTTTCACTCCTGCTTCTAAAAAGGACCTCAATGCTCCTTAGCAGTAGCTGAAAAGTGCCACAAAACATTTCACAAACGTTAAGAAACAAGATTCAGACTCTGCATACTGGGCTGATCCTGTGGTGTAAGTTCTAATTTTAAATGGTCTATCTGATGCTAGCTTTTTGCAAATTGTAATTTTAACTGCACAGTGCAAGATAGCATACTCAGATACCAGGCTGTATTTCATATGAAATGTAGACTGGAGTTCACAGTCTCTGACAAACAAAGGGCACTTACTTACTTACCGAAAGACTGTAAGTAAGGAGGCTCCAAACAGATGAAAAATCTTTATCCACAGCTTCCACTTTTATAACCGTGAAATTTATTGCAGATACCTAGAGGAAATAAAGATCATCAAATGCTTGGTCACAAGGTCCTTCCTAACTTCTGGCAGGAAAGCTGTGCCACCTCCTTAGCATATGCAAATTACTCCCAATTTCCATTTTAGGCTGGATAGCTGAATGTTTCTTCTTCACCCCATGCATCCACCTATACAAGCAGCCCAGCCATTCTTTTCCACACCCATGGGAAGGCATAGAAAAGTCCCATAAGAGTGCACATAATGATCTAATATCAATGTGGTCACATTAGAACCTCATAGGTTTTGACCCCAAAAAGTAATTTAAAAATATCACAAGAAAAAATATTAACGTTTGCCATAACCCACCTCTGATACTGAAGCATTATAGTGAGTTTGTTTAAATTCTGGAGCATTGTCATTTATGTCTTCTAAGGCTAAGTCTCGTGCATTCTCTACCTCATTAGTCTTTGTAAAGGAAGCAAAAGACATGTTAGAAATGACAGCAGTGAGGTAGCATCATACTGCTAACATTTAATTTCATCATGCAAAATGAGATCTTCAAAGAGACACCCCTTCAGTACTAAAAATTTTAATGAGAGAGTTAGACTACCATTTCTAATAATGGAGTAGAAAATTTTTGAAAATATTTTAAAATTAAGTTTTTTAAATTTACCTTAGGTTTTCTGTGAATAAAAAAAATCATTCCAATTGGCACATGTAAACAAATATATCTTCTAGAAGGTGCTCTTAACTCCCTGCATCATATCTTTAAATTAAATACTATTTCAGAAAATTGTAATTTGCATTAAACTTAGACAAAAAAATACAGTTGATAAAACATGGCTCTTACTTACTGTTCCAATCCTTTGGCAAACAACAGCATAAAAAAGATGGTCACTCTGAAAGTTAACAAACAAGCAAATAAATAATATTATCTATGAACTCCTAATATAATTGTCAAAGAACATTTATGTCAAAATTATACAAAACAACTTATAGAACTTGAATCCTTGGGTGTGCCATACCGAGTTGACAGTGACTGCTCATCTGATTCAGTTACAGGAGTATACTTCAGCTATTTTTATCATTTCAATATGTTGTACCAAAACACACTGCTTATAATATATAGCAAAGTGATTACAGAATATTAACTGTAAAGTTTATTTGGCTGCCATTCACCTACTGCTGGTATCCACCAACCTAGATCGCACCATCCATGTACCTGACTGTTCTCCCCAAAAGAAAAATTAACAGAGAATGGAAGAATATGTGTAAGAAGCCTAAAAGTGTTTTAAGCCATTTGGAAAATATCCAAATGAGAAATACAAATGTAAAAGTTGTAAATACATTTTCATTGATTAGAAGTCTTGATTATAACAGTGCTTTTTAAAATACGTATGGTTCAATTCTTTCAAATACAGTATTACTCTGAAATAGTACTTGTACGAAAAATAACCTCCACTTGCTCTGCAGAACTACACCATTTTCATATTCAGAGGCAGTTTCAGCCAGGAAAAACATTAATATTGCTTTATTGATTCCTGGTAGTCCTACAGAGCAAGATTGGCCTAGAAAGAAGGACCTGTTCTTTTCTGTGCATCAGCCAATAGAGGCCAAAGGATCTATTCATGTGTGAAGTTGAACACTTGTATAAACATTCATATGATGAACGATTGCCTTCTACCAAATTATATTTTATCAATCTCACTTTGATGAAATAATTCATGATACTGAGAGATGAGTTTTAAGAAAAATGACACCTATCATAACTGTGTATTTACAACTTTCATTACAAGTGACAATGCGTGATTAGGAAAGAACCTGTCTGACTGCCAGATAAGTTTACAGTGACAGGAAACTGAAGAAGTTTAATAGATATTACTGAGAGGTAGATACTGAAGTCTATGCTGCTCTTTCTGATGAGTCACTTTTTTGGAATATCAACCTGTATTCATGAGAGAACGAACAATTAAAAAATATGTCTTAGTGGCACTTTTTTCACCTGTCAAGGAAACCTTTATATCTAGGTTTTAAATGCGGTGAAAAGAATACCTCAATAGCCTCAACATCCAGTTTCTTAAGAGTCCTCACTGTTGCATTTTTAGATCCAGAGTTATATACTAGCTCCACATATGGTAAGTGTTCGGGGAACACATATGGTTTTAATTTCAAATTCACATTGGGTGGGATATCTGTAATCCATTCTATATCACCTGTAAGAGAAAGTGTAATGAATTAGATTACTTTATGGAAAAGAAATCCATAGGTTCATTTCATATGTATTGACAACTAGATTACTGATTACCTTTCGTTACATTTTATATTATTTTGGCATTTTCAGCTAAACAATGAGATCTCTTAAAGTCCCCTTAAGTACTGTGCACAAGTGCATTGATACATTTTTAAAATCACACAAACCCACTTTTTCCAATATATTCACACTCTTTAACAATATGTCCAGAATTTAAAAGCTTGGCATAATTTATACCTAAATTTCCACTATTTTCTGGAAGTAGCTTTATACTCCAAAACTTTTTTCACGTTTACTGTGAAAACGTAATCAAAGTGTAATCAAAGTCAAGGAATGTAATCAAGATCGGTAGAGGCTAGTCAGGGCTGCATGGGGCGAGTTCCAGTATTTTCCAAACACAAGGGTATTTCATATGTCTTAGTTGAATCTATCAAGCAGGTAGAATCCAGTGGGAATCTGGATTCAGGCTCGTGGTTGTTTAAATTTTGATTTTGGTACAGAATGGTAAGTGTATGGCCCCTCCTTTCATCTGTTCCTGTAGGTACAGAACACTGAAACATAAAACAATACAACCTTTGAATCAATCTGAACGTGATTTTCTACAACCATGCATTTAGGAACTATTGTTAAAAATTGTTATTTGTAGTTATCATGATTCATATTAGACCCACTATCATTTGAGTAGCGAGTGTTATTTAAACACCAAATCTGTGTTTAAATGTGTCTTTGACATATATCCCTTTAAACCATCCAGTGTGGTGCTAATGGCAATTTTTAAAAGTAGATTACAAGTTACCTTACTCATATTATCAAGATATTTGTGTTTATGAAACAATACTTACCTCCTCATGGAACATGTTAACTGGATCACGAACCCATAACCCCTTCTCCCCTCCAAAATTTTCCTGAACATCCCAAATATTTTCCATGATCTTTAGGAAACTTGCTAGCTGTGTTTCCTACTCTACTCCATTGTTTTCGTACTCCCATCACTACCAATTTAGGCTACTAAACCCTTTCTGAAACAGCCCCACCTCTAATCTCCACATGCAGACTCATGGCCTTGGTCTCTAAGTGCCTAAAGGAAGGGAACCTTGTCTTCTTCCAACAGCAGGGAGTGTCTGGAACGTTGTCAGCTACCAGCCCAAAGGTACTGGACCATAATTGCATGTAAGGAGAAAGTCCAGTCAGATGGGAGTAAGCACGGAACAACTGGGCTGTGTCTCCACAGCCCTGCGTTGTATGGTATCACTCTATTGGGTGCAGAGTTGAAACTGTTGGAAAACATTCCAGAAAAGCAAAATCTATCTCTGCCTGCTGATATACGGATAATTCTCCATCCAGAGTTGGATACATTCAGGCAAGAAGTACCAAGCAGCTGCCTAGGAAATAGCATTCCATCCAGGGGAGAAAGCCTAACAAAAAGGAAGTGCTTGGAAAAATTGAAGCTGGTTGTCCTTCTTGCTTATTCATTACAGATAGGTCAGCAGGTACACTCATATGATGAACAAGTAGGGACAGACACAGCAGCTATACCCTTACAGCTTTGAAATAAATGTCTCAACAATGGCTGGAAAAAAATTACTGCTCTGTATTATACCTGTTTTCTTTATCTTGCTGAAAGTCAGAAGCAATGAAGATTGCCTGTGGACAGTCAGCATGGGCCTGGCACGTGCTTCCTAAGATCCTAAGGGTTATGACATAGCCTGAAGGGAACACTTTGGCCATAACCTAATGCTTTGCCTTGTGAGATCACTGTATATCCGTTATGCAAGTCAAATCCTGGCTGTGGGGCTGCTTCTAACAGACAGCGTAGTCACAGGCAACAGTCTTACCCTTTAGCAAACAACAGTAACCTCTCTGGTTAGGAGTGGGAGGAAAGGAGGATGGAGTTATCCTCTGTACTGCATTTGTTGCAAGATAAATACCAATAATAATAAAAAAAAAGTAGTCTACTCCTTTTGTGCACTGTGCTCTCTTGCAGTCCAAAGTAGAGTTACACTTTGACACCTAGGCTAAGGAAGCATAGAAAATGTGGGGATAAATTAATGTTAACCCTGACAGGCTGCACAAGTTAAATAATCATCAGAATAATACAGTGTGCTACACTAACAAAGAAAACTACAATAGAAAACACAAATACATGAAGTGGCCAGCATTGGCCTGTAATTCCCTGTACTGCAAGCCTGCTTTCTCCTCTGCACTCTTCTGCACCCCATCTGCTCTCCCTGCTGCCACAACAAAACAAAAAATTGACTTTCACAGAGGCTCGAGTGTGAAGCAGAGCAGGGCTGGGGTGGCAGCGGTTCCTTCTGGTGGAGGGAAGGAAGAGATCAGTTCTTGTGGGCTGATTTGACATGGTGAACTGTAAACATAAATTTTTCTGTACTTGTTTCCTTTCCCTTTGCCTGCTCTGTCTATTCAGACAGCGAGATCCTCGGATCAGGGAATTCTGGGGTTTGTATTTATTTATTCCGCTAAGCAGTATGCCATATAGGCAGCTGCTGCAGCCAGGCATGAAGACTATTTTAAATTAATTAAAAATATAGGCTCATTATAAAATGCACCGACTACATGAAGCATTAAAGTACTACGCGCATTAGGGAGCGAATCAGACAATTCTAGGACAGAATCATGGTTTTACCTGTATATTCATCCAAAAAGCCTGACAGCGTGAGTACTTTCGGTGTTGTGTCACAATTTATACTTGTGGTTTCTAAAAAGAAAAGGAAAAGTCAGGTACAAAGGACACAGAGGGAATATTTCCAGAAATAGTACAAGGTAAAAAAGCTTATGCTATGTAAAACCAGATGCACACACAAGCTCAAATTAAGTGGAAATACATTTATCATGGTGGCACCTTGACGTACTTCTCAGGGTTTAAAACAATACATTACACAGAGTAGGCAAACATTGGTTTCTTGGACCCAATATATCCTTGCCCCAAAAAATTCTACAATGAAGGACTTCACAACTTAAAAAAGCAGCTATCAAAAAAGGATGTGAAATATCTAGCTACAGAATTGTCTTTCCTTTGGACCCTGACTGGACTGAAACTTGGGCTTTATCACCTGACAGTAATGAATCACTATTCATTAATTTCCTGTTGAAACATTTGTGGAAATCATAACCGAAACTACTTTTGTACCCTGGCCTTCCAAATGTTTTCTACTTTCAAGAAAAGTGTAAACACAAAGCTATTTGCCACTGAAATGTTAGCAAGAATACAGAAGGTTAGGGTAAAGGCACATTGACGGATTTACCCGAAATTTATTCTCCTTAAACTTTTATAGCAATTGGCATTTTTGAAGTATACTTTCCTACTGTGACAGGGCTTTCATAAGTCATGTATCCTACTGCAGTGCCTTCTCTCTACATTTCCTCTGTGTGATAGAAAGTGACACTTTTTTTTCCTAGATCTGCAAACTATACAGACAGAAATCCACCAGATTTTTTCCTCCTTCCGTGACTAGAATTACTCAGCAAAGCTGACACGGTGCAGTCTATGCTCTTATACAGCCTGTGCAACTTTTGTGGTCTTATGTGAGTTTGCACCAACGCTAAGAGTGTCCCCACTCTTCTCCTCACCATCCTTACCGTATATTCAAAGTGATGGTAAAAGTAGTGGTGGGCTATTTTTGCCTGGCTAGGCAGATACCTTCATATTTGCACCACTCTATAGGATCTCATTTTTAAGTAAGCAGTGGACAGATTTCTACACAAGTAACTAAACAAAACCCTAGAGAACACTTCTGCAGTCAGCAGCTCCTGCTTAGGGGTCTAATTTGCCGCCTCCATCTCTTAGTATTCAAAAGCCTACTTTGGAAAGTGGGGCTCTGGATTACTGAAAAAATATCAAAAACCTGGAAGCTTGGAAGTGGTTGGAATGTTACATCATAGTTGAATAAAGGAAAATCAGTAATTAAATAAAATCTCTTGTTGCTTTTTTTTTTTTCCCCAAAGAAAAAGTTTCCCTCAGCCATCCCTGGTGATCCTCTGGAACTATCAGAAAACAAAGGATTTTCACTGTTGTCAAGATTCTCTAGGAAGGCCAAAGGACCAAAATTATATTAAGACCTCAAGTTTAGGCACACAGACACTGTTTCTACTCCCAGATTCAGCTAATGGATGGCAGAGTTTTCACTTTCTGGAAGCCCTCTCTTCAATACACCAAAGAGAACATTTAATGTAGTCCTTACCACTACAATGAATACCAGATGTAAAAATGGTAACTACTCCAATCTAATTTAGCAGAATAAGAGCAGCAAGGAATTCAGCTGTTCCTAACTTCAAAACTATACATCCTCAGACTCAGCTTCAGCCTAGGTATTTTATTGAATGTCGGTTGCATAACCAAAGCTCAAAGCTCAGAAAACTCAAAGAGAACTTATAAAAACCTACTGTACATACAAGCGCAGTGGTTTTCAACTTGTGATCAGTCAACAGATCAATACATTTTAAACTCCTAGGATTGTGATTTATATGAATTTAATAATTTTAATTTTGTTCAATTTCAATAAAAGTAGGAACAGACTCACAAGCATTTTTAAAAATAACACTACTTACTTTGTGCATCAAGACAGATGAACGTAACCCAACCGATCAAAGCAAAAACCAGAGATCTAGAAAGCGCCATGAGCACTCCAGAAAAAAATATCCTACTGAAGGCAAAACCAGATGGTCACTTCTCATATACAGTATTTGTAAAGAATCATTTCATTTGCCATATTTTAAGTTAGTTGTTATCTTGACAAACGCTTTAGTGAGAATAAGGCAAAAGACTGGAGTAAGCCTTTGAGAGCAATCCACAATATATAACGTGCTTATCATGTTCAGCTTTTGAGATCAAAGTCCCTTTTAGGCAATAAAAATAAACCAACAAGGAAATACCACTTTTTGTGTTACAGCACAAATAACAAAGTCTATTTTTATTTTAATATTCAACATAGAGATGAGAATAAATAAATTAGCAAGATGTCCTGAACAATGAGAGAAACCTACATATTCCCTGGGAAAGAAAACTAAACAGGGCGTCAAAAGGCAAAGGGACAGCATTGCCCGTTTTGATCTTATAACAATGGCAGAGTACCTTCTCATAACTCTGTTCCACAAGGAATAAGTACAGAATTCCTGTTACAAAAACAGTAGTTACTATTTGATGTGATGAAAGTAGGCACCTCTGAAGCATGCCTACTATTTTACAGATAGTATACATAGAAGATAGGTTTAGCAGGCAGTTACAACATTTTACTTCATTTTCCTGCAAAAACAAACAAAAAAAAACCCACGTAAAAGCTTTCAGAGAACTTTCAAAGATTACAAATGATACAGCTAATCATACAGTTTGTTTCAGTCATTTGGAGGTAAATACACCTTTAATTCAAAGCAGCAACTGATGACGCGGTAAGGAAACTGCTGCCAGACCAAGGTCTTCTCATGTTTGTGCTAGAGTATTTTGTCACCATGGATACTAAAGTAATTACTATAGTTTGAATAAAAATACAAAACCTAATAAAATCGCATATAATAACTAAAAATAAAATTATCATTGTGCTTTCCTAGGCTTAAATAATTGAAATGGAAATGTGGACGCAATTTAAGCAGAGGCAATTAAAAAATATTAAAAGAAGTTCAATCACGGGCACCATCTCTTTTGAACAAAGGCCACATCCAATAATAATTATGCATTCAGTAGCCTTATTACTAGAGCCAGCCTTGGGCAGCTATTTTTCCTTCCCTGCCTGATTCTTCTCTGTGTCCATGATGACCAGGCCTTAACAAGGTTATATGGCAAAATACAGAAGATGGATCTGTGCGCAAAATACCTCCTAGAAAGAAGAAAAAGGAAGAGAAGTTTCTTGACTCTGTTCACTGAGCGGCATCACATACCTTTTTCTCTCACAGCCAGGCCACAGGCTACGTAAGCTGATATTTGTACTAAAAAGTTCTTCTAGCAACCAGTCCTCTTGACCACTGGAAATATTTATGTGCTAGAATCCTAATCCACTAATGAAGATCTACTTTGGGGTATGCCAAATCACAGTGAAGGCAAAGCAGCTTCAATGTTTGCTGGGACCTCCGTTAGCAAGAGGCATCTCAGAGAGCTGGAAGCCTAGTGATGAGAAGTGGCATGAGACCTTAGAGAATAAAACTCCAGAAAGATCTCCCTCATTACCTATGGGGAGGCAACCTAGAAGCTGAAAGAGGTAGGCTGCTAGTATACGCAAACCCAGTGCAAAACCAAATGTAAGTTAAAGGTCCCCTACAGGCAGGTGCAGAATGAAAACTGCTGCTCAGATGCAGGGCAATGCTGTTATCTGCTCTTTATGAGCTGCAACAGCTGTTCAGCTGGGAGGGTCCCAGTCCAAGGCTGCCATGCAAGATCCTTCCCTCCTTCCTGCTTGGTTGTTTTTTGCAGGGATCAGCACTCTGAGCCCAGACAAAGAGAAGCGTCATGACAGTCTCAGCCATCATCACCTATGTCCCGTAATGGAATTAGGCCCAGAACAAAGTTCAGATGAAGTGAATTTGCTTTCTAAACTTAGCACACAGGGAAAGAAGAGGACAGGGACATGCATTTAAGGAGAGATGATTTGTAACACCAAACAAGCTATAGAACAGGCAGGAATACAACCTGGCAAGGGTGGGGTGCTGGAAACAGTAGTTTTTTCAACTGACATTGAACACTGTTAACCAGAACATACCAGCCCAGCATCCAACTATGTCACTGAGGACAGTGTTACTTGCCAAGCACGCAGGGCACAATAATGGGAAACGGCAGGACACACGCTTCTCCCACACCAGACTGACAAAACGACAGCATCTACTAAGGGCTGTGTCAGAGTGCACAGTCCTCCCCAAACTGAGGATGCTTTCAACAGCAGCAGCACCTACCAAAGTAGTATCCAAAGCCCTTGCAATCCCCAAAGTAGAGGAGCTCAGGCAGTTCTGTGCAACTTTGTCAATTGCTGTACCCTCAGACTGGCTGATGGTTTCATCAACCTCCACCATCGTGATGCTCAAAGACAGGATGAGACAGTAACCTCAGGGACACAGCCATTCTGTGCTGTCACTTGGACTCAAGCCTGGAAAAGCCTTTGGCTGGTTTTATTTATAGATGTAGCCAAGAGGGGATTCAACAGTAAATCTATTCCTGTAGTAAGATAAATTTAACATAAGTACAGTCTTCTTTGCTTCCTAATTATTAAGAAATAGATAAAAAAAACCCTCAGAACACAGAGGTACAGTTCATACAGATTAGATTTCACCAAGAACACCTGCATGAGGAATGTCTTTGGTATATGTTTATGTATACTGCTCTCTTGGACATCAATGATAACTTAAGGTTTTATATTTGCCTACAGTGGAGAGGGGGGTGCCTAAATGAAACAGGAACCTTCTTGTAATGGCTTGAGCAAACATCTGATGCACAGGAGCAGTTTCCCAACACAATACAGTGTGTCTGTACACTCAACAAGAACAGGAAACAATGTTCTTTAAAAATCAGTTCCCTTCTGGTAGAGAGAAGTATCCTCTCAGCCACATCAAATATGCTCATGCTATCCATAGTTCCGTGTTTACAGACTTAGGCAGGCATATGTCCACATTTCTCCTAACACATCATCTTTTTCTCTTGGAGACATTACTGTGGCTGAATTTAAATTTCTGGCCCTTTCTCCAACGTTTCTGGACATCAAACAGACACAGCTTCACCGTGCAGCAGGTTAGTTTAAACACACAAGTGACAATAGGACATACACTGTAGTTTTCCCAGTAATACCAACTGCACATATACTGAACATCCATATAGTAGTTTCTAGAAACAGAATCATGGAAACTAATCCTATTCATAGATTTAACAGATTGTTTAAATGGTGTGATCAGCACTGTGGCACTGGAAGGTGAAATTGAACATGTTTTTAACATAGCTTAGTTTTACATTTTGCATACTTGTGTCATTTGTAGGGCAGCTCACTCATGAACTTTTAATCCAGCTTCAAAACTCAATGGAGACAAAAATTATTTTCCTGTAGATTTGGAGTAGCTCTGCATCCAGTCATATCCTGTTCTTGACACATAGAAAGCCTGTACCATGATGCTGCAATTTAATCACAAATACACATGCATGACTAAGACCATCAAATGACATTTACGCACTTACTTAGTTCTTAAAACTATCTATAGAAAAAAAAACTCACACACTTCTTAAATCAGTAACATTTATTTCCATTAAACCAAGACAAATTTTCAAAATTAATATAAGACAAAAATTCAAGGTGGTTGGTAAGGGGAAAAAAAGATAGACTGCATATCATGTATGTTATTTTTATATGCTCAAAAATATTTTTGAATATAACAATACTGGCATGTAGAACTGGCACTTTCCCACAGAACTAAACCAGCAGAATCTTCCCTTCTCTTCTAGTCAGTAGTTCTATGAAAACTAAACACACATACATGCAGCCTGCAACTTCCATAGCAAAGTTTATCTTGGGAATTTGGAACAATGCTCTATCAGAAGTCATAAAATTGTAGCAAAACACTTACTCTACTGCATTTTCATACATGGTGGATTTTATATAATACTTCCTCTTTCAACAAAGAACAATCAGTCTTCCAATGTTTACTGTAAGTGCTTAAAACTGCATTACTCCTTGTAAACGGGCCTGAAGCATTAATAAAGCCTTATTTATTTGATACAGATTAAAGCACTCCTGCAAAATTACCACTCCTGCCCAAAATTAAAGCCATTGAAATCCACAGTTTTGCCTGTTGGTTTCATTGGGCTCCAGATTTGCTACAGCGTTGGACAAAACACACAATAAACAACATTAGTTTTTAATTGTTTCAATAAAAATGTTCCACCTTGAAAGCAGTATCTTCAAGTATTGCTATCCTGGTCTTCTAACGCCTATTGAAAATCCTCAAGAAACGAGACAAATGAAAAAAAAGCCTGAATGGAGAGAAGAATGCATTTAAACAATGATCTCCCTCTCCTTACCCCACCCCGCCCTCCCACCCAGGACCTTGCTGACTTAATTCCAGACTCACAATTTATTGTACAGCCATGGTCTGGAATAAGCTTTCCCTGAGTGCTCTTTCTACCTGTTTCAAAAAGTCAGAATGTGTTTACTTCAATTCAGCCATTATTATTGCCATTATTGCCATTATGTGACATATCTTCTAGGCAAGTTATTTCATTTTGGTAGCCCTGGATTTTACATATAGACAAACTTGTATTCTATTGCTCCAAATATAGAACTTGAAAGTGCATCTGACTTCTAAACAGTGTTATTCAGGCAGGTTTCAGAAAGTAACTAGACCCAAAAGATGTACATGCACAAACCTTCATAATGATTCATCTCCATTAACAGATGCAGAATTAACAGTGTATCTGCTCGGAAATTTAGTGACAAAGCATCATTAAGAGACAGAACTGCTTTGCTCCTAAGGTCTGGATATTAGAAGGGAATAAAATACTGTGTTGTGTAAGGAGTCAGATATGGAATAGGAATGAGCATTAATTTCACATACAAGTAAAGCAAGCGTTTCACGTGCAAGATGCAGTACTGCATCCTCATGGCATTTATATAATCTTTGGAGGTCTAGTCTCTACCTGCTACCCACCTTCACACCAACAGGAGTTGTGTGATATACAAAAGGAAGCCTCAGAACTGCATTAGAATTTTGCTTAAGCTAGTCTAAGTCACAGGTATTGTCACAGACTTTAAATGCAAATCCCCAGAGGACTGACCTAAAACGTACGATCAAATACTACACAATGTAAATACTCTAGGCGACTTGTGTTAGTGCTGCTGACTGTATTCAGAATTCAGTAGTCTTGCTTTTTCTTTTCAGTATTTCTAGCATACGAAAAGGCATATTTATGTCTTCCCCCATAAATAAAGTTAGTCTGATAATTTAATTTTGTAGATTTATAAAATATTTTCTATGCAACTTAACACAATTGCCTAAAAAAAAACCAAAATTAAATTTAAGAAATAGTATATTTACAATTAAAATAAGTACAGACCTTATTGGATTTGCATTCATTTATCGCACAAAATAATTTACAAGGCTTAAAGTAATAAATAAGTCAACTGGAAAGCTTTCAGAGATGTGCATTCTCTGTACGTCAGAGTGCAGTACAGTTTCAGGAAGCAGTAATATATTCTGGCTAAAGGTTTTTCATGAGTCCTTATGTTGGACGGCCTTGACCAAAACGGGATTTTGACCTGGATTCAGAACACATAAGAAACATATGCACATTATTACTGCTAGAATTTTAACTTATTGTCCAGTCAGCTCCCTAGTACAGTACTTGCTTGAAATTACTTTCATGTTAAAGTGTCTTCTGAGAGAAGAAAAGGAAAAAGAAATCTCACTCTCAAAATCTATTATTGAGAAAGTCACCTTTCTGCCAGGATATTTGTACCCACAAACTGCATATTTGTACAAAAGTACACAGCTGAAAGAACGGTGATGTCAAATATCTTCTTGTGAAACCACTAATTCTACAGAAAGTCATATGCATTTTTTTGACAAAAACAAGACCTGTGAGAAATTCCTCCGACAATGTATTTGAAGCTTCCAGCCCACTCCTTAAAAGTTTGTCAGGAACTCCACTACAAGCTTCAGCTCAAGGGGCTCACCTGCTGGCCAAATTACGACCAGTTCTATGCTCTACGACTACACACAATGTGCCAGCTTCTCAGTTCTTTGTTTTATCCATTTAAGGCACAGATGACCAATATGCAGTAACATAGGTTTTTGGTGTATGTGGGGAAGTTTGGTCTTGTTTTTGGCAGGAGGCCAAAGAACAGGCTAAGGGATCTTGGCTAATGCTCTTCCAGTTATCCATAATTTCACAGAAACTTCTACTGGAGCAGCAGCCAACCTTCCAACACAGAAGCTATAAAGCAGTTCTTCCAGCATGGGAACAAGAGTTTCATTCTCTTAGCTCTAGTTTAATTTGACAAATGAAGCTTTCACATCATATATGGTTAACCTGCTGGAAGGGATACATACACTTTTTTTGTGTATGAAATGAGGCGTGTTTTTCTTTAAATAAAACCCACCCATCCCCTAAATCCACATTCTGCTTTTTTCCTTTTATTTTAATACCTTACCTGGTATTCTTCTCGGCGTTGTTTTGTCGTGCGCTGATCTGTGCCGAGGCCTTTATCTGAGCTTCAAGTCTAGAATAAATGCCTCCTGCATACTGGAATCCAGAAAAAAAAAAAAAAAAAAAAAATCAAGTTTTGCCATTTAATCAGTGAGTTTTCATAAAAATCACTAATATTCAACAAAACCTATGGCATACTTTATTATCACAAAGGTTTCATTATCACAACCCAGTACTAAAACCTTTTAAACCCATTCTGTTTTCCATGTCCAGTTTTTAAAGGTAACAAATGTAAATACTATTTTAAACTATTTTCCCCGACATGGCAAACACTACATTGTGACCGGACAAATCTTACTTCTTTGCTGTCTTTTGACTTGATTCGATCAAGGTCACCCAGTCTCATTTTTATTAAGTGCCCTGTAATCTCAGACATTCTTCTCTGATCTGTCAGGAATAAGAAAGACTCTTTAGAACAGACATTTTCCTTGCTACTGAACACAAGAGAGAAGAATTAGATACACATGTTACTGATATTCTATTTGTAAAAGTAGCTTTCTTTTCATTTCAAAAAAATCTTGAATAACCAAAGATCCTAGATCCTGATACATAATGTAGCTTCAGCAGCGTTCTTGGCAGATACCAGAATCAGCCTGAGGCATTACACTGAGATCAAAATCCATGGGAATGATTTTGAAGTAGAGGCTTTCAAAACAGCAAAAATGCACAAGAATCTCAGGAGAGATTAAAAAAGGTGGAGCAAACAAATATAATTCTGAATATTTTTAGTCAGAAAGACTGGGAAAGAGAAGTGAATGATTACCTCTGTTTATCTGCACAGACAACAAATGGCACAGGGATGCAGGAAAAATTATTCACATACTTATGTAGCCATCAGATGACACAACTATCACCCCCGTAGGTTATGTGCTGACATTCCAATAAACAACATAAACCATGCTAACAGACACGTATAATCATGCATTTTTCAGTTCTTCTCTGGCAAACTTGGAACTCCTCTTCAGTACTTTCCCAGCCAGTAGGCCCAATGCTGCCCATTTATTTTTCAATCTGTGTGCAAGACTACAAGGTATAGTATTATATGGTGGATTTTGCTTCTATTATTCTACAGGAGAAAAAAAATCTTTGTGGTAGGAAAGATGAGATTGCTCATAAATGCCAATCAAATCCTAAAGTAACATTTTCAGAAGGAGTTCCTAGCTGTATGAATATTTTTGTACAATTTGGAAGATTATGAGATTGCTGTGTGGTTTGATTACTAATGATTAGCCTACTTGAAAACTGTTCTCTTCCAAATGAGAAGCAACTATAAAAAAATACACCCAAAAAAACATTGCTGTATCTGAGATGAAATTCAACCTAAAGGTTTCTAAGTAGTTATATTTTAAGAAAATTAGCCATTTCTTATATGAATTGTCTTTGCATAATATTAACTTTATGAAAGCTAAACTCATGCAAGAACGGACCATCTTCTCTTTGAGCATCTTGGTTGAATCTTAGTGACCTGGAAGCATCCCACTTGTTCTGCTGCATACTCACACTGGTTAGAAAAGAAAGATGCACACAATGTTATCAGTAACACTTTACAAAAAGGGATATACTAGAATACGTTCTCAAGGACTTTGAAAATTACTTACACGAATGGAGATGCATCTCGGGAACTTGACTATCGAAGAAAGAAAAACACATTAAGTATGTTTTAAGATCGAGTCCAAAACTTAAGAAAATTCCTCATTATTCAACCCAACTAGAGAGGCTGGTTTCACAGCTCTGATTTTACCTTGTCAGACGGCTTCTCCTTTTTCTGAACACTAGGTGAAGAAAACACTTTCTTTGGGTGCTTGTGGGATTTCTTTAATTTCTCCTTTCTCCCTGCTAATTGAAGAAACATCTACTCATACCATCACAGATACTTAGATTTTCTGAACTATACAGCTACAAAATAATTTTTCCCTCTATTCCTTTATAAACAGAGTAAATGAACAGGCTATTTTCCCTTTGTTAGTGCTCCAGGCGTGCTAACACACACAGATTACTCAAACACTTTTCCATGAGAAGTGTACAAGAACTCAAGTACATATTTAAAATGCAGAGTGGTTACACATAACTGCACAACCTTTCTGTTGTAAAATTAAAAGCAAGTGCACATACAAGCTACATCTTTGACCATATTAATTCAATCAACAAGCTCTAAGTGATATCAGACCAAAGAAGTTTAAAGTCAAACTACAAAAATTTTCCTTCAACCTTTGTTTTCTTTTTTTTTTCCCCCCAAACAAACTGGTACACTCCAATCCCTTTAAGTCAAGACTAAAACAACAAAGAACTGTCTCTGTTCAAATGACTTATTGCTAGGGTGAAAAGGAGAAGCTGATTTTTAGCTTTCCATGTTCCTAACCCCCTCACATTTAAAAAAAAACAAACAAAAAAAACACCCCCCCCCCCCCCCCCCCCAAAAAAAAACCCAAATCCTTTTACATCATATAGAGATTCTCTTCAATGCAGACACAGTTCTAGCCACATTCACTAGTCCTTCCACTACGTAACCAAAAGAATATTCTGGAAAAAAAGAAAAAAAAAACCAGCATGCAAAAATATAGTTGTGTAGCTACTGCCATTTCTTCCAACATTTATCTCCACAAAACTCCATAAAAGTCACTTGATAAGTCTTTTCTGCAAAATACGCCCTTGATCAACTTCGAGGACATCTCAGACACAAAGAGCTGCAGCTTTCCTTGTTTGCCAGTGATTTTTGATGGCACTGAGCAGTGGGGTAATTTCTATCTAAACACAGAAAAACTAGAAATAAAATTTAAGTAACATTCTTTTTTAGATTGCCTAATGTTTAAAATTTGCTTACAGAAGAATTCTGTTGCCTTGAATCCCTCTAATACCCAGAGAGGGCAACTGTAGAGACTTGTTGTACCTGGTTTCCTGCATATTTCTTCTTCATCCCCCACTTCATCCTCAGTGACCTCTGAGCCAGTGGTATACTCCTCCTCTTCAGATAACAATGACTGCTGTTTCTAATCAAGAGGAGGAGAGTGTCACAGATAAGTGAGGCTTGATTCCAATTAAACAATACATTAAATCTGTCCTGAAGGAGTTGTCTTCACATTTAGCTCTGTATCTTAGTGACACAGCTGTGCATAGTTACGTCCAAGAACATGATTCTCAAATGTAAAGAAAGTAATTTCAAATCTTTGATTAGAACGTACTGACAAATATTTTTATTTATGTTTCTTTCAAGAGCTCAAACACTGTAAGAGGTTGCCCAGAGGCTGCAGAATCTCTATCTTCAGAGATACTGAAGATTTGACTGGATATGACCCTGAGCAAAATGGTACATCTTTGAAGTTGAATCTAACTTTGATGTTGGCCCTGCTTTGAGAGTGGGAGGAAATAGATAAGATGACCACCAGAGATCCCTTCTAACTTGTATTGTTGTATGATTCAGTGTTTAATATCCAATGTATTTCTGGCTATATTCTTTTTCTAATTAATAAGAAAATTTATGTTAAGGTAGCGAATCACAGAATACAGGAAACTACAGGTTTACGGATGGTTTTGTTGAGGCTTGCTGCATCTTGCAAACTGCCTGAAATTGCTGAGATACTCAGTAATTAAATACCACAAAGCATGCATATCGCAGCACACTACAAATACACACAGACTATGTACACCAGAGCTACCTGCATTAATAATTTATTGCAAGTTGGTCTGGAATATCTGGTTGGCTTTCTTTTTGTGAACTCACCCTAACACCTAAAATTTTTTTTTTCCTGCTATCTCTTGTACATCATAATAAACTATGGGCTCCAATATTGGAACAGATGGGGTTGCAGGGAATAGTTCCTAACTGATCAGCACAGAATGATGAAAATATTAAGGAATGTGATGTTTATATTGTTTGAGTATACGCATATCTTTTGAAGTAAGTGATAACGAGTGCCTACTAATGCACAAGAAACAATAAAGCTTAACACGGACTGCAAGTTCAAAAAGTTTAGGAGCCATGTTTTTGCAAGAAGAATCATCTTATTATAAGACTCTCAAACATCACACTGCAACACAAATCCTCAAGAGTGACAGACGTAAACTGCTGCTCTCTTAGCATTTACATATAAAAACAGTAAATCATGTGACATCCTATGCTACTGAAAGAATGACTCCTGATTTCCTGCATTTGGCTAAGACCTCAAAATCTGACAAAAGCTTTTTGCAATGAAACAGCAGCATACAGAAGACATGAAGCATCTCAGACAAGTCAAAGAGACTGATCTTGATGATTTACATCTCTGTCAGCCTAATGAACTATTAAGAACTGATGCTTGCAGTGCTGGTCTATTGTTTGTTGTCATTTATAAAACCATTTAAAAGGAATATATAATCTTTTTTCAGGCCAAAGTCGTATTTCACACATACTTTCTTGTAAAAGTGTCGCTATGCTGCAATCTCCAAATTAAAGCAACAGTAAGAAAATATATTTTCCACCAAATTAATTAGAAAATAAGACAAAACACAAAGCTAGTTCCCTGCAAGTGCAGAAGAGCAAATATTTAAATTTATAAACAAAATATTTTACTAACCAGCTGTAAAGTCCAGTTCTTCAGAGAAAGAAACTGTTGCCACAGAAAGAGAGAGAAAGGCATATAAGTTAAAGAAATAATAATAATAATTAGAATTAAAAAAGTGTGAGTGGAATTCTAAAAATAGGAGTGGTATGTTAGCATACAGCACTCTACACTGGTAACTCCTAGAAGGCCTACTCCATTGTTAACTATAAATTATGGTGGAATGACTAACTTCAAACTGATTATGAACCAGTGATCACTTAAATGCAGTGAATTCAGAGTCATGTTTTAATGTGCCTAACCTTAGCACTAAAAATATTTACAGCTGATTTTAATCAAAAAAGCAGACCAGGAGAGGGAGGACAGTTATGTACCAGATTGTTATAGAGTTTAACTTGAATAGCCTCCTGCTATTATTATCACAGGAGAGCTTCTGATATTCTCTTTGAAATTCTCATAGAATCAGCAGCATTGTGCTACCATCAGGATTTTTGAGTTACCAAAAATTCCACAATTGGTGCAGAAATTAAAAAATTTAACTTCGCATGAAAGCTCTTTTTAAACCAGAGGTAGTATTATAAAGTCTCCTTAAACTTGCCTTCAAAAGTATCACTGTTGACCTGACATACACATAGTAATGTGATATAAACATACATTCATGGTAGCTCTGGAAAGTAAAATCTTTCACATCTTGGGAAAAAAAAACCCAACCAAATCACAACCCAAGTTACTGTTCTTCATTTATGGACTTGCAAAAGTCATGTGGACATACCCAGATACATCAGCAGACAAAACAAAGACAGCAATTATTTAATATTTGCCATGTGATATATTTCAAAGTACAACTGGATCTTTAAATATCATCAGTTTAAGAATGGGGTGGAAAGCACAAACATATGGAGAATTGCCTCTGATATACAGAAGTATTTCCAGCAGACAGGGTAAAAGTTTTGCATTTTCACTAACCAGATATTTTGTACTTATGCTAGCTTATGCTATCCTGCAATGTACAGCAGTGCACTTCTTTCTCCAATTATGTAACGCTTTGGCTTTTATTAAAAGTTGTCTAATGAATTCTTCAAAGTACCCATGTAAGAATCTTCATTATCAGAAAAAAGGGGGAAAAAAACATTAGCACTCACAGCATTGATTTCTCCAGTTTTGGGACCCCATGGCGTATTTGGTTCTACAAGCACATCACATTCAATGCCTTTTTCATCACAGAGCCCAATACCAGAATCACTTAAAGAGAAAGATGTGAAACGAAAATAAATTTTTCTGTTTCGCATATTTAGAATCACTCTTTTTACTCATCATGCACCAAGAGAGAAGACAGATCTACAAGTTAGCCACATAGTATTTTGATTACAACCCATTAAAATATAAAGACATGAGTGAATGCTTATGAAGGATGATTGACTAAGTGCCTGATTGAAATATGCAAAAGGGAAAAGTACTTGCTCTTCTCTTCCCCATTTCAAACTAAATGATCAAAAATAAGTGAACTTTAAAAAGTCCTATGTCCCATTTTAAAATGGAAAAAAAATAAAATGTAATGTACGTACATGTTAAGTGTTGAAGGGTAAGTTATTTCAGTAACACAATAAGATGTTCTTACCTATTCTCATCCTTAGTGAAAGGAACAACAATAACATCTCTATGATGAAGCAGATCATTCAATATTTTAGTAGTTTGAGATGGCAAAGCATCCCCATCTTCAGTTCCTGAAGGTAAATCAACCATGTGATCCCTCACTTTGCAGCCCTGTGATACATATACACGAAAGATCAAATATTTGAGTTAACGGGAAGAACTGATTTCAGTAAGTACAATAACAAAAGTTCAAATTCGAACTCGTGTCCCAAGGTCCTAGCCTGCCTTGGGACGCTGCAACAATTTACAGTCCTTCTTTTGGAAAAGATCAATTTTAATAACACACTGTTGCCTCCCCCCCAATGTGTTATGCTCTTTTAAAAGCGAGTCAGTATTGAAGTACCTTTGGGAGGGTTGTAGGATCAAATCGAAGTACTTTTTGGTTACAACAGGGATATACTCCTGTCCCAGTTGAGCCCAGAGCACTTGCTACACCTGGATAAAGAACTGGCTGCGAATGGTACTGGCAATGGGAGAATTCAGTACACAGGAAAGACTACATCAGAATAAAAAGAGAGATAATGCCAAGTGAGACTACCAATGGAAGCCAAAATTTTGCACTATAAAGAACATATACCAAGCTTTATTGCCATATATTTTCCAAACTGCTTTAATCCCTGCCTCATCCTCCAAAAGTCACCCACAACAAGCCACCTACAGACAAACAAGTGAAAGTGAAAATATACTAACTTGGTTACATCTTGAGCAGGTCAACCAATTGACAGTCCCCCAAAGACGCCAATAAACATCCCGCCAGGATTTCAATTCCTCATGAAGGCCAATTAAGTACTCGTGGATTTCCCAGGTTTTGTCTCTAAAAAAGAAAAAGGTCAGGTTGCAAACAAAGTCATACCTCTGTTTTGATCCTGCCACCATAAAGGTGAGGTGGAGAAGGAGCAGAACACCACATGCTCCACTGGTGAAAGATCTACAGAAGAGTTTAGAACAGGAAGGATATACAATGTGGGACAAGCACACAATCACAGGCCCTGGTTCTCACAGAGGACTTCAACTACGCTGACATTTGCTGGAAAGACAACACAGCCTGGCATGTACAGTCCTGGAGGTTTCTGCAGAGCATTGATGATAACTTCTTGACACAGGTGGTGGAGGAAACAATGAGGAGAGGTGCTCTGCTGGACCTTGCGCTGACAAACAAAGAAGGTCTAGTTGGGGATGTGAAAGTCGGGGGTAGCCTTAGCTGCAGTGATCATGAGTTCAGGATCCCGCATGGAAGAAGCAGGGCAAAAAGTAGAATTACAACCGTAAATTTCAGGAGATTCAAAGACCTACTTCAAGGAATCCCATGGGCTAAGGCTCTAGAAGGAAGGGGAGTGCAAGAGAGCTGGTTGATATTTAAGCACCACTTTCTCCAAGCTCAAGATCGGTACGTTCCTAGGAGCAAGAAATCAGGCAAAGGAGGCAGGAAACCTGCATGGATGAACAGGGAGCTTCTGGAAAAACTCTGAAGGAAGAGGGAAGTTTATAGAACATGGAAAAAAGGACTGGCTGCTTGGGAGAAGTATAGGATCGCTGTCAGAGTATGCAGGGATGCAATGAGGAAGGCTAAAACCCACTTGAAATTAAATCTGGCAAAGGATGTCAAAGACAACAAAAAGGGCTTCTTCAAGTACATCAGCAGTAAAAAGAAGACAAGGGAAAAAGTGGGCCGCTGCTGAATGAGGTGGGTGCCCTGGTGATGGAGGATGCAGAGAAGACAGAGCTACTGAATGTCGCCTTTGCTTCAGTCTTTACTGCTAAGTCTTGCCCTCAAGAACCTCTGACCCTGGAGATAGGAGAAAGTGCCTCGAGTAAGGAAGACTATCCCTCGATCCACGAGGATCAGGTTAGAGATCATTTAACTAAACTTGGCACCTACAAATCCATGAGCCCTGGATAGGATGCAGCTGCGACTGCTCAGGGAGCTGGCAGATGTTATTGCAAAGCTGCTCTCCATCATCTTTGAAAGGTCATGGAGAACAGGAGAGGTGCCTAAGGACTGGAGGAAAGCTGATGTCGTGCCAGTCTTCAATAAGGAGGATCCAGGAAACTACAGGCTGGTCAGCCTCACCTCCAATCCCTGGTAAGGCGATATAACACCTTCCTGAATGTCATCTCTAAGCATGTAGAAGAAAAAAGGTCATCGGGAGTGGTCAGCATGGATTAACCAAAGGTAAATCATGCTTGACCAATCTGATAGCCTTCTATGATAGAATGACTGGCTGGGTGGATGAGGGAGAAAGCAGTGGATTTCATCTACCTTGACTTCAGCGAGGCTTTTGACAACGTCTCCCGTAACATCCTCATAGGTAAGCTTAGGAAGTATGGGTTAGATGAGTGGACAGTGAGGTGGATTGAGAACTGGCTGAATGGCAGAGCTCAGAGGGCTGTGATCAGTGGTGCAGTTCTCTGTCTTTACAGTAGTTAAGTTGTGCAACAGAAGCAAAGTACTGTCATTCTATTTTATTTATTTTAAAAGCCAACAAAACGTGTTTCTATGTAGCTGCAAAGCAACAGCAATTTACACAGTTAAGAATGAAAGTTTGAAAATATAAGACCATGTCTTTTTGATGGATCTGAGACTTCTGGTCTTAAAAATACAGGACTTTGCTCCTTCCTAGTGACGACACACGCCACTTCAGAATAGAATACACAACCTGCACTGGTGCATGCCATCTTCAGAAAGAGCAGATTAATGTTTTCCCACAATTTTAAGCCCTGTCCTGAAACGTTTTTTATTATATATACACATCTAACCTAAGCAAGGAGTATTTCCAACAGGAAGTTAATTCTAGGCACCACTAGAGGACCAATAAGCATAAACCTATTTTTAAATCATTAAAGATAGGCTTGTATTAGCTCCTAAGCCTAAATTCATTAGCAGCCAGCATTACTTCACTTAAGGATGGTAAACGGATTCTGAGTAGAAAAGTAGTCACAAGTACCACACGGCAAATAATTAGAACCTAAATAATCCTCTGAGTAACTTTAAAACCTTGTACATTTATATGCTAGGAAATTCATAGCAGCTACATACAGTCAGCTTAAGTGAAATAATACAATTAATTAATTTTACGTGATGATCCTAATAGGCCAGGACAGGGTCGCAAGATTCCGTTCTATTTAGACTGTTAGGCAGAATTTGATCCACACCTTGGAATTACTCATGGCAGGGAACACTAAACACATTACCAGGGAACTGACACTGAACTGTGTTTGGTTGTTCTGAATACATTTGATGAGAAAGGTCTCCTGTTACTAATTTCCCGCTATCTTCCTTAAAGGGGGCACGTGGGGAGGGTGGGAATTGCAGCTGATCATGCACTGATCTTCATTAAGAAGAGAACCCAGCTGTTCACAAACATGGATCAAACAGACAGAATTGAATTAAACATTTGTGCCAAATGAATAAGGCTTACATAAAGAATAGATTCTGGAAGCTCCTCTGACAAATACTTTAGAACAGAAAAACAACTGGCAAAGTTTATATATAGTAGCCTTTAAGCAGGCTAAGTATTTGATTTGACAGTATAAAGTCAGTCCAGAAAACAATCTTTAGCACTTCTTTGCTGGCAGAGGTGGATCTATCACTCCACAACAAACATTGCGGAAATGCAGCCTTTAATTTAATTGGTCATCAACTACACGTATCTTAAAACTCTTCAATGAAAGAATTAGCTAAGCGTTTTCTATTTAAGGCAGTACAACCCAAAATAGCTCTCCCAGTAATCATGGCTGTAGTTTTTCCATTTCCATTCAGCAGCAACACTACTGAATGAATTTCAGAACATCATAATTGCGCCCGTTTTTGGGGTGTTTTTTTTGCTAGGTAACATAATGAGTTGAGATGTTTCATACTGCTCTTCAAATATCTATGACTTCATTTTGTAATGCGAGTATCTGATAATTCCTAAACATGTAGTATTTTTTAAAAACACATAGTTGAAGAAATATTTTTAATATACATATTTTCACTACCTTATATGAACATACACAATATTCCCATGTTGATCTATGTTGATTTTTCCTGGTACACAAGGAATTCTTCTTTCAGTTTCTTTAGTTAGCAGCTTCTTACATAAACAACACCTAGATTTAAAAAAAAAAAAAAAAAAAAAGAGACAGTACTGGAGTAAGAGCACAACTTTGAAACGCAGGGACTGTCCTTGCAACTGAAGTAGTAATATAAAAAGACCGTACCTGTATAAAGTTGCTGCATTTCCTCGAGAATCTGGATTTAGGTAGTCTGGATCAAAGAGTCTCTCAATCTTCTTACAGAAAAGTTTACTATTAATGACAGCAACACAGCTTACCCATTAGAAAAAACTGAAAATTGTTTTATGTATCATGATACTAACAATTATATTCTGATGATATGCAAAGTTATGATATTTCTTTCAGAATGTATTTTTTAATGTGATGTTCCTTGAAAATAATCTGCTTGGATAACTGGTTCCTGACCAGCTCAGCTGTTATTTTTACAAAGATGTGAGGAAAGAGATCTCTTAATTTTTTTCCTCTATTATATTCTTTGTTTGCCAATATTAACTGCCAGCTTCTATCTTGACTAAAAGATCTTCTATTAATGAATACTTTTGCAAAATTACACTTAAGTTTAATGGTAAAAATTATAATGTCTTCATCCCTATTGATTAAAATACTTTCCTACTTTCACCTTGCTTGTCTGTCAGTCTGCCCTCCAATAATTGGCCCTTATCTTGATACTGACTAAGCTGGAGTCCTTGTGTATGAAATAGTATTCCATCAAAACTATTCAGCCTTCTAGACATCCTAAATTCTATCTCCAAACATCAGAGTTCACAGGATGCTGGACCCAAACCATTCTCTATGAATTAGGAGCATGTCATTGCATAAAAGGTTCCTTACCCTAATCCTGGCTTCCGTGTGAGAATTCATGAATAATTTGTCCACATCACACCCCTAGTATGGCATTTCCTTTTGCTCATTTTCTATAAAAAGCTATTTCCTTTTGCTCATAATTTTAATATAAAATTGTGAAGCCACTTCATGATAGTCTGTGTTAAAGATATATACACAATTTATACTCTCCCATAATGTAACTCAAACCCCACAGTGTCTTAGCTGTTCTGAAAAATGATTCAAAAGCCTGACAACACTTCAGTAGTGTACTACAGCGCAAAGAGTTACCTCTTAAATTTGTCCCTTTTGTCCTTTAACTCTTCCACTTCATTGTGCGTGAAGAGATCAGCAATGTGTGTGACAAGATTAGCATTGATACAATTCATGTTACACGGCGTGGCTACAATAGCATTCATATTTTTGTGACAATAATGAATGCATTTTTCTACCTAGGAAAAATAGAAACATTAAAAAGAATGTTAAGGCATTCTAGACAAAGCTATCTCAAAAGATGTACTCATTGCTTCAAGTTGTTATTTTTTGTGGTTTTTTTTTTGTTTTGTGTTTTTTTGTGGTGGTTTTTTTTTTAAGTGTCTGGTGTTTTGGAAAAATATTTCAGTTCAACTTAAAAATAAAAACAAGGCTGAGATTTATCTAATGGAGATTCTAAGTTAGTTTATGTTCTCCTCCAAAAGGTTTCAACAGACCAGAAAACAACTCCACAAATGTCTCATCTTCAACAAGCGGTACCTTCCAGTTGCTTGTAAAGAGAGAACCACAGTATTCATTGTACATAGTACTGCCTGGATCTCAGCGTCAACAGCTATGTTTACTGTGTATTTAATTGTGGGTCACCCCAACAACAGGATTTTTGACAAACTTTTTAACAAACAAGTCAGCAGATATTACTTAAATAGAGCTGGAGAACCAGATCCTAAATTGCAGAAGCATCACTCATGTAAAAAGGATATAAAACAAAGTTATTAATTGATTTAACCATCTCTTTTAATAAAACCTATCAAATGTCAGATACTGATGTTACCTAGATAAGTTATCAGAAGGCAAATCCAAGATCCCACTATCACATTTATAAATAACTTATTCTGTAAGTTTTCTTGCATTGAGATTCTGCAAATATTAATTACTGCACTGAATAAGAAAGCTGGTAAAATCTCAACATTTTCTTCTTGCATCATCTGTTTATGTAACAGCCAAAGCATAACAACCAAGCTGTTAGACACCTGGTAATTAACCAGGCAGAGAATCTTGGTTTTTTAAATACTTACTAATGAATCCATCTTCAAAAACTCAGAAGAAATAAGAATTGATATGACATTTGATGGTTCTAAAAGGCAACAACAAAAATAAAGGTTTTTACATTAATTCTTTTGATAATTTCATATCACATCTCTCCTTCTGAATATTTAGTATCTATTTTAAGTATTATATTACCAATCAACCTGACGTTCCATCTTCCAATATGTAGAGCATTTCCCATCTTAAGAAACAAAATTTTGATTTATCATTTAGGTGGCCAGAGTACAACTAAAGCAAACTGGAATTTATAAAAACTGGAAAACGTGGCTTCATATAGATACAATGACAAAACAGTTACATAACAAGATTAACTTCCACCTGTAGCCACCACACCCAGCTGAGATTTTGCATAACATAACCTTTGCACTGCAAGCTATAATTCTAATCTCTTGGTGTGTTTATATTTTTTAAAAATGGTACCCAAGGCTCACAAAAAGGTTAAAAACTTGCTTCAAATTCATAAAGGCAAAAGTTCTACCACTATATTAGATTGCATTGAAATTTTAGAAAATATTGCTGTTGTACTGATAGGGAGCAGAGAGGAAACAAAACAAAACCCAATAATCATCAGTGTTTTAAAACTACCACTCTGTTCCTGTTAAGAAGAGGTCCCAGAATATATTGGAATTTTTTCACAGCTTCAGCTATCAGGATGTTTCCTCAAAACTGTCAATGTTGACAAATCAGAGATATCTGTTACAACGACCAGAGGATATCTGTTGCAACACTTTTCTAACAAATGGCAAACCTCAGTGCAACAGTCAGAAACAAAGAGACTGGGCTGAACTGTATCAAAAACATTAATCTTCCATTAGTACAGAAAATAATGAACTTACAACAATGATCTACACACTTTTATTTTACCTAAAGTGGGCATTTCATTAGCTTCAGAATCTTTAGTGTTCCTTTTAACATATCTTATCAACCAGTCAAAGATGTGAACGTCACAGTGCACTGAAATGTCCACCTCTTCCCAGCGCTGGGCATCCACTGACAGATATTCAGCAAAGTATTTCATTTCTGAAATCAAAAGGTCTCGAGGACACACAAAATCTTCTTTGAGGTTTTTTGCTTCATCGCACACATGGATCACCATATTTGGCCTCAAAAAGAAAACATGCCACAAACCAAATTAGGACTGTAAGCCAATCGGAACACCAAAACCGATCAATGAAGATCTTATCTCCAAATCTGGATCACATGTTGCAACACTAATGTCACTAACAGGTTTTTATTAACAGAAAGAAAACAAATTGCAGTTATTAACCATTAATAGAAACTATTGTCAGCTAGCACTGTCAGGTGAAGAACACAAATGCACATCCTCTGACACATTATCAGTGCGATTTAATTGTTAATTTAAGGGACTGGAGAAAGAAAATGTCTAGCTCTAGTCCCCAGTTTTGTCTCCAGTTTGTTATGGAATACCACCTGAATTACACAGAGAACTTACTTGCTCTCCCTTTTTAATTTTCTTGAAAAACTGAGCAGTGAAGCACCAAGGACAATAACGACATATAATAGCAATTTTCATCTGTGGAAATTATAATCGTTTTATTGTATAGTAAAATGTCTGTTTCTAAAGAAAACACCAAAGCTACAATCTGTAAATGCTGTCTCTACAGAAAGATGGCTACCATTAGGTTTCAAACAAACACATTATTCTATGTACTTGTATAGTATGGAAAACAGGGACGTTATAGTGTGATAAACAGTGACACGCATGGCTATTTGAATTTGTAGTAAAATTCTTGATTTGCGTTTTTCATTTATGGCTTTCTTTTCCCAACTTTTATATAGGACAAACCTATGTTCACAGAACACTTTTTTTTTAAAATTAAAATGTTATTGAGCATCAATCTTGTTTCATTCCTTTTTAAAATCAGGTTATGTTTCCCATTCTCACCACAGCAATGATCAATCACTCTGCCACAATGGACAGATTTATAAATAAGCTACCCCTATTGCACATAAGAAATTCTCAAACCAAGCACTAGCACATTTCTGTGGCAATGGAGGGTTTTCAAAATTTCTTACAACATTTATTAGAATGTTCCCAGCTGTTTTCTCAGTGACAGCAGAAAAGTAAAAGCAATTTAGCCATCTTTCTGTCAGTTCTATAATCTCCTAGAAAACAAACATACAAAAGTCTTCTTACCCCTGGCTTTCATCAGTGCTTTCTCCACCTTTATGCACAGGACCTTTCTCAGATTCTGAAGAACAATTCCTTATGGAGGTTGTGCTGGGCCTTCCTTAAATGTAAGGAAAAAAGGCTGGATTAGAATAAAAACGCTTGACCTTTTGCTCTTCAGCATCTTGGAAACGCAACTGAAGTACAGGTCTCACAGTGGAGCAATGTTACGCAAATAGCAATAAATCTGTGCTATCACAAGGGCTACTAGATAATCCAAATTCCTGCTCTGAATGCCATGCACTGGAAAACCAACAGCATGGCTGGGTTGCCCAGACACTTTGGCTGCAAACCCAGATCAATCCTGTCTCCATACAAAGCAGTAAGATTCACGTAGAGTCTTCAGCACTTCCTTCTGGGAATACAATCCATTCTTTTAGCTCTCCTTGTCTGCTCTGTGGGATGTGGCTCTTAAGACTCTGTCACATCAAAACTTCTGTTTTCAGGAAGCTTTGCTGCCTGGATATAACAACTTGAGACTAACTCCACTTCTTATCCATAATTTGTTAGCTTTGGAAATACATTGCTTCCAAACAGAAGTGCAGAAGTCCCTTAAGATGTGTTTTTGCTAAGTTTCTCAAATACACAGCTTAAAGCAGCAGATTTTTTATATAAAACAACGCTCAAAGAAACCAGACCATGAAATTTGCCTAGTCCTAGAACTACATCCTCCAACTTATTCCAGGAATAAAGGACAAATAGGTTATCTTCATAAATGCACTACACGCAGTGGAACCAGAACACAAAAGCCAGTGAAGTCCACGAGGTATAGTCACAAATTCCAGCAAGTTCAGGGTCAAGGGTTAAGACAAGCCCAGCATTCAGATATTTTTCAGATCCAGTGAATGGATCGCTGCAATCTGAAACTTCAATCATCTTGTGTGTAAATCAGAAAGATCATTATCTTTTTTAAATAATGGAAGGGCACATATTTGTCTTCCACTGATGAAAACTCGTAAGGTCGTGGTTTTCCCTGATTACTCCCTACTCTCAGATTTCTAAGAAAAATGTTCCAGAAGTACCTTCTCCCTCTCATGTAATGTAAAAGGCTGTACTTTTCTGAAGAAGACCAAGACAGACCTCTTCATCTTATAGCTAAATAACTATACCAGACCAACACCAAAAATGATCGGGAAGCCCTACACAGTTCAGAACACAGCAGTTATGCCCTTCAGGAAAGGAAAGTTATCACACTAGAGGCAGCAGAAACAAAACTCTCTCCAAAGATATAGCCTAAGGCCTTGCGCAGCTAAGCCTTAGTAAGACCATAATAGAGGGAGCACAGTTAATAAAAGGGTAAGATTCACTAGACAGACCCTACTAAAACCTGGGTCAGCCACAGCCTTCAGGGCATCCATTCCATTGCAGGCAGATGACCCGTGCTAGCATTAAAACTGCCAAGGTGGGAATTCTTGATTTTGAATGCAAAGTGAGTATTTTAAAGGAAGGGCCTGTGGAAGAAAAATAACATGGGACAGTTCTGTCTGCAAACATTAAGAAGTTTATTTTGAACACATTTATTAAAGAAAACGAAATAATGCTATCAAGAATATGCAGAGACAGCCAAATTAATGGGAACATCTGAACTTCACCATACATTTCTTCCTATTTTTTTTTCTTTTCCCCAAAAGCTTATAGATTGTTTGACTTCTCACAGTTAGTAATAAATACTTTGAGTAGATGGCTACCTTATACGCTTGTTTACTGCCATAATATGCATTCAGAGGGACTTAACAGCAGTTAGCCTTATAATTAGCAAGTAATAAATGAGCTTCTATAACTCAGCCAAAACCAGAATCCAGCTCAAAATGAATGCAGTCTGATTGCTTTTTCTTGCTGTTACTCATGTCTACAAACAAATCCAAACAGGCACAAAATTCTTGATCCTAACAATAAGCAGATGTGAATAAATACACTAGGAAGCAATTAATTAAACAAAAACCAATTATAAATAAGCTTTTCTCAAATCCCCAATTCTGAAATATACAAGTATCTCACAAGTATTAAGAGGGTGAGTTCACTCAGGCCTGTGAGAAAAAGATTAATTATCCTGATTTCATATCAACAAATTACATAATAGACAGGGAAAATGATTTAGCTGAAGTCACAAAGGAAACGGAAAAATCTCAGGGTAGGATCTTGTAGTAGGAAACATTAGGATACTGAACTGCATTAATACTTATTACATGTATTACATTGTTAAAAAGAAAACATGCACTAAGTGCCTGAAGAGTTCTATAAGCAGAGTTAGCTTGTTAACTGCCTACTGGGAAGCTACTAATCTTATAAGTAGCCACCTGTGGGTACAAGAAGCATTTATTCCACATCATGCATGTAACAAGTACATAATTGAAAGCTGATTGGAAGCATTTTCAGTCTAGACACTCCATATACAGTTTTCAAATATCATCTCTTGATTACAGTTATTAAAAACATTTTATTCTTTCTCCAGCAAAGGTCAAACAGCTGTTTTTCTTTTGCGAAGAAAGCTGCAGCACTGTGAAGGACATGGTAACAGAGAACATTTTGTTTAAATACTGCACTGTCTTCTTTATTTTTAACACAGAAATTGTTTACTCATTACTGAAGCAAATTTCTCATGCAACACATTTACCAAGTCCTACAGGGTGCTGAAAACATCTCAGTCTACAATGAAAATCAGAGAATTACTAAAAGATAGTTAATTAAAAATTCTTACAAGAGAAGTACTTCAGGAGATGTTAATAACATTTAATTGTACTGTGATTGAAATACAACAATTAGGACCGGTCCTCTTCTGCCAAATTACTACTGGGACACACAACTGACCTACACATGTCCTCTGTCGTTGCAAGACTATCTTGCACTGAAGAGTAGCCAGCCTATGCTCCAACTCCTATGTAGCCATCTTGTTACCGAGCAGCAGGGCTAACACAGGCCTTTGTGCTGGGAGAGAAGGGTCTGACATCAAGGGACCACCTTCTCAGCTCTCTGCAGCTTTTCTACACAAACCTTGCTAGTTATTTTAATAGCACAGCTTAACATGATTGCAAATGGCTGTAGGTTGAACAGTGAACAACATGGGGGATACAGAACAGGAGAGTAATTTCTCTCCCCAAAAATCCTCAACAGAGGATTTAGCGTAAGGATTTACGCCTTTTTGAAGGACGAGCTATTAAAAATCACAGAATCACAGAATCACAAAAATACCCAAACAAACATTGATTCTTAATCTAAACTAACTGAAAGCAACTGCATGTCTGCATTACATTTATAATCAGCTCTCTTTTTCAAAGATAAACAAATACTATTCCTGGGTGGACTTAACCACTTAGGACAGGAAAGCATGCACATAGTGATTATAATCAAAGCCAACACATTTCAGAATGACTAAAAACATACCAGTTATAGTAATGGAATCCTGCCCAATAGCAGGCTCCTGAAACTCTGTCTGTGTATCGAGCAAGGAGGATTTGATGTACGTAGCTAAAGTTTCCACAGGACTCGCACCAGAAGCCATCAGGGGATTATACTGGTTGTCAACAGGTGAACTTCCACTGCTTTTTAGTTCATCAAACCTTTTTGCACACTGTCACAAGATTAAATGATAGGATAATGAAGCAGTAGGTTTCAGTACATTTTTAATAACTATAATTTGAGACTGATATTGTATTTCATCTTTTGCATGTCAACAGTTACTGATATTAAACTTACAATTCTTCCTATTTAATTAGTGGTAATAGTAAAGTACATAAATATACAGTAAAATAAGTAAGACTGACCATAATTAAATACTCTTAACAGAAAGAGAAAAAACAAGATGGAACCTGTTTCAACCTTTATTTCCTTAAACCCTGTGATTTTAAGCCTAATCTTCAAAAAGAAAAGTTACGGGGAGAGTTTAAATTCTCTCTGTAACTAGTTCTTTTGCCATAAACATTGTCAAATGTTATTAAAAGTGGCTATAGTAATTGGTTCATAATTATTATTCTTTTACTTTATGATTTCCATTCCATGTTTTGATGAACTAGAAGTTTTTCCATTTTGTAAATTTGTACTGATAAAATGACAACTACAGGTTTGGTTCAGCAGAATCCTATACACAGGTAATTTACACATACAAGTAAATCTACTTAATTCTACAGGTGACCCTCCTGTGACACAGCTCATCAGGCTCCATTCAAGCAGCTGTTTTTATTTATTTTTGATTGAGCTAACGGACATTGCTGCATGCCACCTGCCCCTTTGGGAGCAGTGTACACAGTGACATCCTTCTGATATTAATGTAGCATCTCAAATTTGTAAGGATACCAGTCTACTATATACAACAGATACATAAAAGCACAGGTATACATTAACTTAATTGCCTTAAACAGGGACTCCACATATATGAGACACTTTGTTCTTTTAAAACCAGAGTAGCCAGACATGTAGTAATCAATCGTATTAATTAAAACGAGGAGAGCTCACCAATACTTTTATAATTATTTGCTTAATTTGCATTATACTGTCTGCAAATTGAAAGTAAACAGCAGAGACTTCCCCCCAAACACTTGAAAGGCAGTAACATTCCACATAAGCTCCTACTCCAAACCATTCACTTTTAATGTTCTAAATACAAGGCTACAGTGATGCCCAATAGCAATGCTATAAATGCAAGCTGACACATCTGATTAAGTTCGCAAGAAGATAAAGACCGTTGGCTTGTTTTTTTCCAGCTTTGCTGAATCACAAGGTCAAAAACATTTCCCTCTTTCATCTTACTTCCCCTCAGAACTGAAAAATTAAAAAATATTATTAAAAAAAGTGAAAGCATTTCACCAGAAAATTCAGCAATCCAGAAAGATTAAGCATGCAGAGGTACTAGGTTCTTCCATCTCTATTCCAACCAAAGAAAGAAAAATCTACATCTTGTAGGACCAAGCAAGAGGCAACAGCGATCTAAACTACCTAATGGAGATCTGTAACTCATACTTCCTTAGGATCGTAACGACAACTATAGAAAGTTATCAGGTTTGCCAGTAAGTATATTGTAATCTACATGAGGTTAATAGGTTCTGCCATCCTTTCCATGAAAATCTTAGCTATGTAATTTGAAATATGTTAACACAACTACGGGGGTTTTTTTATTTCACTTTTTAATTTTTACTTTCCAGTAAGTTTTGTTCTTATTCTATATCAGTTCTAATGAAATAAAATGCAGAATGTATTTTCTAATTTCAAAATTCAGGTGTCACAGAAATAATTTTTCTTTCAGTCTACTCCTCATTTAACGTTTTCAATTCTTTAGGTATAAATTACTTCAGAAAAAAACCCACATTGCTTTAAATTTCAATTTCCATCCCTCCCCCAAAGACGTTTTCTTCTTCATAAAGTACTGCTTTAAGTATACAAATTCTTTTATTAGTAAATTCACCTCTTTGGATGTATATCCTGGAACTAGCCTTGCCACACTGTCCCAGTTGATAGGCTGAGGAACACCAATTAGGGAACACAGGATCATATCCAAAACCATTTGATTGTTGTCATATGGAAAGTTATTGTTTTCTGAAAATCCACGACTCATCTTTGGCTCCTTAAGCCTAGAAGAGAAAATGTTATTAGCATGGTCTTACTGCATGGTCTGCTAAAACTTGATCTAGGTCAACTGCAGCACTCAGTAAGTTACTACAGGAAATGTTTACCACAGCATTTGGTACTAAGGCTTTATTTGACAAAACTTATGTATTCATATCTGCATCCTCAAAACCATGGGGGGAGAAGCAGATGTGAAAAACACACCAAAACCAACACAACAGCAGCAGGAACTACCCACTATTCCATTGAGTTCTCTGATTCCAGGAGGGATTCACACCACTGAACCCTTCAATGTGAAAAAAAGGCCTCCCACAGTCTCAGAATAAACAGCCTAAGCTACAGAGGGACATTTTAATTTAAATTTACTTACATTCAGATACACTTGTCTATTCTCCCAAACTTTCTACTGCTCACCTTTGATCTTTTATTCTGCCTGTTTTGCGCACCTGACTTCCATTATGTAGGAGCCAACCCACGGCACCCAGCTAAGGGCTGTAGCCAGGAAAAGCAACACCTGGATGTCTTTCAGCTCTCATACTGAAGACCTGACATTTGAGTTGTCCTAAGGCACTCATAACTCCTAATTAGCTAGGATTATGTATTGGGTTTGCATGGCAAGGTTTTGGTAGTGGGAAGACTACAAGGGTGGCTTCCATGAGAAGCTGCTAGAAGCTTCACCCATGTCTGATAGAGCCAATGGCAGCCAGCTCCAAGAAGAACGCACCAGTGGCCAAGGCGAGCCCATCACCAGCGGTGGTAGCACCTCTGTGAGAACATATTTAGGAAGGAGGGAAAAAAAAACCTGCACAACTGCAGCCAGAGAGAGGAGCAAGAATATGTGAGAGCAACAACTCTGCAGACACCAAGGTCAGTGAAGAAGGAGGGGGAGGAGGTGCTCCAGGCGCCAGAGCAGAGATGCCCCTGCAGCCTGTGGTGAAGACCATGGTGAGGCAGGCTGTCCTCCTGCAGCCCATGGGGGTCCACAGTGGAGCAGACATCCACCTGCAGCCTCTGGAGGACCCCACGCCAGAGCAGGTGGATGCCTGAAGGAGGCTGTGATCCTGTGGGAAGCCCACGCTGAAGCCAGCTCCTGTCAGAGCCTGTGGCCCCATGAAAAGAGGAGCCCATGCTGGAGCAGGTTTGCTGGCAGGACTTGTGACCCTGTGGGAGACCCACGCTGGAGCAGTCTGTTCCTGAAGGACTGCACCCCATGGAAGGGACCCACGCTGGGGCAGTTTGTGAAGAACTGCAGCCCGTGGGAAGGACTCATGTTGGGGAAGTTTGTGAAGGACTGTCTCCCATGGGAGGGACCCCATGCTGGAGCAGGGCAGAAGCATTGAGGAGTCCTCCCTCTGAGAGGGAAGGAGCAGCAGAGACAATGTGTGATGAACTGACCACAACCCCCATTCCCCATCCCCCTGCGCCACTCAGGGGGAGGAGGTAGAGAAATCAGGAGTGAAGTTGAGCCTGGGAAGAAGGGAGGGATGAGTGGAAGATGTTTTAAGATTTAGTTTTTATTTCTCATCATCCTACTCTGATTTGATTGGTAATAGATCAAATTAAATTCATTTTCCCCAAGTTGAGTCTGTTTTGCCCGTGATGGTAACTGGTGAATGAGCTCTCCGTGTCCTTATCTCACCCATGAGTCTTTTGTTATATTTTTCTCTCCCTGGTCCAGCTGAGGAGGGGAGTGGTAGAGCGGCTTTGGTGGGCACCACAAATTATCAGGCCAACCTTGTTCCTTCAGCTTCAAGTTGAACACCAGAGCAAAGCATACAAGGACAGCAATGAACACTTTAAAATTGCAGTTCACCTAATTTGAAAAAAAGTGTTATATTTAGGGTGCTTTTTTCTTTTTCTAAATGAATTTTATGTATTGAACCAGGAAACGCAGTAGGAGTTCAAAATACTGTTTCAGTATACTCAGGCATTAATCAATCATCTCATATTCAAGTAACACAACCAAATAGCTTAGTAAGGATTCATATTTGGAAAGTACTTTGGACCTGTTCCAAAGTACCTTAAACAGATCATATAAATAACAGAACCCAATAGTCATATACAGAATTTTGACTTACAAAGCAAAGATTATAGAAAAATTCAGGGAAAATATGCTTAGATGACAATCACTTGTTACTAGAACTATACTACATGGAGATGTTTCTTTTGCATCACCCTCTTTCCATGTAGCTAAAAAGGAAATACGCTTAAAATATACAAGATAGCACTGATTTTGTTCCTGACTCTAGAAGAAGCTATTCTAGCATTTTTTTGTTTTGTTGGTAGAAACTGAAATCACAACAGCAGGTACGTGTAAGCTTTCAACTTCTCAAAAGAGCAGCTGAATGAAGCCATCAGAAAGAAAAAACCCAGAACCCACCAAGATAATTCTTAGGTTTCATATATTCACGAGATTTAAAAAATAAAAAAAAAGCCACAAACACAACAGAGAAGACAAGTCCAATATGAAAAATCACAGCATTTTAGCAATTCTATCTAAATGAAATCTATTGCAAAGCATGCCAAATCACCAGTTTTAAAGGACAGAGATCCTTCACAGGCAATATGAGCCTAAACTTCCCAACTAAGATAGATACCACTGACGGTAAAGGTAGATCAGGCCCTTCAGTCATTGAGTTCTTAGCCCTCATCCTGATAGTATTATCAAGTGGTGTCACTGTGGTGATTCCATGGTGGAGACCTCTCACCATCAGTGCACAGACAGATGTCAGTATCTATTATATTTAAGCCACTGAGCATCTACCATTTCTGCTGCTATGAAAAGAAATAACTGGGTCAGAACAGGTTAGCACCAGTGACAAACCTGAGTGGTTATAAAATATGAAGCCAACTTCTTGTGCTACCTTGTAAGCACGTAGCAGCTGGTTTAAAAATACCTTTGAATAAGGTAAGTAAATGATGGAGTATTAGAATTCTTTAGTCTTGAGTCATAAGATATACTTCATGAAAGTAAAATTACTAGCAACATCAATATTCCATAAATCACCATTTTAAGGACGAGTTCCATGATATAATTATACTGGGTAATAAAAGAAAGAAAAAAAGAAAAGCAGTTATTTTGTAATAGTTAGAATCTACAATTTAAAGGGGAAAATACAGTGTATTTTAAGTATTTTGCTGGTAACAAGTTTATGTACACATCAGCCCTGTGGAACATGAAGCAACCTGACCATGAAGGGATGACAGGTACTCTAAAATGTAATGACATGTTCAGAAGGGATGAAGCCTTTGTCTCAAATTTTTTTTTAATCCATTTATTCTGTGCATTAAAATGCAGCTTTATATATTCTTATTACTGCAAAGATAAATGAAGGAGCATACTTAATTACAAGCATACCGAAATTAAGGTTTTTTATTTCTATTCTAGAAAGAGCATGGGACTCCTCTTTGTGGCTTTATACATGATATTTAACATTTGCCTTATTGTCCTTTAGGAAATCCTGTCAATATTATAGTTAAAGACACACACAAGATTCTGACTCACGCGAGAACGGTACACTCCATAAGCAGAGCAACATAAAGCCTGTGGTAAATCACATTGTTAAGACAGAACAGGCAACTTCTACAGATTCTCTCCAGTTTGTTATTGCAAGTAAAGCTCAAGTTAACCCCTTCCTCAACTATGGAAATTGGAGAAAAAGTTTCAGCATTGTTTAATTCTGACCAACTCATTTGACATGCACAATGTAGAAAGATACATGACAATAGGATTTTTTATTAATACTTTGAATTCTAAATTAAGTGGTGCAAAAGATTCCCAACACTTTAATATTTCACAAAACGGATAAAATTTAAATAAAGAGTTAATTCATTATGCAGGAAGTTGGTTTACATTACGGAAACGCACCACCTCATTTAAGACCGATTTTTTTTTTTTTTTTTAATTTATTTAAAGCAAAGAACCGACCTGAAAAAGAAGAATTACTATCCCCTCGCACGTGGATAACCTGCAGGGAGGCGAAGATGGTAGGATGGGCGTGAGGTTTCATGCAGAACCCTTAAATGCTACAAAGTGATGGTGCAGAATAGGGGGGAACGGCAACTTTGACTGCAGTTTGCCCACATGCTAGTCAAAACAGAAATTAAAGTAGTTAAATAATAATAATAAAAAAAACCCCAAACAAATAAACAAAGCTGATCCCAGTTTTTGAGGCAAAAATCCTCATGCAATACGGCGGGGGTGGGACCGCCGCCAGCCACCCCGCTCCTCTCCGACGGGGAAGCCCCTCAGAAGCGCGGAGGGGAGGGAAACCCAGGGCAGGGGTTACCTGGCGGGCTCCCAGGCGAGGGGTCGGCCGGACGGGCAACGGCTCCTCCTCGTGCCGCAACGGCCGCCGGAGAGGGCAGCGGGGACAGCGGCGCCGCTCCCCTGAGGGGACGAGCGTGGCGCCTAGCGGAGCGGAGCGGAGCCCGGCCTGGCCGCTCCCGCTGAGGATTTCGGCAGAGCCGCCCCGGGGCTCCCCAGAGCGGCGGGACCCGCCGGCCGCCCCTTCCCTTCTCCCCGCCTCAGCTGCCGCGCCCGAAGCGCGGGAGACGGGCGCCCTCACACACGGCCCCACCCTCTCGGGAAGGGAGGGGGAGCGCCGCGAGGGAGGGGGCGGCAACCGCCAATCGGGGCCGGGCAGGTGATGAGACCCCGCCCCCTCCCGCCGGGGACAGCCAATAGGAGGGCCGAAAGGGGGGGGGGAATGCGGCCGCGCGGGCAGTGTGGGAGCCCCGCCGGCGGCCCCGCCTTGTCGCAGTGCAGCGGCGGCGGCCCCTCCCGCCTCGCGTCCCGTAGCCTAGCAACGCGACGCCCCGCCTCCCGCGTGACGTCGCCATGACGCCAGAGTTGCGCCTTCACGTCGCCACGGACCAGTGACGCAGAGTGGCCGGCGCCCGCGCTTCAGTCGTGATAGACTGGGGCGGGGCGGCGAGGTGAGAAGCGTTACACCAGGCGCCTGTCCTTACGCCGGGCACTCCAGGCGAGAAATGACGTCATGCCAACTTCTCCCTACGTCGGTGCAACGTCAAACCCGCCCTTCCCGTTGGCTGCCTGCACCCCCGCCCCGCCCAGCGCAGACGGGCTGTGCGAGCAGCACCCAGCACCCCACAGGAGTAACTCCCATACCATTTCTTGTCAGTAAAACCCCCTCAGAATCGTGACTGCGTTGCCAGACGGCGCGAAGGAGAAGCCTGGGCAGCCCCAGCTTGTGGGAACGTCATCGACGACCACCTCTCGAAGTAACGCATCAGGCGCAAGGATGAACCTCGCCACACAAGTACCGCAAATTAATTAAGCGGGAAGTTGTGTTAAAACACTCAGGCTTGAGAGGTGGGCTCGTGCAAACCGCATGAAGTTCAACCAGGCCAAGTGCAGGGTCCTGCACCTGGGACGTGGCAATCCCAGGCACAAATACAGGTTGGGCGGAGAATGGCTGGAGAGCAGCCATGAGGAGAAGGACTTGGGGGTGTTGGTGGATGAGAAGCTCAACATGAGCCGGCAGTGCGCACTGGCAGCCCAGAAAGCCAACCCCATCCTGGGCTGCATCAAGAGAAGCGTGGCCAGCAGGTCACGGGAGGTGATTCTACCCCTCTGCTCTGATGAGACCCCACCTGGAGTACTGTGTCCAGCTTTGGAGCCCTCAACACAGGAAGGACATGGACCTGTTGAAATGGGTCCAGCGGAGGGCCATGAAGATGGAGCACCTCCCCTATGAAGACAGGCTGAGAGAGCTGGGGTTGTTCAGCCTGGAGAAGAGAAGGCTCCGGGGAGACCTCATAGCAGCCTTCCAGTATCTGAAGGGAGCCTACAGGAGAGCCGGAGAGGGACTCTTTGTCAGGAGATGTAGTGACTGGACAAGGGGTAATGGTTTTAAATTGGAAGAGGGGAGATTTAGATTAGATATTAGGAGGAAATTCTTTACTGTGAGGGTAGTGAAGCACTGGAACAGGTTGTCCCGGGAAGTTGTGGCTGCCCCATCCCTGGAAGTATTTAAGGCCAAGCTGGATGGGGCTTTGAGCAACCTGCTCTACTCGAGGTGTCCCTGCCCATGGCGGGGGGGTTGGAACTCGATGATCTTTAAGGTCCCTTCCAACTCTAACCATTCTATGATTCTATGACTCTGTTAAACACTGGATTATACTCACGAAAAGGCTGACTAAGATAAGAACTTTAAATCAGGCTGCTCCAGTGAGCAATATTTAAGAATACTCCCCCAAACTCCCATTTTTCTGCCTGCCTCCGCTTAAAACCCACCGCGTATCACGCAAGGCAGCTTCTGTTCCTCCTCGGTATTTTGGCAGGAATCACTGAGAGAATCATAGCCACAGAAATATTAACAATTTTCTTCAAAAAACCCACCCCTAAACCCTGGAGTAATACATTAAGGACACAGAATGCCAAAAAAAAAAAAAAAAAAAAAAAGCACAGAAAAGTTCAGAAAAAAGGATTGCACCAATCTAGAAAAGTGTATGAAATTTGAATTCTTACAACAGCATGGAAAACTTCCTTAGAAGGAAGCAGCAATCACTCCTGATTTCGTACCGTCCCACAGCAACCCACAGGATAAGCCAATGCTGCAATATTGCTGTATCGTTACCACACTGCTTTATTGCACTACGGACGCAGGCTTGATGCTCTGGGAGAGAAGTGGCAACACAGTGTTTGAATTAACCTGTGCTGCTAGACAGGAATTCAGTCCCTCCCTTTTTTCAAGAGGAGGAAAAAAATACCAATATCAGCATTTGAGAAAAAAAACAACCAACCCTCAATATCTCAAATTTTTCCCATTTGATAGTCTAGAGATGATCTTTGTTTAGTTACCAATAATTCAAAGGTTGTGGAACTAGCTCTTGGCCCTTAAAGCATTTTCATTTCTAAAACTAGAAAAAAGCCTGTAAAGATCCCCTTTGACAGCATAAATAAACCACGTCATTTGCCCAAGTCTTATAGTTTTGTGACTACTGTGAAATTCAGGGAACTTTAGTATCTCAAAAGTAGAATTAAAAACTGTAAGATAAGAAAGATCTAGGGGTGCCTCGCATTGACATCATGCTTATGTTACTAGTTAAACCGGTTACACAAGCATGTTTGTTTCAAGGAGAGATTATCCAGCCGCTTGACGGCTGTGATGGGTATGCCCACAGAATCCGGGAGACAGATCCATCATCCCAAACCGGCTTCACATCGGTCTGCAGAAGAACCAGTCCCAGGACACAAGGGTGAAAAACACCCCAGTGTATCACTGCCTGTGGACACATGCAATTGCTACCTGTCATTACAGGCCAAAAATGCTGGCCGATCCCAACACATGGCCACACCCACAGGGGAGAGAAAAACTGGAAGGAGCTACTTAAAAACATACACTTTCGTGTTATCTGTGTTTTGTAAAATAAGTGCAGTTTGGCTACTATTGCAGACAAGAGTGTTTCTACAACGGCTACTGTGCGTCAAGAAAATCACTGTCTCAGTTTCCGAGTTTGTACCTCCTGGAAAATTTCCATTGCAAACAGGTCAGATTTATAAGAAACTGTATTTTCTTTGTATTTACCTGTCTAGCAAATTTCACCAAGATCACCAAATAAGTCAAAACAATCTTACTAGCTCAGCTGCAGTCTAGCTCCACGGAAGGAAGAGGTTTTGAACCTGTGCAAAAGAAGCGGACAATTTTATTAAATTGTACTAGACAAAGAGAATATTTTAAATTTATTATTCAGAAACCTGAACAAAGCTTTGAATGCATGCACGTTCATGTAATGCTAGCACCCAGAGAACCAGTCAAAACTGGCATTTGCCATTAGTTCAGACAGTATTCAAGCATAAAACGGTTGGTATACTAAACAGTATCAATAAGATTGAAGTAAGATTAAACAAAGGCCTTACATAAACAAGTGTCATAGGTCTGCTACAGGTATGTAAGTAGTTCTAAAGAATAACATAAAGGTAACTGAGTATGTACAGATCTTAAAATAAGAGTCAATTGCCCAATGCAAAGGTTTAGCAATATTTGAACAGCACCTCTTTTCTGATCTCCTCTGCTACATATTCCCGCTGCAGCCACACCTGCTCCTTTTGGTATTCTCACCTTCCTAAAGTTGTGCAAGTCTCGAGCAGCCTGTCAAACAGCCTCCCTTTTTCAATCAGCATTCATTTAGGTGTTTTTTTTTTCTGTAGCCTGACATATGAGCAGAAACATAGACAATGACATTGCAGGACTCACTAGCACACACATGCTAGTTTGTGCATTTAAAAAAAAATAATCAAAATCTTGAAGCACAGTATATATCTATCTTTGATGAATTTTAATACCCCTCTGCAATCAGTACAATTAATCGTGACTTAAATAATTCATTTCCTCAGAGCCTTCTTTCCCCATTAAAGTAATCACAAGACTGGAAGGATCAAAATTCTTGTGAAGATTTAGCAGATATAATAGTTGCTGACTGGTAGACTAAGTCAAACTACTATAAAGAAAATTCAGTTATTAATAACCTATCTTCCTACTGAAATATTTGTGTTCAAAATAGTATGACCTGAAAGTTAAATTAAAAACATCTTTCTAAAAATTAGTAAGATTTAAAGATTCTAACAAACATCATAGTACTGTCTTCCCAACTTTTTCTGAATGGGAAAACAGAAGTCGACTTGAACGGATACTCTACAAAAAGTTTGGGGTTTACTTATTCATTTATTTAAAAGACCATTGCTCTGATTGAAATCTTTCATTGACACGAGATGCTGACAGTCCATTAATTAAATCTCACAACAGTAAATTAATTCCCTCCATGAATACACGCTGTAAGCAGAACTATTAACTTGATACTCCCACCCCCATTTTTCCTTTTTGTATTTTGTATTTCAGGATTGTTTGCTATTTTTATATCACAAACAGATGCAATTTCCAAATATAGATAATTTTCTTCCATGCCTTGGTACACAGGGAAGTGTCTCAGGAACATGTTCTGTTTTAAACCTAGTGAGCCTAGTTTCAAGTTTCTCATTTGCCCTTTAACTACTCTTTCCTTTTCTTCTGCACTTGGATCTAACAATCCAGTAAAAATGATTCTTCGCACCAGCTCCCAATATCTGAGCACAACCAGTTAAATTCTTGCTCTAATTATCAACAAGAGGCATCCAGAGATTACTTTTAAATCTAAGGTTCCAGCATAATATCCATCTTTTCAGCCACGCTACCTCAATAAAATTGTGCTCACTTCATTTTTTATCGTTAGAGTTTTTTTGTGGTGAACAGAATTCTAAGAACTCAAGGCCAGCAAATGCAATTAAAATATCAAGCTTTGCTAACACATAATGGGTATTGAAGATCTCTGTAGAAGCAGTCAAACTGAAACTACTGGATCAATTAAGCAAAGGCACGTGCCCTACTTTCACTAATAGTTTTGAGTACCTTTAAAAGAAAAGCTATTTTAATGATTAAGACAAGCTTTAGTTATTTTATCCATTGCTCTAACCTTCAGAAGCTCAACATGTTATACATATATACTAAAAGGAAAAAAGTGTTAATTATCTTTGCTTCATTAAAAAAACCAACCAGTATTTCAATACAGAATTCTCAAACACCAATATGAAGAAAATACTAAATACTTTGCACAGTCTTAATATTTTTATGGCTTTTGATAAACCAGAGCCCTCAAATTTTATGGGCAGATGCAAAATTTACCACCTGAAAGGCAGCATACAGAGATAACTCTGAGACAATTAAGCAAGAAAAGCTGCTGCTGCTTTGCCTCTCAAATTACGTTAAACTTTCCCCAACCCAATGCTTTCCTAGTGCACTAAAAGGCAGGAGAGATATTTTGACATTCCTATAAAAACAATGAAGAACAGAAATAAGCTGAGATTTGGATGGTAGCTGATAGACTATCGATAGGCAGTTAACAGACTACAACACAAAATGGGTAGGAGTGATGCAAAGTTAGTCTGCCACAGAAGGGAATAACAGTAAGTGCACTGGAAAGTACCTGACTGCAGGATATCCTTTATTCTACTGTTATTTTAATAAACAAAAGAGAACTGGTTAGAACTACAACTGAAGCCTCACTGCTCCTCCTTTGTAACTGTATTTCTCTCCTCTTTCTCACAAGTCCCTTTTTTATTAGGGGTAAGGTCTTTATGACAGAAGCCCTGCTTCTTACAAAAAGCAAGCAACTTAGAACTTCTAATGATTCGATTGTGTCACCTAAACCTCTTGCAATTCTCCCTCCTTTCAGGGGGAAACAATGCACTATTACTGGTTTACGGTCCTCAGTGACCAGTTTTGGCAGACATCTTACAGAAATGTATCTTCCTTTTGCACAACTATTGAAGAGGCCTCTTGTCAAGCCGACATTCCAATGAAGACTGGATGTTAATCTCCAAATTTCACCAGCAGTTTGTCTCCTTAACAAGAATAGGCTGGCACTCCCCCTTTTTTTTGTTTTGTTTGCTTTGTTATAAATGCCTCGATTCTCCTCATCTCAAGATCTTAGAGCTGCTGCCAGGTGGTTGGGTAGAGTCACTAATGTACAGCCTTAGGTGAGTCAAAAATAAATACCACAAATTTGAGCAATCATTTCTTCATCCCTTCATCAGTCAGTAGCAGCAATAACTGGTACAGACCCATCAGTGTTCCACTACAATACAGATTTTCAACAAACCCTAAGTTTTATCAATAAAGCACAGTTCAATTGCTTTGTTGATGAAAGTGCATTAGAGTTCCTGTTTCTCTCCACTAACCACAGTGGAGTTAGACGCAACAGGAACTTTATTACTTCCAGCAAAAACAGAATCAAAAGCAGCTTCCTGCTCCTCTAAAGTCACAGTAGCAGTGGATCCTCTAACAGATGTGCCGGTAAAGGCTGGCCGTTGCTCTGTAATCCTTTCCACGTCCATTGTTTTCCTACCTCTTCTTTTGCCCAGGATTTTGATGTAATTAGCTGGCACGAGTCCTGTTGTTTGGCCATCATAACTAGCCAGAAGCCAACCACGGATTTTGGGTTGTTGTTCTGAAGAAGAAAAATGCAAACACATCAAGTTACAAAACAATTCAAAATATTTTGCAGTTGAGGCACAAATACAGCAGAAGGTAGATGACACTACAGTTCATCACGCAGAAAAATAACTGTGATAAAAGGCAACTACAAATTACTTCACAAGAAATGACTAGGATCTGCATCGGTGAGGTGAGCTGAAGAGTAGTGTGAAGTGCAGGCTGTTCCGAAACCAATGACAACACTGTACTGCAAAAGCCTAAGGATTTTCACAGTTGTGTAGCACGTGGAAGGAAAAGGTAACCACAAGGACAACCACAAAGCACTACCTGAGTAAGTTTAGGCTGTGTCATATCTTAGGGAAATTGAAAGAAGTTTTATTACAATACAAGCAATAACTTATGGAAAAAAGATAATCAGTGTGGATGAGGAGCTTGGTCAAATAAGGGTAGGGGTTTTGTTTTCATTTTCAGACTCTAACAATATGATTTACTTCATATTTGATTAGAAAATAAATAAAAAATTAAAAGTTTACCTTTGGGTGCTAATTTTAGCATGTCACCAGCACGGAAAGAAATTTCTTCTTCTGAGAGCGCATTGAAGTCATATTCTGCTCTTCCAACTACATGATCATCTTCTCCACTTGCCCAGTTACTAGATACTGCTTCCAAAAAGAAATTAAAAGGTTACCTGCTCTGAATTATAAAATGTTGGGTTTTTTTAAAAGAAAATGAAGAAAGCACCTCAACTTCCTTGCTAAAACTTTTCCAATGGAGAACTGACAAGAGTAACAAAGCAAGCATGATTTGTTGAGTCAATCCAATCAATACTGTTCCCCCCCCATCCCAACTGCCACATCTAATAGAAAGGAAAAAGAAATAGCAAGGAACATGATTTTGGAATCACACAAAGCTTACCATGAAACTGTATCCTAACTCAACAACAGGCTACTTAAACAGGCTGTTACTTGTATCACAGGCCTAAAATTCAGTATTGTACCCCAGTATCTATTAACTTCTATTACTGCGGTATGAGATTAATCACTATACGTGAGATAACAAAAGGAACAATATATGCTGCACTTCTTTCGTGCCACAGATCATCTTTACCTGTTTCTTCATCACTGTATGTAGAAAGCAGTTTCCAAATCAAATAGGGACCTCCCATTATAACAGCAAAGAACAAGAAAATGGGCCAGGATTTTGCAGAGTTAGCCGCCTTGTCTTCGAGGCCAACGCGAGCTACTGTCCCCTCACTTTCAGCCCACAAATCCTCATTCTCAGAGCTCTTCCGCAAACCCAGTAATCGTTGTAGACGTTGGTAGAGATATCTTATAGTTCTCACCAAAGCAAAAGCTGAAAACACCTTTGTGAAGTGGACTTTGAGGCGGGAGAAGTGATTGGCTACATCCAACACAGCTCTGAAACTGTTGTACACAGCTGAAAAGGTAGCATCCATCATCATGCTGACCGAGGCAAAAGCATGCACAATACTTTCAATGGACTGAAATGCACCTCTGCTGCTCTCTTCAGCCTGCTGAACAAACCTGCTGGGAGGAATATCATCTGTACGAAAGCGGTTATAACCCAGGCCACCATATCCATAACTGTAAGGACTATAGCTTCCATAAAAAGAGGTTCCGTATGAACCATAGCCTGGAGAAAAAGAACTGGTATATGCTGGCCTGAAAGTGCTCAGACTACTGCTTCCCGTTTGCTGTGATGGTCTTGGCAAAATAGGTGGAGGTATCCGTGCAACTGTGGGTTGTCCAGGCCTGGTCAGCACATTGTCACCCAAGTCAGCAGACCTAAAAAAATTCAGACAAGCAAGATGAGTACACAAAATCAGTTTATATTTTCATTTCCTTGGCTAATGTCATATAAATATGACAGAGCGTTTTGGTAGTGCTAGGATAGGGAATCTGGTAGCCAAACACTCAGTACATTGCACAACATCTGTGGGAAGTAAAAATTCTAGTCAGGAAATACAGGTCTTTCAGGGGAAAAAAAAACCCATAATGAGACAGTCAGTGTAAATGTGGAACCACAGCATATCTGAAACATACACACGGAAAAATTTTTAGTCTATTTATTGTATTGACTAAGAAAGTGTGAAATGCTACATCTAGATCCATCAAACCTGATGCTATAACACCTAGGTCATTTTTTCTGCACACAAAGCCTCTCATATGTACTACAAAGAAAATTTATGAACTTCTCAATCTGAAAGCTTTATTTCCAATACTTGTTCTCAGCTCTTCTATACAATGAGCCTATGATACAGCAGGAAGGAAGTTTTAGAGCTCCTTTGAATGCACCCTTACAGAAAATGGTTGTGTGATCTAATTGAGAGTCTAAGGAATTATAGAACAACATATGCAATGGCTTTGGGTCCCCCAATTTCCCCCTTTACCCAAATTATCTAATTACCTTTATGTAATATGTCAAGGGATTGAATTTATTACTGCTGTTGGCAGAAAGTGGTGTTATGAGTCAATTTTTTTTTTTTTATTTAGTAAACTTTTATTCCTTTGTATACCCATAAGTTTAAGTCATTTCATCTATGCCCTTTGTAATAAGGCTCTGCAAGTACTAGACTGGTATTTGAACTCAGTCAAGCAGCTCTCCAACTTTTGCTGTTTCATTAATAAGCTAATCACATATCATCCTAAAAGTCAAACACTTTGGTCATTTACCATGTTTACTGCCTCACCCCCTAGCTTCCCACTTCTGTAGTCCATTAAATTCACAGGGAAAAAAAAAAAAAAAAAGAAAATCAAGTTTGAATTGCTATGGAGCTGCTGCTTTCTGCACGGCTTTCAGCTGAAGCATGGTTGCTTTACTATTTCCGTAGAAGGAAAGGAAAAACTTTGTCTCAGCAAAACTTACAGGTTTCTACAGCAAGGAATAATATTTATATCTTTACATGATTTGTTTTTTCCATCATAGTCTTGAATTCTCTTAGCAGTTAAAAACAGAAGCAAAAATAAGTTATTATCACAGAATACAGAGGTACTGTGACTTATTAAGTGACACTACATTCACCTCCCCAATAGTCAACCCATGACACCTCACTTTAAAGCTGCTTCAAGCAATTTAAAATGAGCTAGATAACACCACCAAGAAAAATTAACATCAAATTTCTTGCTTAGCAAGCTTCAGCTCGCAGTGAAAGCAGCAAAGTTTCTGTGGAATGTTTAGTCTTGGCCTAACCTTTTGCCCAGTTCCGGCTCGCTCTAATTGCAATCAATAGCACCAAATGCAAAACAAGACTGATCTACAGCTGCCAAGCTTTCCTTCATTTCTGATGAAAAGAAAAGAGTTTACAAACACTTTCTGTACAACATCCTTCTCTGTGAGCAGCTTGGATTTTCTGGAAAAGCTCAGATTTCCGGGTGAACATACAAGGGACAGATATACACCTGCACCCTTTCCAATTCCTGGGGATGACACACAGCTCCTCTGCTCCTGAGGAGACACGCAGGCTTATAGAGCTTTATAACCCTCAGGAACGGACACCCGCACTTTGCCTACTGGTGGCAACACGTACAGCTTTACCTTCACCACATTAAACACACAGCTTTCTACAGACAGGAGCAGGCTTTGAGACCGGTACCTTTCGGGACCCTCTCGCTCTCTCTCCTCACTGAGAAGGGGGATCCCCCAGAGACACCCCCCCCCCTTTCCCGCTGGGCACGGGCGGATCAAACGACCCCAAACGACCCCAGCAGGTAATCCACCCCCCCCAGGGCCACCCACACCGACGAACCCCCCCAAGCTCCGCTCAGCCACCAGCTGGTGGAGGCGCTGCCCGGCTGGGCCCGACCTTTGAGCTCGCCTCAGGGGCGAAGGCCAAGGAGGCGGGAGGCCTGCGGGGGGGGAGGGGGGGAGGTGAGGCGCGGCCGCCCTGAAGGGGGCGAACAAGCAGGGGAGACACGGGGGCCGGCGCACGGCACTCACTGGAAAGCCGGCGCCACCGTGCCCGCCAGCCGCCGGTTCTCCCAGGGTTTGGGAGGCGGCGGCTGCGACGCCATCTCCACCTCGCTGCGGGCCCCGCTCTGCCGCCGGCCCGACCCGGCCCGCCGCGCTTCTCCGCCCCGACCGCCCACCGGCAGGCGCTAAGCGGGAGCGCCGAGCTATTCCACCCACGCCGGTTCGGGCAGGGCTTCCCGCCGCGCCCGGCCCATCGATGCGCTCTGCCTCGCCGCTGCTCGAGCCTGTGCCGGCTCCGCTGGCCGCCCGCGAAGGCGTAGGGGGGGGCGAGGCCCCGCGTGGCGCGAGGGCCGCTGTGAGGTGATCGCTGCTCCCCGGGGAGTGGGGCGGCGGTGGCGGCCGCCCGGAGCCCGTCTGCGGCGCCTCGGACTCCTGCGGGAGGGCGGCCCTGTGCTGAGCGGTCCCCATTTCCCCCCGGGGGGTTGAGGTGCCTCAGTGTGCGCGTGGGGCTGTAACGGTTATAACAGTTGGGGCGCGCGCTGGCGTGTGGGGGTTATGGGGCTCCCTCCCCTCCTGTCACCGAGACCTGAGGTGTTCGGGCCGGGAGTGGCTTAGGGCCGGTCGGGGCTGGCCTTGTCAGGGGTGTGGATGGGCGGCCGGGGGGGGGGGGAGGGGGGCTGCGGTGTGCTGGTTCGTCTGTCAGCAGGTGTGGGGGGATTCCGTGTGGTGGAATCCCTCTGCCGAGGGATGTAGAGGCAAAATAATTTCAAAGCGGCACTGGATAAGGGTTGGATGAAAGACCTGTCGAGGTTTACCAACAGGGAAACCAAGGGAATCCCCCAAACCAGAACTACCTGGAGGCAGAGAGCACTCGGCAGAGGGATATGCCCTGCATACACGTATTTTCTTGTGGCCTCGGTTTATCCCTGCTTTGGGTGACAGTAGACTAATTGGACCTTTGGTCTGAACAACCGTGGTTATTCTTATGTGCCTCCTAAAGTCTCCTAGATATCCAGTCAGGGTGAACGCCTCATTGGGAATCTCTCTCAAAAAATGCAGGAACTTAGGTCTGCGGAGAGTTCTATCCCATTATTAAATTTTGGCCAAAGAAATTAGTCTGCTCTAAAGTTCCGGGCAGAAAGAGCGACAGGAAACCAAATTAGCCATAATCTTTTAGGAAAAAGAATCGTTACGAGATCTCTCACAAAAGCGGTAGTTTTATATTTGAGATGGGAAATAAGAAATCTCAAAAAATGGAAGGGGCTAACAGATAGAGAAGAATTCCTTTGCCTTTGGGGCTTTGTATGACAAAAGGGGATGGCATCTGTTTTTTGCTTGTTTGGCGTTGGGTTTTTTTCCCCTGTGATTTTAATAGTTTGATTCTTTGGTTGCTACGATTTTAGAAGGAATTTCCATTTTAAGTTGGGTTTAATATGTCTTAGCTCCACCGGCCTTCTCTATTCAGTAAAGAATAACATGTCATGTAAAGCACTTTAATAAAGATAAAACTTTGGGCAAAAGCACAGCATACCTTTTTCAGAACTCTTGACTTAAGATTTTTCTAGGAAGTACAGAAGCTTTTCCAAGAGTCAATGGTCTTTTTGGGTTGGTCTTCTGATTCTGTTGTGCCTTTGATTTCAGACAAACATGTATCCTAAACTTTCTATAGAGAACAAAAAAAAAAATCCATTGATTCTAAATATGGCATAGTTGAGTCCTTTTATTATTGAATTGCTGAGTTGTGTTTATTCTAAGCTTTTTTCTTTTCTTTTGTAGAATTATCCAGCATGTCTTCACTAACAGAAAAGGACAGACCAATTGTTCAGCTGTTACTGAACACTGGCACTTGCCCACGATGTATTTTGAGGTTCTGCCGCGTGGGATCACAGATGCTTTATAGATGTCCACACAAGGTTTGTTCTTTGTATTCCTAATTGGAACATGTGAACATATGAATGCAGTATTCTTTGCACTACCTTGGAGGAGAATGCTGTTATGTTCTTCAGCTCTTTGCCTGAGAGGAAAACATTTTGCAAAATGAGTTGTGAAAAATGACTGCTGCTATGCTGTGCAATTTTGAGAAATTACAAGAATCATAGAATATAACATTTGTTGTGGGTTAAATGTTAAGTTTGACTGTGAAAGTTGCTATGTATTCCCTGAAAACACCAGAGAACAGGGTGTGTTAGCTTCTGCACAGCATGGCTCTGTCACTTTTGAAGCGGAACAGCTACGACTGTTCCCTCTGTTCCTTTTCCTTTAATGTAACAAGTAGTATAGGCGCTGTGGGCAGTGCAGCTGATGCAGAGGAGGAACCATCTATACTCTAAAAATTTTTGCCTCACACTTCCTTCTTCTTGGTAGGAGGATGTAGTTGAAGAATTGTGGAGCACAGGTTAAGGATAAATCTTCCTTTTTCAGTCAGTCAAACACAGTGTTATTAGGCATCCTTTTTAGCTGGCCTTAGTGCTGAAATTCAGTTGTCTTAAAATTTTTCCTAGCTGTGCACAATCATTCTTGCCTTTGTTCTTGTATTTGATACTCCTCAACTTGGTTTTGGTTATTTGCTCCTCCTCCACATTGGTTCTTTGAGATCTCTCTCGTTGTGTAGGCCAAATAAGCATCTCCATTTACCTGGTCTTTACCCTTGACTTTATGCTACTGTCTTCTGATGTCTGTCCTGATTGTTTCACCTTTGTTCAAGTTTAGACTCTCCAGAATTGATTTTTAACATCTTTCTCGCATATCCTTTTCCATGTTTTATCAATGATTTGAGAAGTGTTCATTCTGTATGCTGTATTTTATTCTTTTACATCTCTACCTAATTTTCCTCTGATTGGCAACAACACAGTAACTGCTGTCTTTGTTACTGAAGACCCTTTGATAAATCTTTTTTTCTGAACTATGTCTTGCCTCTATCTCTCATCCTACCTAAAATTCGGAGGCATGCAGGTAATTCCTTTCTCTCTCATCAGCACATCCTTTAATTTTTGTAGGCTTCCGTCTTTATAGGAAGTTCTTTCTCTATGTATTTAATTTCACCCTCACCTGTATCTGCTCTCATTTTCTTCTCATACTATACTAGCCAACTCTCTTCCTAATCATCTGGGCTAATGGATTTGAGGAATTAAATGCTAACATAATCTAAATGGCAAAAAGGTCATAAACATCTGTTTTCATTGAATAGCAATAGGGCCAAGGATAAACGCATTTCTGCAAGTTAGGTCTGTAAAATGTTTTCACTCTTCTTGGATGGTAAAATCTGTTCAGCAAAAATCTCCGTTTCTCTGGATAACATTTTGAGAGCAATACAGCTTGGAGCTTTTTAATTGTGTAGATGTCCTTTGGTATAAATTCCAAGTATTTAATTACGTACACTAAGGCTAAACTGGAATGGTTAGTACTATCTTTTAGAATTGTGTTTATAAGTGCTTGTTGCAGCATTGGAGAAGAGTAAACACCAAAACCAGTATGATTCCTCTGTTTGTGTCAGGATTTGATGAAGGATTTAAAAGAATTTCTGAAAAATAATGAAAAAGAAGATACGGTTTGTTTTGACATAGTTGATCCACCTTGTAAGAGAATCAGACTTGAACACACAGAAGAAGGGTCTGATGATCTGAACCACAACGGAGCACTCCAGCAGATTCCTTCGGTTAACAGTGAAAATACTGCAATGGAGAACTCAGCTGTGAAGGTTTGCAATGTGTGTTTGGGAATTCTTCAGGAGTTCTGCGAGGTTGACTTTGTTAAAAAGGTAAATAACCAGTTTTTCATCTTTATGTGCACTTTTATTGGAGCTTGTGTATGTTGGGGCCTAAAGTATAGAATTGGTAATTAAAAATACCATGCAGTTAAACAATTGAGAGAAAGATACCGGAAAACAAACTGAAACATTTACCTATTTCGACTATTTGAAAGGTAGATGGCGCCATTCAACTACATACTGCTCTTTGACAGTGTTTGCTTACCTCCTGTGCAGCTGGGAAATAACATTTGTTGGTGTGACCGTATTTTACTCAGGCCTTGTCATAATGTAACTTTCTTAAAAAACAGCAGCGCTGGTGCAATGGAATGACTACTAGGAGCACATTTTCCTAAGAAAAGGACTAACAGATATGTGGTTACATGAATTTAGGAGATAACCTGAGGTTTAGCTGCTTAGATTGCAAAGAAATCTTCACTGTAAATGATGACCTGTCTTCACTTTTGCTATATGGAGGGAAAATAAGGAGGCATCAAGTGCTAAGCTCTTTAGCTTAGCTAGATGTTCCTAATATAGCACGAGTGTGTCTTTACTGTGTACTACTATTTAGAAAGCCACAGAGGAAGAAAATGTTTTGGTGATACAACAGACTGCAGATAATAGAGAAAATATGAGTTAGGAGAGAATATAGGCATAATGAGTGTTGCAAACATCATCTCTGAGCAATAAAATTGCTATGTGACAAATTGAAGTATCAGCGAGAAAAATCCCACTTGGATTTGAAATGTTTAACGGAGTTTTAATAGGAACAAATTTGGTTTAATAGCATGAATGTATCTAAAAATGGGACTAAACAGAAAGTATAATATATAGTTTCTCTCGTTGTCGTGCATGCTGTTTCTTTTTTGTTTCCATTGACAGAGTATATACGTTTTTACAGAATCCACTTCTAAGACTTGTTTCAGAGTTACTTTTTTGAGTAGCAATGAAAAATCTAGTAGCATTTGTTAAGGCACTACAAAAGCTGATTGTTTTATAGGGAAATTTCCTTATCTGAGATGTTGATTTCAACTTGAAAGCTCAGAATTCATCTTGAACATTCACTAAAATCACTGACGTTTTGGACAACTTCTCCATGTGTGTTTAAGTTTACTTCCAGTAGGGGTATCTAGCCATTGGCTCTCACTAGTGTACTTTAAGATCTGTGATGTGTGTTTGGGTTTTTACTTCATTACCAGTGACAAACATGATTTTTTACGATGAAGCGTGATTCTGAATTAATACTGTGGATACCTGTTTGTTCCTGTCTTATCCCAGGATCTTAAATGTTTTTATTGTCATGGAATTGTGTCACTGCCATGAAGAAAAACATTCCAAGTCAGCTGTTCTAGCCTTTGGTCACTGTGGTATAATTCATTGCACTAAGATTTTGGTATACAATTGGTCTTAGCCTTAAAGTAGTGAGTTTGGTTGTTTCATAGCAATAAGGATGCAGTTTATTAGTAACTTTCTTTTTTTAACAGGACAAAAAAGCGTGTATTTCAATAAGTTGTTAGGGATTACTCTCTTTTGTATGTTTGGCATCTATCTGAATGTGTATTAACATGGATTTACAGTGATTATGCTAGAATAAAGAATATCCTAAAAGATTATCAACTCAGTTCCATTTCTGTGGTTTAATATTAAAATCCTTCGCTTGCAGGTGTGCCAAAAGGTTAATTCCTCTGACTACCAGTTCACTAGTTTTGTATTTTCTGTGTCGCTACCCCCGCAGCTGTCTGTTAGGGAGGTAAGTGTTTACAGATATTTCTTCATTACTTAAATGCATATTAAAGAAAGTAACTGTGGAACATACAACCTGGAGGTGGTTTGATTTTTAATTGCTATTGTTTAAAAAAAACCAAAAACACATGCTTGAAGTGGAGTCTGCTCTCCTCTTCCTTGTTGGTGAGTATTATTTTAATTAATAAAGTGTCTGAGTCACTTCAGTTTTCAGTTAGCCCGGGAGTTACTTTACATCTGAAAATCTAAAAGGAGTTTCTTTAAACCCTTGGTGTATTGTTTCCTTTGGTACAGATGCCAGCTTTGCTTTGTGGATCTTCTCAGAGAAGGAACTGCACAGCTGGTGCCTTTCCTGAAATAAATGGTAATTGGTAGCCCAGAATACAAATGAAGGAATTTGAGATGAACTCTTTAACTGGTCTGCATTTTAAATTATGTGAAAATGCACACGTTAATAGTCATCTGTCTTGGGCGTTGTTGAAACTTTAGATTTGTAACAGTTTATAGCAGTTGTAAAACTTCTAATTTTAATGGCAATTTTAATTAAACTTAAATTTCAGTCATTTAATTACAGAGGTTAATGATAATACAGAGGAGTGTGTAAGTTTTTTTTAAATTGAGGGAGAATACCAAGCATAGCATAACTTGATCAATAAAGTGACAATTTTTGCATATTTGTGAGATGTTTTATGATGTTCCCCTGCTTTTTGATATAAAGTGACACAAAAATACTATTCTAAAGGACAACATGTAAATCTTTATGATGCTTGTCTGCTGTGGTAAGATATAGTAGAAACTTCAGTGAACATGGCAGAAAGAAAAGTAGGTGGTCTTGGATTTATATATAAGCCTGCGGTGAGGTCTGTTTTCATCCCACACAGTTTGATTGTTAAATAATCTACTACGCTTTTAGTGTTGATTTGTACTGTTAGTGCTGACATCTCAGGCACATGCCAGTGTAATAGCTGCATTGTGCTAACATACATTCTACTTCTAAATCTTCTTGAACATAAGATTCTCTACTTTCCGTATGGAATTAAGCATAGTTGGTGTGTTTGGTTCAGCTGCCACTGTGTCTGGTAAAATAATACCAGAACAAATTGCTTTGAGCTTTCTGAATGGATGAACCCTCCTTACTCCCATTTGATTTTATGGTCATCCAAAAAATGAGGTATGTCAAAAAAACACTTTCAGGCTAGGTGAGTATATGGACGCATGCATGTGTGCCCGTGATGCTCTGTAAAACTCCAAACGTAGGTCAAACTTACTCCAATGTTATGCCCGGTGTAAGCTTAGGTGTTTAAAAAAAAGAGGAGCCTTATTATTTTTAGGGTACTATTGATCAGGTCTTTTCCATTTGCAGTCTGCCTTTGCTAGTCATTACTGAGACCTCCCTTACTCTTTTCATTAGAGCCTCAATGAGCAAAACCAAAGTGATGCACAGAATCTTTTGGCTTGAGTCCCAACTGCAATTCCCATGTTATCAGGTTCTTAATACATTTCCATTATGCATCTTCAGCTTAATGGCTTTAGTTTATCAAGCTTAAAAATAACTTCTTTTTTTTTCCCATAGCATAGCTATGTAACGATGGAGGTGAGGAAAGAAAAATTTGATGCTACTGTTATTCCTCACCCTCTTTGTGGGTCTTTCCAGAAAGCCTCGGTAGAGGGTGTTATTGCATTGCAGTTCTAGCTCAGTGATGTTCTCACACTAATCTGAACAAGCTGGGCAAGTGTTTCTGTCTGCTTTTGAGGCAGTCTTGGCTGTAAATGGAAGCAAAAAATAATAGTTTGCTTCAGAGAGTTCCAGTTGCTGATTGAAATGTTGATGATACACTAAGACTGTGTGGACTGGGAAAACTGACTTGGCAAATGCAGTTGGTAGAAACCCAGATTTATTACTTTATAATAAGTTTGCCTTCTAAGTGCAATGAATCATTAGTTTGATAAAAGGGATGAGATGTAATTTTTAACCTGTTGATCTGCTTTGTTCAAGGTATGTTGTCCTTATGTTCAAGCAAACAAACAATATTAAAGTGCCTGGTACAACCAAGGGAATAAAAGTTGTGGTATGGCTCCAGAAATGAATAGATGGAGTGAGATCAGTGAGTAGGAAGCTCCAAACCCAGATCTTTTCTCTTTGGAAGCAATTTTGGTTTGTCTGGGAGCAGGTCTGCATTAGGAAGCTCCTGCTGTCCTTTCTGTTCCATCCCTTCAGTCTTGCCAAATGCTAAACTAGCTGTTTGTGTAGCTGTGCTCTAGCTGAAGGGGTAAAAATGGGTGATGGTGGAGAAAGAACCTCTTTAAAATCAGGGGGATTTATTTACCACCTATCACTTCAAAAAATAATTGTTAAAAACAGTTCCTGTTTTACAGTTACAGAAAAGCAGCAAGTAATACAGTATATCAGAATATCTCAAATACCTCAAAACGCTTTATGTTGAAAAGAGGTCTTTTGTTAAATTCTGCTTTGAATTCTTTGAACTGTACTGTACAAGACCATATGTAATTTTATCATAAAAGGACACCCCAAAGATAGCCTCCCTCCCATTGACCTTTTGTATGACACAGAGATTTTCTCTGACTTCTTTTTAACAAAAAAATCAGAAACTGCCTTTTAATATTACCTTCAACTAATTTAATTATGACAGTTGTCATCCTGCCAAGTCTAAAATGTATGATAGGAGCTGAAGAAGAGTAGGACATAAAATTTACATTTGCAAAGTATTTGTATCTGTAATGCAAAGAAGCTATCACCTCTTTCCCCAAGTAGGATATTTGATTAAAATAAGTCATAAATACAGGAGTCCCAAGTTTATGTCAGACAACTACATTAGAATATGAAGTGAGTCATGCCCTTCAAAAGGGTGACTGTTAGCTATGTCTGTAGTCTCAGTTGTGATCCATCATCCTGGTACTTGCTACAAGGACGTTGATGCAAATAGCATCTGTAGTCATTACTCCCTGTAGATCCGTGTATACCTCATCATGGAATTCCCCATCTCGAAGCTCTTTTCTAATACAGTGAAAAAATGCTGTTGCTGGGATTGCACATGGTATTTCAACTGTTGCCACTGTGATCCCTCAGATAGCATTAGAATAATATCCTGCAGCTTGTAATCAATATAGTGCCTGAGCTAGTGTATTTCAGAAATATGTTTGCTGTTAAGCATTGCCCTGCAGGCTTGAGCTCTGTAATGAGCATTTTTCATTTTCAAACCACTTCACAAACATAAAGTAATTATGAAGTGGAGGGATCTGATCCCCTGCTTCACGTACAGCTGGGAGAGAGTAGAGCAAGGGAGTGAAGGCATAGGAGTAGAGGGGCTTGGCTGGCTTGGTGGTTGAATGTGATTTGGAATTTGGGATCTTTTGGCTTCTGTGCTCACACTACCATAATCTATTGTTTCCTCTTAATGGAATGGGAAAAATAATTTCTTTAATTCTCTTTCAATTTTGAAGTCAAGAGAGAGGAGATGAAATTTGACTTGTGCTCTCATTTTAGCATAGTTACTTACATGCAGAAGTTTTCTGTATTTTTGTAATTGTAGCCCAGTAGAACAGGGGAAAGGTATGAGGTCAGCCACCCGACTAAGTACCAAAGCTACATGTGCTTTAAATCAAGGCATATGAGATTTTTTAAATTGGCATTTGTTAAATGCAGATTTGTAGACCCAGTTCTATGGTTGTCATATTCTCTAGTTCAGAATTATGTTCAAGGAATTTCAGTTGGAAACAATTTTTATTTATGATTTTATCTAGGTTATTATGGAAACAAGATCACAATATACTTCGTGGTGTTTTGTGAAGCAGTCTTACTCATATTGTCTACATATGCAGGGTAATGAATCACAGTGAATTTGAGTAAACGGTTTTCCATCAATACAACTATATCTATTTTGTTCAGAATTGTGCAGTTTCTAGCACTGTTTTTAGGATTCCCTCATTCTTTCAGATGTACCAAAAGAAGGGTATTAGACATTTTTTTGATTGAGTTCCTCTATCAGCATGTAAAAGAGATCTCCTCTATCAGCATGTAAAAGAGATCTATGATGGGGTTCCTTCTGATATCAATGAAAAGATGATGCGATCTTGCCTCTGCTCCTTTAAGTTTGATGTATGTTTTCAAACATGAATTTAAGTCAGTGGCATTCACTGCTTTTGAGATGCCAACTCTTCTGAACATTGCAAATGTATATATGGTTGGATGGCAAGTGTATGGAGTCACCTTTCTCTGACACTTTACGATTAGTCTACAGTCCACAAATTGAAAACTACGAATTCTTATTTTTTTCATTGTAGTCATTTCAATCCAAACAACATGATTTTTGGAATTCATCTTCAGTGAGGATGGTGAGACTAGGTGTCCAGACTGTCTTGACAGTACAGGTTCTATTAGTTAAGTGGCATCCTGCCAGTCTTAACGTCTTTTGTTGTTGTTGTTAGTAGAGGAAGAACTGAGAACATTGTTGTTGCTGCTTCGTTGTAGGAAGTTTTGAGGCGAGTTTTTCTTTTCTTATTAATTGCTTTTGCACTGATAAGCATTCTGGTGAAACGGAAACATTCTATGGTTCTTTTGTGTACCTGTGTCCAACATCACTTTTTTTCTCACTTAATTAAAGACCTAATAGAAAGGTCATTTGAGGTCAAAGTTAGAGTTCTCGTTAACTGTAACGCAATTCTGTTTACTAAGGTAGTTTTCATTGTAGTGCAGAGAATGGCAGTTACTCTCGGCGCACACAGAGGCAAAATTTAAAGCCCAGAGCACTGAACAATTACTACACTGAAGTAATAGATCATCTTGTAGAATCAATATTGTCGGTACAAAGAGAAACAAGTGAGACTGCCAAAGGGTGTACCTCTAAAATGTTTGGCTCTCCAGAGCAGGGTGTGGTAAAGATAAGCCTTTGGAAGCTTTTGGCATAAGCCATGCTGTTTGGAAATCTTAAATTTCTTGATTCTTTTTTATTTTGTTCAAGTCTGTTAGTGTTGCACTGATTCAATGGCTGTTGCTCCTTTGTGCTTATTTTTGTATTTTTCTATTGTCCTTTCATACCACTGGTAATTTTAATTATGCTTTTGACCTTTGTTGTAACCATTGTTAATTCTTACACTGCTGAGTTCCACTTGTTGGCTGGGATACCTAAGTGATGGTTTGTGGTCTTCTTTCCTGGGCAGTGTCACATCTAGGAGGCCTGCTACGTTGTTTCTTTACATATATAAGGCTGCTAGAAGAAAGGAATAGAGTTTGAAGTAATATTTACAATGCACGGATTGAGACAATCAAGCATTAAAGCAGGTTGTCCAGAGAGATGGTGCAGTCTCCATTCCTGGACATTTTCAAGAGCTCATTGGATAGTGCCCTGAGCAACCTTGTGTGATTTCATAGCTGATCCTGCTATAAGCACAAGGTTGGATGGAGACCTCCCAAGGTCCCTGAATTATCCTATGATCACACATGTAAAGCAAATATTACTTCTTGGAACCTCTGCTCAAATAAGTGTATCAGGAGCTGCTGAAGCTGGTATTCACAGAGGATGTGCACAAAGTAACAGAAGGGCAACTGGGAAATGAAAAAGGAGAGTTCAAGGTTGAATCTGCCTGTGATTCTCAGATCACATCTTCCAGCCATTCCTATGTATGTTTTGTGATAAATAATTATTAGTGAAATTGAGCATTTGTTCTAAAAGCTCCCTCTGATTTCTAGAATTAGTGCTTCTATTCCTCAGCTTTCTCATATTCAGCTTATGTCTCCTAAACGAAGTGGTGTGTTTTAAATAAGGGGGCAATCCCCAGGAAAAGGGTTCATGATTACTGTAAGATCAAGTACGTCTTTTATTTCATCGTTTTTATAAGGGAGGATAACTGAATTTAATTTATTTTTTTTTAATTCATATGTCAAATCAGTTTTCATATACCATCCACTTAGACACTTTTTTTTTCATTTCTGTGTACAGTAGGTGACTGCCAGTTGCACTTGACTTAGGCTGTCAGAGTCTTTTTCTAGTTACAGTGTTAATAGCAAGTTTCAAAGTGTGTTTAATGCAGCCCGATCTTTTTTTTTAAAGCCAGATAGGATTTGAGGTGAATTGCAAAGCGAAGTCTTGCAAGTAAAAACAAACACCAATTCTATCTTTCCACTTCTAAAGCAAAAGCTAAATTAAAATCCTAATAATTCCTTTTTATCCTGAGTTTTTAAAACATTTTTCCTTCTGCTAATAGTCTCTCAAATTGTTGGGAGTTTTGAGCCTCAATTTCATTTGCTTTTTTTGTTTTTTGCTTTTTTTCCTCTCTTCTTCCTGGGCATGGCTGGTGACCTATAGCGTGCTGCTTGGCTGCTGGTAAAACAGGAAATGGGGTGAGTAATTTCTTTTGGCAATCCTCATACTGCTTCTATTAGAGAGTTCTCCAGATTTAGAGAAAGGAGACATACTCTTACTATAACTTTTTTCCAGCATAGTAGAAATGAGAAACCACTTAATGCAGCGGACCTGCTGAGACACATATGTTAAGGGAGAATTTTAGCCAAGCAATTAATGCTATGTTTTCGAGGTCAAGACAGTTGCGTTCATATAAAGGTACTTCTGCTGACAGTTGTGGAATATGTAGACTCACTTCTTATGTCCTTGGCCAAGATTTTAACTGACTTTGTACCTTCAAAACTAAGCATAAGGAAATTCAGAATTGCAATGTGCTGTCATTTTATTTGTGGGTTGTTTTTTTTTTTTATTATTATTTTCTGTATCTGTTGCTGTACATCTGACAAGAACTCTTTTGTATAGCCACCATTTGTCTATATAAATGTTGAGCAGGCAAGAAGTTGATTTTATAATCTTATTATGATACTATTGTCTGGTTTACTTGATGCTTAGAGAGGATAAGATGGCAGCTGGTTTGGTTTCTTGTTTGTTTGGTTGTTTTTTTTTTTTACCTGGTTTGACCTTAATTGACATTTCTTATCTCTTTTGCTTCATAGTGTGATTATAGTTGGGACATGGCATTTCAACTTAGAGTGCTGTCTGTCTGTCCAACTGTGCAGCTTTGAGTTAGCTCAATGGTCCTGAGAGGTGCCATGATGCTGTGAGCCAAAATCTTCTTGTACATGGAAGATATAATGAAACACAAACCTCTTCAGGTTTAGCTTACATTAATAGCAACTGAAAATTGTTAATCAGATAATGGTGAAAATTCAGTAGTGTAGCAAAAAAGATATTAGTGCAGTGGGTGCAAGTTAGTTTTGACTCTTTTATACCTCAGTGTTCTGAAATCAATTTAAGCGCTTGATTCTTTATCTACTCCAAGACGCTCCCGTTCCTTGCCAAATGAGAACATATTAGAACCATTTTGAATGGATAAATTGTCTTTGTGGGCAAGAGGAAAAAAATGCACTTCTCTCAAAGTTAGTTGAGGATACTGAACTAGTCTTTGGTGGAAGTACCACTTCAAGATATTCATAGAAACCTAGACTAAAAGGTGATGAATCACTTCCTACTTTGAGACTAATTTAAAAGCAATTGTTCCATTAAATTGCTTGAGAGAAGATGAGACCCTGTAGGGCAACTATTGCCCACATAGCCTACCATTGGTGCCATTTGTATAGGAGGACATGTCCTTTGCACGTTCCCAAACAAGTGGTTTGAAATCGTGGTTAAACCACGACACATATGCTGGTATCCTTACAGGCATCTGCTCCTTTTAATTTCTCTCTCCATAGGCAAAGACACAGGAGTGGAGGCCTGGTCTTGTACGTACAGAGGTAGTTGAGTCTGTCCCAGCAAGGTCAGCTGAGGCTGTCATCTGGGCTTTTCCTTTTAGCAATTTGTGCCCACTGGAGTTCATGCCCTCCTTGAATGAAGGGCTGGATCACCCTTTTAATGATAAAAATAAGTCTTAACAATTTTTTATTTTATTTTTTTTTTTAAACGAAGGATTTTTGTGCATATCTCTTCCTTGGCTCTTCTCCAGGTAGACTCTGGAAAGACTTTTGCAACTTCTGATCTATCATGAGCTATGATATGAGTTTCTTCAGTGAATGTTCTTTTACACAGAAAAAAAAATCTACTTTTAAATGTTAATGACAAAAACACTGGCAAATAGGAACAGGGCAAGAGAAGATATTACTTAGGGTGGAAGCTGGACAAGAGGCTCCTTAGCAAGTAGCCCAGGTGCTGTCCTGCAGGATCCAGATACTCAGTTTACTTAAGGTGAACTAGGTTCACACCTGTTCAACACCATTCTCAAGGTGTTGATTTACTATCAGAAGGATCTTGTGTTAACATTAGTGCTTATGTGACCACCAGAGAGCTGATCATCTCACTGATCTAGCTGAAAAACAAGATATTTTTGGTGGATTAGGGTTTGCCTTCAATGGGATCAATGGACTGGTGTTACTGGCCATGCTGTGTAGTGTCAGCATGCAAGTGCTGGCAGGAATGCATGGCCAGAGGCAGGGAGGAGGCAACATAGGCCTAAGTTAGCTTGAGCTGACTGTAGCTCAGGAAGCTACACCTTTAGCGACTCCCTGCCAAACCCTTATGTGTTTATTGGGAAACATCTTACCTGGAATCCTGATCTGGCCTTAATGTTTCCTCAACACTTTGTTAATTCAATACAAGGGTCCAGTGTGGTTATAGGAGGTCTTGGAAAAGCCTTTCATTCTTTCATGCCATTGTCTGTATGCTTAGTAGTTTTGTCCTTTTTTCATTTGTGCATTGCGTGTTTACCTGGGGCTAGTTACTTCAGTTTGTCTTGAAATACTATTTGTCATGTATCTATCTTTGACAGAGTCCTATGCAAGTTATTATTTCTCTGTGTATGTGATTCAGAAAACTGGGCCTTTCCTTGGCGAAGGAAGACATTGTTCAACTAAAAGAAGCTTATAAGTGGATTATTCATCCCCAGTTGTCAGAAGAGTTGGGTGTTCCTGCTGACGGAAAGGTGTCGTATAAATAAGAAAACACTTTTTTCTCTCTCTTTTTTTTTAATATGTGCTTGTGTGTGTGTGTGTGTGTGTGTATATTTATACACATATATATGAGGGGAAAAAAATAAAAATATATACTTTTTTCCCTTCATTAAGATAAACAAGTTGCACTGCTCTTATATTCGCTGTCAGGGGAAGCAGGAGGGAAGTTCTTTCAAGCAGACATCCCCAAGACTCAGTACCGAGGATTCCAGTCTTCGTTTTTGTACACATTGATCATTGCATCTTCTGAAACTATTGTAGCCTTTTGCTAAATCTCTTGTTCTTGGGCTGCCATCCTCCTTGTATCAATGAGAGTTTTTCATTTTTATCATTTTCCAGGTTCTCTGTTTTCCAGAGGCTAAGGAATGCTCACACATTCCTTCTTTGGTCTCCTGTTACTGCTACCACTGCTCTGTGAGATAAATCGTTCAGGTTGTGAGCATGTTAAATTCTATGGATAAAATATATTTCTGAAACATACTGAAAGAGGAAAAACTGGTTCACTTTAATGAATGCTAGAGATAGGCATGTTGGAACCTGCAATACCTGTTAGTAGGCAACAGAAATGTTTTTTCAAACCCTGTTTTCAGCTTTCAGATTCTGACTAACATTCTTAAAATGTTTCTGAAATACATTGACTGAACATGACATTCAGATGTTGCCAGACAAATTCAGAAACACCATCATCTTGAATGTAAAATTTCTGCGAACATGGCTACAATTCCTGCTGAGGACAAGGCAGTTTGCAGTTTTTACTTGTCATCAGCCATAGGACTGACCCCAGGACTAGACTCACTGAGCCTTTATGTTAATTTGTCAGCTTTGATAATAATTACAGATTGTCTTTTCCCAGGAGTACTAATTGAAAGCATCCCTTCTGTCTTAGTGAAGAAAGAAACACTCAGTTACCCTGAAGATTATCCAAGAAGAAACAAACTTCTTACATACCAAGTTAGCAAAAGCTGTACAATGCTTAGGCACTGAGCCACTCCAGACATCATTGTACCATAAAAGTTACTTGTCTAGTGCTCTTTATCTACAAGGCACTTGAATATTAGCCAATCTTTTCAATAGCCCTCTTGAGGTATTCTGGTATCTGAATAACAGAAGTAATGAGTGTTGTTTGCCCAAGGCCAAAGAGGGAATTGGGGGTAGAATTGAGATTACACTAGAGTTTCTGGTCTAGCTGTCAGTCCGCTAGGACATGTTGCCTTTCTTTGCCCCAGGGCCATCCAGTCATTGCAAATGAAGCCCCTGACAAAATTTTACAGTGGTGACTACTACAGGGTTTTTATCTTTATTCCACGCTATGCACTGCTCTCCCAGAAGGTTTGTTAAGTTTAGTGACCGTAATAGGCTTTGAGCATTCACTGTCTCTGACTCAGTTCCTCCTGTGCAAAATGGGGCTGGTATCTATGATGTGTAGGTCACTCAAGTTTTTGAAGTGCTCTCAGATCATCGTTGGTTACTTCAGAAATGCAAATGCTATTATGGCACACTTTTTAATATCTTTAGATGATGTTGTAGAATAAATGGGTTACTTTATCTTTTGTCTACCTCTTTACTGTTTTCCTAATACTAAGGATGCTTCACCTTGTTGAGATGTTGAGAACATGCTTGAGAATATCCTCCCTGTTTGTTTAAAAAACTATTACCTTTTTTTTTTTCTTGAATTTAGAGTTTGTTTGAAGTTAGCGTGGTCTTTGCTCACCCAGAAACAGACGAGGAGTGCCGTTTCCTGTAAGTTTTTATATAAATAACAAAAGATCTTTATCTAAATATTGTGCAACATTGTTGGTTTGGATTTGCTGCAGATGAGAATATGCAGTGTTTATAAACTAGAATGGGGCCTGCATCTAAACTTCCTCATATGCAGATAGAGTTGCAGAGCTTTAAAGTTAACCATCTCTGGTTAACTCGGTGCTTTAAAGCCAACAAAGAAAGTCATCCAGAATTTTGATTTGAACTGGAAGGGGAACATTCAGGTAAGATGTTCAATTTCAGCCCTTTTCAAAGTCATTACCCTCTTCAATATAGCTGTATCATTTTAAAAAATAAATTCAAACCACGTAGTTGCAAGTGGGAGAATCTTTTGAGGTCATGCCTAGGTTTTCCTGCTCTTATTGGAGACTAGAATGGGAAGGAAGGCTTTGAAGTGAGTTAATCCAACTTAGCTGGATGATTAAAACAAGCAGAAGTTGCCAGGCCACTACACATAGTTTTTGGCCTGGCCCAGTAGGGCATTGGCTATACACAAAGAAGCAAAATATTTCTGTGAATTCAGCTACCGTTTAATCTGATTTCTCAAAATCTAGCTGTAGTATATTCTGGATAATTAGGTGCACTCTTCCTGTTTGCTGATGCTTCCTGGAAAACTTAAGTTTCACTCAGTTTCATCACTTGTGCTCCTACTGTAAGTTAAATCTTAGCATAGAAAGAGGCTCAGCATAGAATTTCTGACTTCTCTGTTGCATAGAGACTTCCACTCTTGAGACTAGAGATTTCCTTTGCAGCCTTTATATATTTCCCTGATTTTACCCCTTCTGGCAATTTATGATCTTTGTTTGAATGCCCAATCTGCCACCTTCTTCGTTTTCAACACCTGCATCCTTCGTATGTCTTGGGGTGAGGGAAATGCATGCCTGGTGACATACTTGGTATTAGGAAGAATTGGTTACTAGCATTTGCTGAACTTCTTGCCTGTCCGGCTTCTTCAAGATTGGGCAAAAATGAAGGGAAGGAGTAGGGCCAAACTACAATTCTAAATAATGGTACCTGCAATCCTGTAAAAACTCAGAAGTTTCTGGATCCTGCACCCTGTCGTTCTTATTTATTTAATTTTACTTGATCAGTTCTTGTTTTCGATAGTGCTTTTCCTTCCTCTGAAACTTCTCAGCAATTATTTTCAGCTTGTCCTTCCATCCTTTTTGTGACCTTTCAAAAATGTTGATGCCGAACATGTTATGTTGCCAATGTTAGTGCTCCAAGCAGAATAGCTGTAGAGGTGAAAGCTGTAAAGAAGTTCTATTCCACATTCCAACTACTCAGGTTTATTCCAAGTGACTTGACAATATCCCTTTACTTGCCTTCTCTTTGTAGCATACTTAAACAGCAATTAAGGTTTTAGATGTTTTTCTGAAGTGGCAACATATTACCTAATTTAATTGAATAGTAGTTTCTCAGGCATCAAGGCATTCTGCGTATGTGAATGGCTGGCTCTGGGCGTATTCTGAAGCAATGGTTTGGTTTGGTTTTGATGTAAACATGGTAAATTTGACAATTGTCACATCTTTAGTAATGACAGTCATGTTTTTTGTGGAAGAAAAGCAGGACTTTGTCTCAGCCTGGAGAAGTTCTCCAGGTATGCTTTTGGGTGGGATTTCCAAGTATGGCACCTGCAGTTTCTCATCTCTCAAGCTGTTCTTACATGATTATAAAATCAGAACGTTTAGAGTTGGAAGGGACCTTAAAGATCATCAAGTTCCAACCCTCCTGCCATGGGCAGGGACATTATGTGCAGGTAGGTGTGCTAACATGACCCTTGGTTTGACATGGAAGATTGAATTGACTCTTGTTAGTTTGTATTTGAGATTAATGTTTAGAAGTAAGGTGATACTTAAATTCTGGAAGAGGGAAGTTGTGTCACAAACTGGCCAGGAAAGTTGCTTGTATAGAACAGCAAGAGGTCAGACCCGCTTACTTACAGTCTATAGTTACAGAGGCATTGAAGAGCACCAGCAAGAAATGATAAATTGTTTTGTAGGCTAGAAATCGTCTCTAACTGCATACATAGAAATCCACTAATAGGAACAGCAACTTCCTCTACAGTACTCAGAAAAAGTGTTTCACTGACTTGGCTTTCACTTTCGTGAAACAACCAATAGTTTCCTTTTGAAGAGGCAAAGCACAAATGGTATCGAGCATGGTATCGAGCACCTGGGGTTACTTTTTCTATAGTAAATTGAATTTTCCTATCCAGGAGCAGCAATTTGAATATATAGTTTATAGTGGGCATTGTCTAAGAACAGCAAGTACAGGTTCGAAGATGTCAGCAAATCTTGCACAGAACATAAACATCAATCATGACCTTTATTGAGAAGGATTAGAAATGACTAAAAGCCTAACTTCTTGTATGCTTTTCCATCCCATCTCAAAGCTGAGACACATTTGTGTTGGTCAGAGCAAAAGAGGATTACACAGCTTTGTCTGTGATTTCTCTTTAGACCAAGCAATGCACACCTTCCGCCATTTGTGGTTTAGGATAAAGTTAATTTTAAAATCTGCTCTGTGCTAAGCTGTGGAAGTAAGATACTGGACATATTGATACAAAGACCATGTACATGCTATGGTTATAAGTCTGTCAGTCTGTTTGTTTCTTTTTCTGTAAGAGTAGCAGCTAATTTTCATTTTTGTATTTAGAGCCGCAGCCTGTCCAGACTGTTTCAAACCAGCGAAGAACAAACAGGTAGGAACTTATCATTGTTGTATTTTTTTTCTGACATTCAGAATTTCACAGCTGTAGCTACAACGAAGAACTTTTCTGGGTATTCAGTCAGTGTTTTGTGTCTGGCTTTCCGTCATCAAAAATCTCTCCAGTTTTCAGTAGTGTGAAAATAAAGTTGTCTCCTTTATTCAGTTAACATTTCTCTGCTTAAGAAAACTAAGCACTTGGTGCTTTTCTTTAGGTCATTCATTTTCCAGACTGTCTGAAGGCCATAATTTTGGGAACGTTCTCTGTAAATACCTCCCTTAAGATCTAGGATTGTCATGCATTAGAAGTAGCATAAAAGATGATCCTCAAGCTCTCTGTTGGTGAAACAGTTCAGATAAGTCACATTGAGAAGATGAGACTCTGCAGCTGAAAGCGAATGATCGCACTGCAGTTTTCATGTCCTCTGATGTGAATGAAAGACACAATACATGCAGGATGGTTTTATCCTGGCTGCCTCTGGAGGAGGGGAGGAAAGAAAAGGGACCTTGCCACTTGTTGCAGGCCCTGAGCACGCACACAATCATTGATGGAAAAGAGGATATGTAAGAATAAAAAAAAAACAGTTGGAGAGAAACTGATATAAGTAGGACAGTTGGTGTGATCAGAGGGAGAACAAGTAACTTCTGTCAGAAGCCTATGTGAGGCCTTTTATTCTTTCTGGTGAAGAGCCTACCGACATTTGGCAGAGGCAGTCTGACCCAGGAATTCTGCCTACTCTACTCCACCTGACCAATAAATGCAAGTCTTTTTTTAGAAGGATTTTATTGTTATAACTCACTGCTTGCTGCATTGCTTTTCTTTAAAAGGAGGGAAATCCCACATAAGGAGCTAAACCAGCAGGGCCTGGCTGTTAAAACCACACAGGCAACAAGATGTAGGGGAGTCGAAAGGAAAAAAATATCGACTCTGAAGAGCCGTCAGAGGTTCATCCTAACAAAGAAGTTGTGCTTGAAGCTAGCTTCAAGGGCTGTGTTAAATCAGAGAAGTAGTATAAAAACTGGGTTCTGAGTGAAAATTTCTGTATCATCTGCTGTAGAGAGTTATTTAAACCTGCTGCTAGTTTAAGGGTTTTCCAGTTGATCTGTTCTACAAGGAAGGGAAGTGTTATGATCTCTAATTTATGCTGAGAAGGAGAAAGAGCAGCTTTCGTGAAGGCATCCAGGAACTCTGTGTTAGAGCCAAGACTTGAATTGTCCCAAACAGTGACCCAGTATTTTTCAGGTTTTTTTTCCAAATCCCCAATCCAGTTTGCAAGATAGACATCATTAAATTGGAAATGCAGCAGATGGTTGTCCAGACAGTCAGGGGGCTAGAACACGTGCCTTAGGAGGAGAGGCTGAGAAACTTGGGTTTCTTCAGCTTGGAGAAGAGAAGGCTTTCTGGAGGACCCAACTGAATCTCCCCCTAGTATCAACAGAGAGATTATTGAGAACAGGGAGCGAGGCTGTTCATCACAGTGCACGGTGGAAGGATGAGAGACAGCAGAAAGAAACTGAAATGAGAGGTTCAGAGTCGATAGTGGCTGGAGAGATGCCTGGCAGAAAAGGACCTGGGGGTGTTGGTGGACAGCCGGCTGAACAGGAGCCAGCAGTGTGCCCAGGTGGCCAAGAAGGCCAACAGCATCCTGGCCTGTATCAGGAACAGTGTGGCGAGTAGGACTCGGGAGGTGATCGTCCCCCTGTACTCGGCACTGGTGAGGCCCCACCTCGAGTACTGTGTCCAGTTTTGGGCCCCCTACCACAAAAAAGACATCGAGGTGCTGGAGCGGGTCCAGAGAAGAGCAACAAGGCTGGTGAGGGGTCTGGAGCACAAGTCTTAAGAGGAGAGGCTGAGGGAACTAGGGTTATTCAGCCTAGAGAAAAGGAGGCTGAGGGGAGACCTTATTGCTCTCTACAACTACCTGAAAGGAGGGTGTAGAGAGGCGGGGGTCGGTCTCTTCTCCCAAGTCACGGGTGACAGGACTAGAGGAAACGGCCTCAAGTTGCGCCAGGGGAGGTTCAGGCTGGATATTAGGAAAAATTTTTTCACTGAAAGGGTTATCAGACATTGGAATGGGCTGCCCAAGGAAGGTGGTTGAGGCACCATCCCTGGAAGTGTTCAAAAGACAGGTTGACGTGGTGCTGGGAGACATGGTTTAGTGATGCTGTTGCATTTTGTTGTTTTGTGGGTGTTTATTTTTGTCAGTTAGGTTGATGGTTGGACAAGATGATCTTGAAGGTCCCTTCAAACCTAGAAGATTCTGTGATAGAAGAAAAAACTTTTTACCCTGAGGACAGTTAGACAGTGGAGCAGGCTATGCAGAGAGAGTGTACGGGCTCCATCCTTGCAGGATTTCAAGACCTGACCGGATAAAACCCTGGGCAGTATAGTTTGATCTTATAGCTGACCCTGCTTTGACTAGGGGGTTCATTTAGAAACCTTCTGCTGTCCTCAGCCTTCCTAAAGTAGGATTCCACCTCACCTGTTACAACACTTGTTTCTCCTCTTCTAGGAACCTAAATTCTGTTTTCTGCCTTAGTCTCACTTGAATTATCAACAGCAGCGCCTGGCTACGCATAGAGGATGGTAGTCGTGACTCTTCCCGCTATTGTACTATTATTACTACTTTTACTGTTAGTTCACCCTTGTGAATTGATGCAGCTTGGGAGTCTGAAATTGTTTGCTCTCCACAGTTTGGGAACTGCCAAGCCCTACCATTCAGAGCTCTTACTTCTGAGTATGAATGAACTTCTGAACTTTATAAACAGATACCTACTCAACAGTCTTATTTTCAGAAGAACTAGCTGCCTACTGTCACTGAGATAAAAGCTGGGCCTCAGGTATACTTAACTCTTGAAAGTGAGGAAGCTGGTTTAGGCTTCTGTTCATGGATTTAGGATTCTGGTTTTAATCTATTTTGCAGATTTGGAACTGAGCTCCCAAGCACAACTTTTTTTGTTCTTGCCTTTGCACACTTTTGTATATCATCTGAAATAAGATAGTTTCCAGAGATATGCTTAGCATTTCTTTCAGCTAACCAAGGGGCAGACTTAGCAATTGAATATTCTAAGGAGTTGGAATAGGTTTATTTGGAAGCATGACTGTAACTTTATACCTGCTGAAAGTCAGCGGCACTTGTTATTTTCTTCTGTATAAAAACAGAGTGAGGAAACATATACTGTTTGTATGTGTCTTGTAGAAACAAAGGGGCAAATCTGAGTTCTACGACTAAGTAACTGTTATGTTCAAACCTGTCAGCTGTATTAGTTGTATTGCTTTCATGTTGTGAGTAAAGTCACTTGAATAGATTTTGGCAAAATTACCTGTTGCTCTTTGCTGCTCTATTAAAGTTCGGGTTAAGATCACAGAGAGTACTTGCTGCTATAGAGTTGCTTTTAGATATAAGAAAACACTAAACACAAGTGAAAAAACTATGTTGTGAGAAGTGTACAGTGTGTGTGTTTTAGGGGTTTTTTTCTTCCTTAGGCATATCCTTTCTTAGCGTCTCCTTAGGTCTTGACTAATTTTTTTGTTTCACTGTGCAGTCTATTTTCACTAGAATGGCAGTTATAAAAGCCCTAGAGAAGATTAAAGAAGAGGATTTTCTCAAGTAAGTATATCCTGAAACTAGTTCTTAGTATTGTACTTTTGTATAGAATTAGGATGGGGAGGAAAATATTAGGTGGGTAAGTAGTGGTAAGATGTCTATAAAAGAACTTTTAATTGTTTAAATTCTGCTAGTTTACTGTTTAAAATGTGTTGTGTTTTCTTCTGGTAATAAAATGTCATTCCAGATCTTTTAATTAAGGAGTAATCTTAAAATGCTTGACTGAAGCCATAGAGGATGGAAAACTGGGCATGACAGAAATGACGGTCTTTTTCCTGTTAGTAAAAGTGCCTCATTGGTTGATTATGTCCGGAGCAGCGGAGAGGAGAAACTGTGGGTCAGAGAGCTGGAGTTCTGCTCTGTGCTTTCAGCACTATGTCACTGCGGGTCTCTAAGCTGGCATGGGATTTAGAACGGTTAGAAGTGAAAACAGTTTGTTGTTATATTACCAGTCATTTACATTCAAAAATCTTCATGTACATCCCCAAAACCACAGAAGAGATTTAGAAATCATGGAACTTCCTTCTGTGTGTTGAACCTTAGAGATTGTAAGGCAAGCTTCTTTTTACAAGAAAGACTTTTTCCCGTATTTCCAAAATGTTAGGAGCTGAGTTTTAAGAAAACACCAAGTGCTGTAATATGGTAAAAATCACAAGCAGTGGGAAGGCATCAATAGACACTTTCTCTGTAATTCACTGCACTTAATTGCACTAAGTCTTCACAGCTCTTTTCTTTGATTCCCAACAAAGATTTAGTAATAGATCCTGAAGATAGTCTTCATGTAGTATCTAGTTTCATTATTGCTATAGCTATAGCACAGCACATCTTATTAGCACACTTTGGAGTGTTATACTTCGATAATGTTTGATGATAGATTGACAAAAGTATTTGCGATGTGGTGTTCTTGATTTGCTTAATGTTTATCCATCTCTTGGTGCTCCACCTTTTAACGTGAATACTGAATTTATATTGTGGCTGTGATTTGTGTAATTGAAGTCATCATCTTTCATGCCTTTATTGCTATGGTGATGCTCCATCATGTTCTGGTATTACTAGTATTTTTTAATCTTTTTTTATACAGGCATTTTCCATGTCCCCCAAGTTCACCAAAGAACCTCTCTGTTGCTCTGGAAATTCAGTGCAATAATGGTGCAGTTTTTGTGGCTGGTAAAGTGATCCATTTATTTGCTGCTGTGTTGTCTTAAACATAACTTTATAATACTGCCGTGAGACCCAGAAGATTCTTGCTATTGGTTGATTCCTGTAATTAAAACAAAAAAATAAAAACAAATCTAGCTCTACCTAAGAGTGGGCTTTGAAAGGGGAAGAAATTATACTTGCCTTTACTGAAGATGTGATTTCATCAGAAGTTAGAAATAACAGATCAACATGTTAAAATCAAAACTATTTGCCTGCTCTTGCATTGTGAATTTAAACTTGGAGATAGTGCGTGGTGGATTATGGTTGAAGAGGAGTGGGAGCTGCAGGCAGCTGTGTCAGGGCCAAGGGCGGGTTCCCGTGGTAGGAGCTGCAGGAGAGGAGCGTGTCACTCCAGCTGCTCCCAGTGTGCACACACACCTCCTGTCTGGATATTTAGGAAGGTCTTGCTTTTCCTTGCCATTGTTTTTCTTTTGCTTTGAGAGATGGAAGAATTCTCTCTCCCAGAGACAGCACAGGGTGATGTGAAAATTTAAAACAACTTACGTTGTGCCTTCTTAACATGTGCTTCTTAACATGTGCTTCATGTTAAGCCGGCTTAACATGAGCCAGCAGTGTGCCCAGGCAGCCAAGAAGGCCAACGGCATCCTGGCCTGTATCAGGAATAGCGTGGCCAGCAGGAGCAGGGAAGTCATCGTGCCTCTGTACTCGGCACTGGTGAGGCCTCACCTCGAGTACTGTGTTCAGTTTTGGGCCCCTCACTACAGGAAAGACATTGAAGTGCTGGAGCGTGTCCAGAGGAGAGCCACCAAGCTGGTGAGGGGTCTGGAGAACAAGTCCTATGAGGAGAGGCTGAGGGAACTGGGCATGTTTAGTTTGGAGAAGAGGAGGCTGAGGGGAGACCTCATTGCCCTCTACAACTACCTGAAAGGAAACTGTAGAGAGGCGGGGGTTGGCCTCTTCTCCCAAGGGAATAACGACAGGACCAGAGGAAATGGTCTGAAGTTGCGGCAGGGGAGGTTTAGATTAGATATTAGGAAGAATTACTTTACTGAGAGAGTGGTCAAGCACTGGAACAGCCTGCCCAGGGAGGTGGTGGAGTCACCATCCCTGGAGGTATTTAAGAAACGTGTAGACGTGGCTCTTCAGGGCATGCTCTAGTGCCCGGGATTGTTGGTTTGTGGTGGGGTGTTGTGTGTGGGGTTTAGTTGATGGATGCTGCTTGCTTTTTTTTTTTTTTTTTTTTTTTTTTGGGGGGGGTGTTGTTGTTTGTTTGGTTTTGTGTTGTGTTTTTTTGTTTGTTTGTGTGTTTTTGTTTTTTGTTTTTTTGTTTTTTTTTTTTTTTTAATGTGGTTGGACTCGATGATCTCAAAGGTCCCTTCCAACCACTAAGATTCTGTGATTCTGTGATTCTGTGATTCTTTGTGGGGGCTTATCCAGAAGCAGTTTATGAAACAAAGAATTTTGCCCCGTTGTTAAAAGCTTGCTCTCTCCTGTGGAAAACCTTTATCCCTACAAATCCTGCAGTTGTAGTATGTCCCCTTGTAATGAGCGCATGGTTTGGGAAAGGCACTTCTCCACTAAATAACCTCCCAGCAGTGCTGTCCACTGGCTTGGATTTTGGTTTGGATTCAGAGGTTTTCACCATCTGGATATATCTGCATGTTATTCCATCCAAAACTGCCAATCTTAATGTGATTAAAAAGGTTACATTTTGGAAAGCTTAGCTCTTTCTAGTTCTCCCATCCAAACCCAGACAGCATCTGAAATAACTGGGTGAGGCAGGTAATAATACAACAACATTTGGTGTCCCTGAGTTGGGATGATTAAACTCTTCTATCACCTGCCTGCAAGAGTATCTACCCTTCCCCCAGTCTGGTGTATAACCAACCACTTATTTAAGTATATGCAAACAGATTCTTTTTAAAAACTCTGCAATTTTAATCCAACATACTATGTTTACAAGGATGGTACTGATCCTGACTAAAGGAAAATGTAAAATGAGAAGAAAAAATGCAAAAGTGAGTGTTCTCGTGGCAGGCTAGTTGGTGTTCTATACATACCTGTTTCTTATTTTTAATTACTGATTAGACAGTTAGATGTACATTTTAATGAATCCGAGATATCCTGTGTCTTTTAGTCTTTTCCAAATACTTTGGAAAAGGTGTTAGGCTTTTTTTGCTTTTTAGGTTGCTTTTTTGGATGGTTTCATCAGAATTCATCTGTATGGCAAAAGAGACAGAGGGTTAGCTTTCTGCATGGGATTTAATAGTGGTTTTGCAATTTATAGTTCATAGCTTGTTCCAAACAAAATGAAAAAACCCCAGGCAGGATGTTGTCTTTAATTTTTGAATAATTAAATCCAGATTAGAAGAATGTATTGAGTACAGTGCAGTTACTTTGTTATTACAGCAGTTTAAAGGAGACGGAATCTTAATTTGTAAGCACAGTTTCAGGGTTGGTATTGTCTTCTTCACCTTGTCTTTCTTTGTGGTTCACTGAATGCTTCTCCCCCTCAACTTTTTTTTAAAGGCTCAGGAGAAGCTGTCAAAGTGAGAACTGTGTTTTTTTACCCTTCTGTGTTTTTTTAACCCACTCTTGATCAGATCAAAACCTAAAATTATTAGAATGGGGAGTTGAGAGAGAAAAAAAAAAAAGTATTATTTTCCTTCTTCCATTTTATGGAAAGAGATTTTAGCAGTGTGAAGCTGATAGTCATACCGCTTTCATTATTTGCCCCAGTGAAACAGTATTAGTCAGTTTCCCCATTTGTTTGTGTGGGTTTTTCTGCAGATCAAAATGCAAGAAGGAAACATTGTTAGAAATAGGAAAATATGATACTGAAAACCAAAAAAAAAATATTGAGAAGACAGATGCTCAGTATAATATGCATAGCTACTTTGAACTCCTTTTTTATTTTCTATATGCAAGGTTTCAGATTGAAACTTGTTTATGCTGGGGGGTTACTCATTGTTCTTTATGAATGAGTTCCTTGTTTTGTGCATATTTTCATATTTTCACTTCTTATAAAACCTGTCAATAAGAAAGCTCATCTTGGTCATCTGTGTCAGGCTGCTTCTTTGGTCGTAGCAGTTGTGTCATGGGAGATGGCATGCTAGTGTGACATAATGTGACACTGTGTGGAATCAGTCAGAGGATGGCAATCTCTTTACATGGCAACTTTTCAAGGTTTTCAAAATTTGTACCAGTTTATTTTTGACACATTTTGCTTGCATGGTTTTCCTTTTAGTGAGCCAAAGTATTTTAGTTTGGGTTTCTTTTGTTAAATGTTCAGACAACAGCAGAACTTGGATTGAAACCTGAATACTTGATACAGGGAGGATGTGAGAACATCCTTTGGTGGACAGGCATATGTATAGCACTAGTTTGGTATATGGGAGGCTCATTAAAGGCCATGGTCTGATCAAAAAAAAATTATTTTTCCATTCAGAATTAAGTTGACTCAGACGAGGCACTTGAACTTGAAGGTTTTCATTCCCAGTTGAGTCAGGCTACATACAGTTTTGTTTCTGTGGTTATACCTGAAGGTATGACTGCAGCAACAGCTTCTCCAAGTCTACCTTTAAGCTGGCCATCTCGGATACTGAAACTCTCGTAGGTGCAGCAGCGTGCGTTTCATACTGTTGCTCTAATGCTCTTGCCATAAACCAAGTTTAAGCCTGAAAATTTATTTTCACAATGCTCCAATGCAAGTTAAATGTGTTATGCTGTGCAATATTGCAGCTTTTGTCCATTGCTTTGGAACAATTGCAGGTAACATAGTTGTTTTTTACAGGAAGATACAATAAATATTCAAGGAATTTACCTCAGACTCCCTGGATTATTGATGGGGAGCGGAAGCTGGAATCTTCAGTGGAAGAACTGATTTCAGAGCATCTAATGGCAGAATTCAAAGCAGATAGTAAGTATCTAGGAAATCTTTTACTATATATATTTTTCATTATTACTAGAATATTTTTTCTTAATAGCTACTCACTTAATACAAGATTGTAAGGGAAAAACACTATGTTTCTTTATCCCCCTCTCATCCTTCCAAGTCCAAACTTGTAAACTTTTTTTAGCTATGATCTGTAAGTAATTAGATGACTGCTTTGTTTTATGCAGTGTCTTTTATCCTTCTGAAATATCTCCTCAGTTGATCTGATGATGCAAATATTATGGTTTTATGTGGTAGTATTTTTGCCTAGCCATACTTATTAACAGTTGGTAATTCATAAAATGACTTGTAACAAGAAGGTTTTTGCCATCAGCATTCCACAATATCTGCCTATCTTTTGACCGCTTCATTTTTCTTACCTTGATTAATTTAGTCTTCAGCGCATAGAGTTCCACAAGCTAAATGCTTATCCAGGGATTATCCAGATGAAATAATCATTGCCCATCATTTGTCATCTTCTAGATGTGGAATTAGAGACATAGAAGGCCCAAGGAAAAATTGCATTAAGTATTAGTTTTGAAAAAACAGCTGCTTTCCCCTCCTCTCCTCCCTTCCCATGGATATGTTAGTCTAAACACTAGGAAAATCCTCAAACCATGTCTTTAGACCAGGTACTATGTAACACCTTATTTCAGCTTGCAGAACTATTACAGGTGGCTACCAGAAGTGCATGTGCAGTAACGTTAGGAAGAGATATAAACAAATAGAAAGACCATTGCCAGTAGGTCAAGGGAGGTGATCCTTCCCCTTTACTCAGCCCTGGGGAGACAAATCTGGAGTACTGGGTCCGGTTCTGGGCTCCCTGGTACAAGAAAGATGTGGACATACCAGAGCGAGCCCAGCAAAGGGCTGTGAAGACGATTAAGGGCTGGAGTCTTCCCAGCTAAGAAAATTCTGTTAGTATGACCAAAATACACCATCATGACCATGGAAAGTGATTATGTAGTTGTCATAATACAACCAGAGAAATGAGAGAGAATAAAAACTGAGGAAGTCTTTATGCTACGTTTGTTCCCTGTGGAGGAAAAAGTTTTGAAACCATCAGTTTTTCAGAGACCCTTTGGAATAGAGCTGCAAAGTTACCTCTAGTGCAGGGTTTTGTCCCCCATTCCTTCAGGCAAAGCCTAAAGGTGGAAGGGGTACGATGAAGGAAACTAAATACCCAATAGTACATTTTTGTAGCTTGAAAGATGAAAAAACAAATACACAGATGTTACTTTTCAGTTTGGACTTGAATTATTTTCCTCTTTTGTCCAGGCATGTATGACTAGCAGAAATTTCTCTGAAATCTTTGGAAACCATTGGGAGTATTTAGGATAAAAAGTTTTGGTTTGGATGAAGACAGCTCAGTTTGATTTTTTTCATAGACTTAGAATTAGCTGGGTAAGAAACGAACAAAACTAATTAGTGAGAGGAATTCCTTTAGGATAATACTGCTTTTTTCAGTCGTTTTCAGGGTTGACGGGGTCACATTCAGGCCAACGAACTAGGAGTGCACTCGAGAAACTTGTGAACCGATCCAATAAGCAATAACTATCCCATTTTTTTCAAATACGGTGCAGGCTTCATTTTGTAAAGATAGCTCTTTGAAGTATATTTGCAAACAAGTTTATAAAGAAAACACTTCACTTAGTATTGAAAATGTAAAATAAAATCTCACCTCCCTTGTTCAAATTTGTTACAGGCTTTAATTTTTCTTCCTCGGGAAGAGAAGATGTGGATGTAAGGACACTAGGCAATGGTGAGGCTTGGAACATCCCTTGTGAAACATAGAAACAAAGAAAATGGTTAACCAAAGCTACCCTAATAGAACTTGCTGAATGCTAAGTGCATGAAGTGTGTGACTAGGCATGCTTTGAAATTGTATCTCAGAAATGTTTTGGAGCTATTTATGTATTTATTCCCAAAGACTGAATACCTTTGAAAAACCAACTGAAAGAGGAGTCCTTTTTCAGCATCCTTGCCTGCAGAGATGCATGGAAATGCATAGCTTGTTAGGAGTACTTTATTTTATTCACTTCCTATTTTTAAGCCATTTGTGTCAGGCTGATCCTGTCTTGTTTTCTGTTGGGTCCTTCTGCTTTGCCTCACTGTCACTGGGAAGTGGGGAAGCCTTATTTTCTTTTTGAACTTGAGTCCTTTATAAAGGTCAGTTGCTTTCCAGTATGCTGAAGCTACAATAGCCAAAGGAGGAGGGGAAAGAAAAGGTAAAAATTAACAATGATGTGTTCCAGTTGCTGTCTGATTTGTAGTGTGGTTCTTGGCATTTGCTTATACTGGGGAGCATCCCTGGCCCTGAGCACAGAAAGTGCAGCTATTGCAACAGATGTTTAGCTGAGGGAGCGGGATTTAACATCATCTTGCACCTGGGCATTGCTGTAGGTGACAGAAAATAAGCTAATTAACTTTTTTTCTTATTTTATTTTTTAATTAGCACAGACTTGTACAAGATGTCTTCTGGGAAGTCGTAATTTGCACTTATTGCTGATACTGGGGTTTAGTAGCCAAAAAAAGTCCCTTGTTTCTTTTCTTCCATCTGATGCTACATCCCTAAACCCGCAAGTCCTACCCCTGTTTGCATAACAGCAGACAATCTTCGCACCTTCCAACCTCACTGTATAAATTCAAACGTTAATTTAGAACAACATGTTTTTATGTTTTATGACTGTGCATGTTGCCAGGAAGGCCCTTTGCAATTGAGCTTGTGAATCCTCGTAGAATACATTTTACTGCTGAGGAAATGAAGGGACTTCAGCAGGTAAATCATTTGCACCTCATGGAACTCATAAAGCATGTGTTTCTTCTCTAACTGAGCAGTTTTGCTAACTGATTCTTTTTTAAATATCACAGACAATTAATAACTCTTCAGACAAAATACAGGTTCGAGATTTACAGCTTGTCACCAGGTCAGTATTTATCATCGCTGGCAAGGGATTTCAAAGCGGTGCTTTGGGAGTTTTGCAAGCGTTCTTGCTCACAGCGTTATATAATTATGCTTATGTTATGTGAGTAATTAATTTCTTTTGTTTAGAGAGGCAATTGGTCGTATGAAGGAAGGTGAAGAGGAAAAGACAAAGACCTATAGTGCCTTAATATGGACAGACAAAGCAATACAGAGAGAAGATATTGCATTTCTAGATGATATCAAGGTATCTGTAGCTCTTTTTGATAATTTATATAGTACCTGTCCTGGTGCCCTAGGGGAGAGTTTATACATGTACAGCCACAGACATATCTCTGTTTCTCTGGGGTTGTTTTTTTAAATCGGAGCTTCTCTTGCTAAAGGGACTTTCATATCTCCCTTCCCTCTTCTCACCCTTCCTTACTTTCACCATTGTCCTCCTAGCAATATGGCTGCTGGCCATTAGCCAAGACAACAAATTATTGAATAATGTTGACCTTCCAGTAGACCAAATAATAAAAAGTAGTGAATGGGAGAGGAGGAAATCTGGCACCCCCACCCCTTTCTTTACCTTAGATAGTGTTTTGCGTAGGTGAAAGGAGCAGAGAAGGTCTTTTGTTCTGCAAGCTCTAAGGCGGTTCTTCCACAGCTGCAGCAATTAGGAGTTTGAAATGTCTGTGGAAAATAATGCAAAGAGACCTTACAAAGTGCTGATGTAATGAGCACGCTGTGTTAATGAGAACTTTCCCTAAACGTTGGTCAGGGAGATACTGCTGATGGAGAAGTGTGTTCGGTTTTTGTTGTGTTGCACCATTTCCTATGGGTCTTGGCCATGAAATCATTCTCAGAGCAAGGGCTTGCGCCATTGCAGTTCAGGGAGACAACTGTTGTGAAGCTTTTTTTTCAGCAGGCCCACTCATTTCCTGAAAAGTTGCCTTTAAAACTGCTGCATCTCATTTAGGAAAGGGGGTGGGGAATGAACTTTTTAAAAGACTGTTACGAGATCTAATCTCATTTTGGGTTGTGTTTTTTTTCCTCACTTTCATTTCTAGGGGGTTGGCTGTAGCTTAGACAAAGCATCTTGTGGGTGGGAATTTTTTTGTTTGTTTTTGATTGCCCTGAGGCTCTCGCTGAGCTTCTAAATCCTGGAGTCATTCCAGCAAAGGACTATGGAGATTTCAAGGTTATTCCTCTGTATTTGTGATTCCATTAGTTTGTGTTCATATGAGGCCTTCTCGTTCAGCCTTGGAGATGGCTGTGCTCTCTTCCTTTGATAAACATGGAAAAAATTAGTCTTGCCTCAAGAAGATTACTCAACTACCATAATACAATATAAAGAAGATGTGATTGGTTAACAATATATATGACTCTTACAATCTGTGCAGTATGTTGCACATTTCCTTCCTCATTTATATTCTTACCTCTTGTAACAGGAATTAAAACTTGACCAGAAGACACCTCTCCGGGTTCTTCACAGAAGGCCTTTAGCTGTAAGATGTCGGATCATTCACACCATGAAATCTGAGTACATAGATGAGCATCATTTTCGCCTGCACCTGAAGACTCAAGCCGGAACGTATCCTTAGATGCTGTTACACAAGGCATTTATGAAACAGCTTGCTCATTAGAGTACTTTGGGTAATGGGAAGCTTCCTGCTTTATCACTGCGGTGTTTCTAAATCCCTGCTCTTCAGCAGTCATATGTTGCTGCATGATGTTTGCTTTTATGTCAGAATTTCACATTCAGGCTTTCATTCAAAAATGCTACCCAAGTGTGTGTATTTTTGTGATGACCACTCTGATAGTTTTAAAGTATGTGATAGCTATAAAAGTGTCCTGGTTAAACACAGGCTTAAGCTTTTTCTAATTTCACTGAAAACTTCACCTTAGAAAACAAGCTTTTCCCCAATATTTAATGCACTGCAATGCAGACTGTAGATTGCTGTTGCTTAAAAGTTAACAGTTTTGTCGTAAAGTCACCACTCACTTTGGAATAAAACAGAAAATGCAGGTCAATAGTGCAGTTTTTGGCATTACAGTCAGAAGTCAAAAATTAGGAAATCTTTTAAAGATGGGTGTGGGCTTAACAGGACAGTAAGAATGATCCTAACAGGATATTCATTGCAAATGGCTTAGGAGTGGAAAAAGATACCTTTTTTTGCTTTGTGTGTTTTTCACCGTACTCTTTTTTTTTTTTTCTTTCAATTTCTTTGCGGTAAAATACACCTTTCCTTAGCCAGTATTTCTAGCTACATTAAAGAATTTGTGCATGGTGACTTTGGAAGAACAAAGCCCAATATTGGCTCCCTACTGAACAGAACTGCTGACATTCTGGAGTTGGATGTAGAGGTAAGTTGTTCCCCATTTAACTTTCCTGGCAATCATCAGAAATGTAGTTGCATTTGTGAGATGGTTCAGTGCAATTGCTCTGACCAAATCAACGTTCCTTTCCACAGATAAAAGAAAAATTGATGTTAATGCAAAGATTGTGGTTTGTACCACACTGCCACATGTGACAGGCTTCCTCTACTGAACTCATGTCAGGGAGGGATGGGAGGACACACCATGAATTGATGATGCTTATTATTAGCACCCCTTGGAACCCAGCTTAGCAATGTTGCCTGTACCACATCGTTTCTTTTCAAAACAGGGTTGGATGAAAAATAGGAGAGACTTGACTTCCTCTTTCAGTGCTGGTTCAAACGCAGCAAGAAATTGTATCATCTGTTCACTTGCTGGAGTCAGATGAAATAACAAAATTTGTTTTGATTAAAAGAATGTATGTGGAGATATGGATTTAATATTTAACTAAGTGGTTTGGCAAGGTTTATTTGAAACGTGGGGTTTCATTTCAAGTAGCCAGTGATCGGCACGCTTGTTCTCATGTATTTCTGGAAAACTGCCCGTGTGTTACATTTTGCAGAACAGACTTACAGTTTTTTGCATATCTTTGTAGGATAATACAGGAAGAGAGCTTGCAGAGGGCACTTCAGTTGCCTCTGGTAACAGGAACACCTGACTTGGGGTGACAAACATCGCTCTCATATGGATAGGTGTCACTACAGTTATTGGACATAACTGTGAATGATGTCTAGGGACATGAAAATAATTAGTCATCCTGCTAATAATGCATTTAACTCAGCCTAAGAGGCTAATCCTTTGATGAAGTTGTAGATTAGGCAAGGAGTAGGTATGATTAATGCAGGCAGTCTTGAAGCCAAGGCACTGAATGTGCTCTGTGGCGATGCCTGTGTTGTGATTGCAGATGGTGATAGTGTGGTAGTGTAGGCTGTTCTGCTTTTGGAAGAGGGTGAACAACAACAAGTTTATGCCTAAAGGCAATTTGAGATGTGGCCTCAGGGAGGCCAGGGAAGAAAGACATAATCCAAGTTGTAGTAATTACGATGTTTGCTTCTAATAAGGTCTGGTATGTTCTGTCCCTTTTGACTAACAGTCAGGATGACTGTTAATGAAGTTGCCTAGATAATTCCTGTGAATAATGCGTGACAGCTTATTCTTTTAGTCTAGTTTTCCTTACTCAGGAGGCAGATTTGGGGACAGGTGATGGTTTTCTACTCAAGCCTTGCCTGTACTGCCCAATATCTGAATGTTTCTATTGCATCAATCAACAGGTTATTTGTTTTCACATCATAATGGCACATCTGCGGGGTGGGTAGAAGATGGAGATGGTTCACATTTCTATTTAACTGTTCTGGACACTGTAAATCCAGCCCAACGTGAGCTGGGCAGTAGTAGTACAAGGAGTTGCGATTCTGCTTTATGAAGAAAGCCCAGCTCCCACAAAGCTCTCTCCAAACACACATGGAGCCACTAAAAGGAGGTGGCTGTTTCATGCCACGGTCTCCTGCTTGTCTTGTCCCCTGTCTCTTACCTTAGTGTCCTTTATTTACTCTGTTTCATTCCACTATTAGCCAATAGCTGACAAGCACAGAGTTCTGATAGCAAGTCTCTTTATATATGTAAAATACCAAGCCTGCTGATTTGCCTTTTTTCCCCCCTGCTCTTCTAGTCTGTTGACGTTGACTGGCCTCCAGCCCTGGATAATTAACTTTTCAAGTTGGGACGAGGAAGAAGCAGCTCCTCTGTCAGCAGCTGGTTACTGAACACTGTCCAGTATTACAGCTTCGTTGCAAAGTGTTTCTGTTGAACATTTGGATCATGTTGATCTGCCAAAGGATACTGTTATTTTGAATCAACTTTAAACATTCTGGAACAGGTAGTGTTCGTTCAATCTCTAGCCTTATTTTAATTTCTCCTGTGCATAAAAAGATTTTGGTAAGCTACTGTATTGATAACAAGTCTTTTTAAAATTAAGATAAACATAAATGATGTAATGTGCAAATGGTGTACTGAGCAAGTACATCAAATATGCATTCGGCAGTAGTTCAAAATGTTTTAATTAAAAGCCTTCCTCAAGCCAGATCTTTTTATACTCTTTTTATATTGGATGCTGCAGCTTTCTTGTCTGGGTGCAGGTAGCACTGAGTTAACTGAAAGCCAGTCCTAACTTTATGAGCACTGTTCATGCAGGAAATCCCCAAAGTCAGGGAGACTCTGAAACCCGTGGGATAGTGCCCGGAATGAGGCAGCATTCAACGCTCTGCTGGCTACTTTTTGCTCAGTATCAGTTTTAAAGATGGGCAAATTTGTCTCCCACAGTACTTTTCAAAGGGAACAATGGTTTTCAGAGGAAAACTTTGACTTAAACCCAAGTTTTTCTCATTTAAAAACATCAGCAATGCTTCCTAGAAACAACAGTTGAGGTACTTGAGGCCTCAGCAGCTCTCTGGCCTGGTGACAGTCCTCTTCAAGTGCAGGATTTCCCCAGTTGAGTCACCATGTATAAAAAGACCGGGAACTTCTGGCAGTGATGCACGATAGAAATCTAAAGAAAAATAGGAAAACTAAGAACCTCAAAGTACAAGCAAATATAAGATATACTGAAGAAAGTTGGTATTGAGAGAACAAGCCTGAGATAAAAAGCTTTGCTTTGTAGCACAATACATTTTTTTTCTAGTGCCCAACTTCAGATGGATGCCCGGAAGAGTTGAACAGTGTCTCGAACTTGCCTAGAATAGGGAAGACCTGAGGTTTTTTCTTTGCTTGTGTTATTTTAAAATAACACAAGCAAAGAAAAACACAAGTTTCACACAAAGCAGGGGCTGGGCTGCAGGGCTATTTTTATGTTTATTAGCCAGGTCCCACCACCTACATCTTTAGGAAAAGCCACTTTTATGCCAATATCGTGTTAATCCATTAGGAAGATGCTTCTGCTTACCTGAAGTACAGAAGAAAGTTAAGTTATTGACAAGAAATTAAGGTTTGAAATTTAAAGGCTCTTCATTAATTAACATTTCAGAAATAAAGAGGGTAATATTTGCCAAGACAAACCACTGTTTGGGGACAGGGAGGATTACTGAGATGTCTTACCTTCAGTTGAGTGGTGCCAGAATAGAACAACTGCAGCTGAAGACTCAGAAAGGCATTAATAACTACATTTTCAAGGAGCTCCTAAAAACTGATCTTGAAAAATTAATCTAAATATTATACACTGTGCCTGTGATGGGCTGTCAAAACGTGTCTCTCGTCATTTGTTTTCCTAGTCCGCTGTAACATAATCTCCTGGTTTGAGGTAAAACAGAACCAATTTTCTGTTTGGTAATTTTACTTTTTAGCTGGGCCTCTTCTAACTAAACTCTGAAATGAACAGCATATTGTGCAGATACTGTTTGCTCTCAGACCTGATCATGCCAAGGGATGGTCTGCAGAGAGGCGCCTGCTTATACTTATTGTAACAGCCAAGGTCAGCTAATGTCGTTATGTGCCCTGTTAGAGGGTCAGAAGCAGAGAAGTGTAGAGGGGTCCCACCTGTGGGGAGGAGCGGACAGGTGACCCCAAACTGTCCAACCAGGTATTCCATCCCATCTGCCCCATGCTCAGTATAAAAGCTGAGGGATCAAAGGCTCAACCCTCTTTCTTCAATGGCTGGTGTCCAAGGAGGACTTTATCTGTTCGTCTGCCTTTGATGCTGATTTGAGCATTCCTGACTCCAGATCCGGAATCCAGCTCCCATCCATCACCGAGTCCAGTTTGGGACACTTTCCCTGTGCTTGTTGGTGACACAATCATCACCCTGGGAGCTTGATACAGTTTTGTATATATAGTATCTATTTCATTTTTTATTTTTTTAATTATTATTATTTTATTAACTTTATTAATATTTTCATTAAAATAGTTTAGGTTTTCTCTAAACTCACAAATCTCTTTATCTCTTCCTCTCCTCTCTTTGAAGGGGGCGGGGGAAACATCTGTCATTTTGATTGGTCAATCCAGCCCAAACCACGACACTTAAGTACGGTAGTAGTTTCAGAAGCTCCTGTTTTTCTAACACAAAAATAATAGGAACATGATTCAGACAGCAATATTTTTTTGTTTTTAATCTTAAAGCTGTTATGAACAATAGATTCCAGGAGTAGTTGTCTCAGATAATAATCTGTACCCAGAAAGGAAGTGTCATGAAAGATGGAAAACTTAAACTCAATTCAGAAAACAAACAAAAGAGAATTTCAGTCTCGTATCTATGCAACATCTTGAAACTTAAAGTGAGCTAAAATATGATTTATAAATTCCATAAACTGCAGAGAAAAAAATGTAAACAGGACTGCAGTAAGGACGTGACAAACAAAAGCTGTCCCAGGGGGACACAGAGCTAACAAGGCAGCAGGAGGAAGGGCTCCTGCCGTAGTACCAGAATGCTCGAGGCGCTCCTGTCCACAGCTCTTCCTGCACTGTGCTATATGTCACCATGGGGAAAGCGGTGAGCATGCCAAGAATCAAAGTGCAGCTAAACAAGGCTAGAAAGATGACACTAAATGTGCTGGGTCTAGTCTCTACTCCATGCAACATAGGGAGGTCCACCAAAAATTCCCAAATTGCTTATTTTTATGATAAAGGTGAAGTATCCAAATGAGGGGAAAAAAGCTGATGATGCAGGTATCTCTACAGCTTTAGATAGTTATTGTTCAGTGATCATGTGAAATTACTAAAATGAGAGATGGAATCTGTTTTTTTGAACTTTAAAATCTGCAGTTTCTAACACAAGGTCAACACCTTGAACTATCATAATCTGTAATGAATATTGCAGCAATAATATTAATGTTGTACTTTGGCCTTCATCTTACTTTTAAAAGTACACCACCTCCTTGTGAGTACTCAAACAGAATGTTTTGTGAGAGTAAGATTTAATCTTGTTTATGAGGCCTGTGTGAAAGAGGTAGGTATTTTCTAGCACATTATGTGAAAAATACTAAAACACGTGGTCCAGTGTTCCTTAGCACCATCCTTCTTTGCACTGGAAGCCATTGTATTTCTCTGAACAACTGGTCACCTATAATGCCCCCCCTACATTTTTGGTGCATGCCCGCTTTTCTAGCTAAGCTTGAAAACATCTGTCCTCTCTGCCCCTCTGATTAAAAAGTCAATTTTTCTGCCACAAAAAATTGCTGAGTGCAGACGAATCCTTACTGCACACATTGCTGCAGGTTGTGTAGTGACCACTGGTAATTGTGAGCACAAAATACTCTAATAAGCTCCAGGATAAGCAACCCGTAACCTACCTTCTCCCATTTCTCTGGCTTTCCGGCAGTGAGGGATGTCATGAATCTGAGAAGGCTGCAGAAGCTGAGTACTTAGTATAACCAGTTTTTTAATTACCAAACCGACTCGTTTACAAAGGAAAACAGAACTTTGAAAATATTTAATTATACAGTAAAAACAAATTGTACCTATAAAGAGCTTTCTATGAAGTGAGTAAAATGTTTACATTTAATATACTTAAAATTGAGAACTTCAAAAAAAAAACTGAATAAACACCACATTTCAAGCTTTCTTTGTATTTCTTTGGTCTTTCTATTAAGACTGCAGAGGAGCTCTGCAGAAGTGAGGAAAAACTGCTGTAAAAGGTGGAGAGTCAATTCACTGCGTTGTGTGCCTGGAGTCAGGGGAAGCAGTTTTCCAAAGTATATATTCTACGCCTTGTCTAAGGAGCAATTTCTGCCAAACCCATGTAATGGGTGTAATGCATTTCAGCAGCAGCACCTTAGTCCTTTGGAAGCAATGAATTACTGCAGGTAAGGAATCATTGCTTTCCAATAAACCACGACGGGTTTCTGTAGTTCCTTTCTGCCTTAGGTACAACTATAGGTCTCAAGTGGCTTTTTTGATTTGGGGTTGTGGTTTTTTGTTTTTTATATATCTGAGTGTGCCTTTTTTATTGCTTCTTTCCATGGTGCAGTTTCATGTCGCCAAACAGTAACAATTACACTCTTAAGCCTTATTTGCCATACAAACCAGCTGTATAACTTAAGAAATAGTCATATATTTCTTGCTGTGTTGCTTCTTAAAAAATAATTATAAACTAGCAAAGCCCTGTAATGCAGAGTAGAGTGTCTTACCTAGCCAGTTCCATCCATGCGAGTTGTCAGTGGACACCTCGCAACTCAGGCTAGGCATGAAGACTGGGAATCAACTGGAAGGAGGGAAGTTCTGGTTTCTGATACAGAGTATAGAGGAGTGTTTTTAATTAGTATAGACTGAAATGGCCGTAACTTGTTAATTGAGTGTATCTATATGAGGCTGCCCTAAGACTGCCTCTGGGTTTGCCCCAAAGCTTTCTTGGGAGGGGGGCGTGGGGAGGCAGTATCTGAGCCTTCTTTTAAGCAGTCACTTGCATAGCAGGAAACTGCCGGGATACCTGAGGAAATAATCGGTAGATGCTTCGGCTCAACATAGTTCTGCAGTTCAAAATAACGTACACGTCACAGCTACACACACACACAAAAAAACTTCCGGAGAAATAACAGCGTGCTCCATTCCTAAAGCAACAGGGGTTTGTCATTTAAAATAGCGCACTTTGGATGAAGTGCAGAGAAGTCCTTACTTTCTGCTTAGTCTTTTGTGCAGTGATTCATTTACAACAGAGATGGTCTATTAAAAAACTCAAACCTTCCGGTCTTTTAAAATATATCTAACAATGACATAGTCATTAAAAAAATTTTAGAGTAAATTTGCCTTCAAAGCAAATGGAGTGTGGTGAAAATGTGAAAAATCAATACCTTATCTTGTTGTAGGAGAAGAATATTTTATAGAAAAACAGTAAGAACCTAAACCTTTCAAGTAGATTAGATTTAGATTAGACATCAGGAAGAAGTTCTTTACAATGGGGGTGATGAAACACTGGCCCAGGTTGCCCAGAGAGGTGGTAGATGCCCCATCCCTGGAGACATTCAAGGCCAGGTTGGACGGGGCTCTGAGCAACCTGATCTAGTTGAAGATGTCCCTGCTCATTGCAGGGGGGTTGGACTAGATGGCCTTTAAAGGTCCCTTCCAACCCAACACATTCTATGATTCTAAGTTGAGTAAAACTTTAATGTTGTCTGGTGAGTCTAGTGAACTAGAGTGCCCATGTGCAGGTTTTTTTCCTAATTTCTGTCTTATCAAAATTGAAATTTAATTTCCATAGCCAAACAATTTTAACCCTGTGATGCATGTGAAATTTTAACCCTTCTGAAGATACCAGTTTTTACAGTCCCCAAAGGTAAGGAAGATTTAAGCGTTAAGAGTTCCCTTTTCCAACAGTGTGAAAATACATATACAAGGTACTTTTAAGGTACTGAACCCCAAACCCTACTCCCACCTCTCTTCTTTATGGGCACCAGTCTTTAGGCTGTAATAGGTAACCTTAAGTTATGTCATGAAACTTGCATAGTAGCATTCTGAAAGAGAAAGCAGGGGCTCCAGAAGGGTAAGTTACTCATCTCCCCACAGCTAGCCAGCTGAAAAGCACTAGGTACCCGCTTCCAGCCCGACACTCCCGGCTCAGTGGTTATAGCTCTGTAATATGCTATCAAATTGGAAGGACTGATAGAGCTCATCATTGTGGACACCATCGGTGTCATAGTACTGATTGTCTGCGATGCTATTCTGATGGTTTGGGATGGGGTTGGTGGATAGTCTTGATTCGCTCAAAACTTCTTGGTCTAGAAAACTGTGAACTGCTGGATCAGCTAAGTTAGACTGCGAATTAAAAGGCGTGCTGCCCGGGGCTGCTACGGGCGGGCAGGCGGGAGGCACCTGAGGGAGCTGCTGCCTGTGATTGCTCGCGTTTAACACCGAGTTATACTTTTCAAAGTTTATACTAGTGCAGTTCATGTCATCGGTCTCCATGCTGACGATGCTGGCTGTGGAGACGCTGATGGGATGAGTCTGGTGCACAATGCTGTTACTAGAAACGCTCTGCATGTCTGCAGTCGACGCCGCCGCGGCTCCCATCCCGTTTGTGCTGCCGTAGTTCCGGTAGAAGCCCAAATCCTTCTCCTCGGGCCAGTTCAGAGGGTTGTCGGGGAAAGCTGGGAGTGCGCCGCCGCTCTGAGCAGCAGGCTGAGGCCCTTCTGCCACAAAGCTGTTGTGGGGGTGCGCGTTGAGCAGGCCGCCGGCCGAGGAGGAGGGATTGTACAGCTGCTGCCAGCACGAGGAGAGGGGGTCCTGCTTCCCTGGCCCCACCTGCGCGGGCGCGTGGGGAAGCTGGTTGCAGACAGGGTAGATCTGACTCGTGTTGGCCAGGGTCCCGAGCCCCGGCATCATCAGTGTGGATGAGAACATGTTTGGTTCTACAGAAAGCAAAGATGCGACTGCATTTTAATGCCATTTTTTTATGTTTTTTTTTTTAAATCACAAATGGTAAAAAGCAAAGCAAACCCAGTGCTCTCTTAGCAAGATTATACATGCATTTGCACTTTCATTCTTGCTTAACTGCTCTCCAGGGTGGACCCCAGATTTCTAGGCAGCAACAGGACACCTAGCCACCTCACCCCTCTGTGGTGAATGCGGAAGGTGACGGCTACATTTAAGTAAAGAACTGATGGTTTTAATTTGTATAGCCAAAAGTACCGGTATCTTACAGGAAGAAACCCTCAAGAGAATATTGGGATTTCAAACAAAGAGGATATAAGGCCAGGAACTGAGTGTATGTTCGAAGGGCTGTGTATCTGAACACAGAGAAAATCAGTAGTTATCTAAATTAAGGCTGAAAGCGAGCAATGCTTAAAGATGAAGAAGGTGTAGCCCTCTCCTGTGCAAAGGGGAAGCTGCAGCACAGCTGAGGCTCTGAAAAGACTCTGGAGGAGGAAGAGGAGGAGGAAAAGTAAGAGACTGATGCTACTGCTGCCTTGGGAATGCCAGTGCCCCCCTGAAAAAGCTCCAGCCCTTCCCCACAGCAATCAGACACTATTTGTTGCAAACCGCTGCCGGACTGGGATGTGCGTACAAAACCCTACCTTTCTTAATCAGCTTCCCTTCAGGAGTGACAGCGGGGAACGGCGCTACCTTGGGCCTCTCTGTCGCATTTGATCCTGCAGTGGAAGAAAGCGTGAGTCTATACTCAAAGTTTGCTTTTATATAGAATAACTCTATCTAAATGTAAGTTCATTCAAACGAGAAAAAGACAAATATTTTCCTTACCACAGTCCTGTATGAGCTTTTGCCAAGCCAACGTCGATCTTTGCCTTTTTGCTTTGTTGCCATATGGATCTACAGAGGAAGGAGTAGAAGGGAAAAGTGTTAAGGTTCTCTCTGATACAATTAATAAAGGAAGTTTCTAAAACATATACTAGATGGGCCCTAATTGTAGTAAAATATATTTTAAGAAAAATATTTCAGAGGTGACAGCACCAACCAAGACAATGTTATTAACAGTGATTCTTCGTATTTTCATTGAAAGAGGCAGCAAACTGACTAGTGTTACTTTTAAAAACCAAAAATCTACATTGTAGAAGCAGTGTTGTAGAATTTTTACTACTTAAACTACTGTTTACTATCAACACGAGTTCTGCACTGATAATGGCTTTTAAGAAACTCAACTAATTGGAACCGTACCCTTTTCATCTGGTAGGTATCTGAAATCCATAGGTTCACTGACTTCCTGGTCCGAAGGTCTTCGCAGCTGCATCTTCACCGTGACGGGCTCGGTGATGTCTTTGAGAAACGGTGGCGTTCTGAACACAATTGCAACTTGACGGTGAACGTCAGCTTGTGAGAAGGAACCTTTGGCCTCCCAGTTGTCCAAGACAAATCTGACTTCTATATCATCTAGTCCATTAGAAACATAAGACGCTTGTTAAGCTGGAGAAGAAAACTGGACACTTGTAGCAGAAAAAAGGCAGGAAGGGGAACACTGAAAGGAGTCCGACTCAGAATTCAGATGCAAAGTAAATGGCTCAACTTTGAAGGCACTGAATATCTTTCAGAGGTGCTGAGAGCCCTTGAACTTGAAAGCCATTCTGTCCAGCTGTCAAACCAGACCACTCACACAGGAGTGCAGTGAAGGGCTTAAGTTCCCCAGCTAGAAAGTGGTAGTGTCAGCCTTTGGGGATAAAGGGAGGAGAAAACCAACGCTTGTCAAGGTTACCTTTCTGAACTTTGTCACACAGTAGGAATATTTCGTCTCCTCCTTTTACACTTCCACAATTCTTGTTCACACGACAAATTCTTAATTCTGCTGTGTTGGGAGCTCCTGGAAACAAACAGGCAAATTTGATGGTAAAGAATTACTGTAACTTTGTCACTATTGAGGGTGAGGTGCTGGGAGGTAAGGCATGTGAAGGGAAGGCAGCAGGAGGAGGGGTGTGATACCCCAAAATCCACACTCCACAAGTCGCTCCATACAGGAAATACAGGGCTTGATGTTCTGTGATCCTACAGCTGCTCATATTCCAACACAAGATACCAGCATGGCTGCGCTGCTTGCTCCTGAACTATCCGACACTAGTCCCAGAATACTTCCCGGAATGACGTTACTGTGGTCGGCCCTGCTGCCCTTCAAGCTGTAGCATTCAAAGCAGTTCTTTGAGGGACTGATTACCTGGAACAGTCATGCTTCTCTGGAAAAAGCTGGGTTAGCAAGTGAAGAAAATTCCCCTCTCTGAGACATGTTTGGCCACCGAACCTCTCCTCTGTTACCCCCTGTAGGTGCCTGAGAACAGGTCTAGGAGTTCAACTTTCATGCCTTTACTCAGGGTAGCAGATTTCACCCCAAAAACGCTCAAAATTCAGCTCCAAGCTGGGGCTGTACATGGACAGCACTCATGATAGCTGCAGGTGCCCTGTGCACAAGCTCTGGTAGTGTTGTATGTTGTGATAAATGAACCACCACCCAAGTTTCCACACTGCATCCAAACTGCCCGACGGCTACGGGGGACCCATGCAGGATGGAGACAAGCACTGCCTGACGGGGCCTGGCCCCAATTCAGTAGCAGCAGATCTCCTGCGGGGTAAATCTGGACAGGAGACAACTGCAAGAGAGAACAGCCCCTTGGAGCTTTGTGGGCTCTGTTACAATTTATTTAAAAGGGCACTAATGTCACAATACGGTGATTCACAAGTAACAAGGAACAAACAAAAAAATCCCAGAACAGAAGAACTCTCTCTAGAATTTCAAGTTCACCCCCTGCCCCTATATGCTGTGTTGATATTTTTTAGTACATTATCAAGTACCAATTTTAAGACTCCGTCTTCATTTAACAAAGTAACTGATGCTCATTTTTCTGCTATTGTCTGTGACCATATCCATAGTTTACTGCGCCCTCTTCCACCCCTCCAGTCCCCATGGAAAAAAACTACACTGTGCTGTGGAATTCTCTCATCTTCTTCCCTCAAGACATCAACTCCAAATGTATTTAAGACACCTGGGAGGATCCAGCTCATGCCGCTTTGCGACCCAGAAACTGATCCTCCTACCACCACAGCAACACGAGGCTCTACCACCATGAGCTCCCTGTTCCAGGCACAGAGATGAAATACAAAACTAAAGCTCGTGTGTCGCTGTCAAAAAAAAAAAATAATAATCTACTTTAGCCTCTCAGTTTGAGTCAACTCCTGCCCAGTCTTTCATGGTACCGTACAGGTAGGCTGTAGCACAACAGACTACGCTTCAAAGAGCTCCTGGTAACCTCATGCCAGACCCCAGTTGGGTAGTTACTATCTGCAGCTACTGCTATCATTATTATTAGGAGAAGTGGGTGCTACAGCCTCATTCACTACATGACACATGCCACTTCATGTGCTGAATGAATCAGAAACTCTGAAGGGAGGGGAAACAAAACAAACCCAGAAACAGCACAGGATCATATGACTGACAGTGTCATCGTGCGTTTTTCACAGGAAGGGTAAATTAAGAATTGCAAGGAGAAACCTAATTTTACCTTTGTTTCACTTCTGTATGCTTGAATGGTATTCGGGGTCCTTTTAACAGGTTTTGGGGAAGGTCTCCTAGGCTGGAGTTGGTTGTTTTATCTTTAATTTTAAGGGGAGTTTAGAAGGGAGGATAAAGGAAAGCAACACGAGTGCCAGGAGACATAGATGCACCACTCTGCCCCAGTGCTGGGCAGGAACGCCGAGTCTGGCAGCAGCCTCCGAGGGAGACATTCTCTGTCACGCCGTGTGGCTTCCCATCTCTCCTCCCCCGTGCACACCCTCGCCTCCCTGTCGCCTCGACTCCTGCCCAATTCCTGTTCCTCTCTCCCCAAAAGCACCACCCTGGTAACAGATCCCTAAACAAATAAGCTTCTCACCAAAAATCACATCACTTTCAACAAGGGCAGAGCACCACGTTCTCCCTACGCTCATTTCTCAGAAACAGTAAGCTGCTTTATTTGACTCTCCCCAAGAGTTTTCAGCGTGGTAAGACACACAACTGGGGAAATTTCTGTTCAAAACCAGTTAACATTATAAGCAACTGAAAACAGAAGCTGCCTGAATTTTATACACTTGCAGTCTCTGCTCATGTGATTGCCTCTGTACTATGTGCATATTATTCTTATGTATCTCTACTGTTCCAAGCAGGTGGAGACTATGAAGTATTAGAATGTGAAGAAAATACTAGATTTAAAATGTGCAAATGGATCTTCAGAAAACCTCCAAAAACCTTTTTGCTCCTGATCTGGACAGATCTGCAAAAGCTTGAAAATCTTAACAACCGAGGATTTCCAAGCCCATCGTACCCTCCAGTTTTATCTTTTATCTAAAGTTGTAACCTGACCTTACCCAGTTCAGGATGACAGAGCAGGTTTAAAACGGCTAACATTTTAAAAAGAAATTCAGATGTGAAACTGCTGTTCCAGATGAGCAGCATAATTTTTATGATTTGTGGTTGCACTTACGCACTGTTTTATTTACACCGCTGCTACGTTACGTAGAGGATTTTAGATACCTATGGTATATCAGAAGCTACCCACACACACCCACAGCCCACAGCCCAGCTTCCCCCACCACGCAGCTATCTGTCACTTCAGCAGCTTAGCAAAGACTGACGTCAATCAACGTAGACGAGTAATCATGATTTGGCACATTTCTAAATGGCATCTGAGACATAGCTGCAAATCTTGTACATCAATTTTATCTCAACCCTAATTACTTTAGTACTACAAGGGTTCTCAGTAACACAATGTACACAGTTCCAACTTCTAGATAATTCTAGAAAAGACTCTAAAAATACCAAAACCACCTGAGTTCACATTCAGTATTTTCATAGTGGTTATGCCCACATCAATACAATTCTAATATCAACTACATAAAATGTATACCTCGTTTTATCCAGTAATTTCTGCTAAAGTAATGGCCTTAATATTTAGTGTAGAAATACTTTCACTATAGAAAAAAACCCACTGCCAAAAAGTTCCCAATTACTAAAAGCTGCTTCTCCAGAAGAGAAGTCCAGCACACGCTGAGGGCTAAAATCCTCCACTGAAGCCACCTGCCAAAGCCATAGGAAGTCCAGTTTTGTGCAATGTGGAAAACGGTGCCAAGAAGGAGTGTTTCATGTACTTCTGCACACTCTCGGAATGTGATCAAACATTCCCTCCTTATCTACGTATACACCGAAAATAGCAACTGACCGGGATACAAAAGGAATAGAAAAAAGCCTTAAGACAGTCTCCTGCTGGGATAAATCTCTCTCTCGAGTCCTGTTCCAGAGCCTTCACAAGGCAAAGACAAGACTCCTCGCAGGTACAAACAGGCTTTAGAGGACATCCGTGTATGGAAACACATCAGTTTTGGGGCAGCCATTCACCTTGCTACTGTTTATTTTAACCGCTTGGGATGTCAGGAGCAGGCCTGTCCTTGCAGTCGTTGCTGAGCCACGTGAACAAGGGCTGAAAAAGCCCCCCATGTGTGACTCCATGGCCGTACCGCACAGTTCTTACTCTGCTGGGCCAACACTTCACCTGGGATCAGCTTTTGAGTACCTGCTCACTGACTTGCCATGTGTTAGCCACGCATCTAGCAGCCCCGAGCCACAGAAGTGGCCCCGAGGATTGGCACAGACCTCAGAAACTGGCCTGGCACTTTTCATCCCAAGCAAAAGAGAAAAACAAAAGGAAAAAAAATATGCACATTTGACTGAGTTGGTACTTACTGTTGTCATAGATGGGGTTGGAAATCAAAGGAGGAAGAGCTATTGTGTAGTTGCCGTGTTCGTCGGGGAGGAAAGCTTGGAAGCAGAGGCGGACGACGTTGAGATCATACTCATCAATGTTGTGCAGCTGTTCTTCAGGCACTGAACAGCAGAAAGACAGACACGACTGAAGATTAGTCACCAAACCCAGCAGTAATTCTTTAACAAACTGGAGATGAATCTCCACCAGTAAAAAAGATAGTGTTGCCAAGGCAGACGAAACGTGCGCCCTAGTCCCTGCTAGCTTTCCAGGGGCTGCAGGAATGAATTCCTCGTACACAACAAAAGATACCGAAGCCTTTAACGCTTTCCCTTCGTCAAACAGGGCTAAACTGTCCTAGTTCTCCTGCTATTTCTTGTGTCTGGTTTCCTCACCTTGTCTTCCAGCCCAATTTCACGTATCTGTAGTTTAAAAGTCATTCCCTGGTCATGCTTCTCTCTCGTTTGTGCATGATAAAATTTACAAGACGAATGCTGCTGCTGTAGAGAAATCTTTCAATTCAAGTAAGTCCTAGGACGCAGAGGAAGGTTTTCAGCAACAATAAGAGACTTCCACTACATGGTATCATTATTTTCCTCTAGAAACTGAGATGGAAGAATAATGAGAAGGCAGTTCTTGGGGCAAGACTGAAGCCAAAACAACACAAACCGTCTCCTCCCTCCCATCAACACCTGTGGTCCTTCAGTACCTTTGAGAATAGCAATTAGTGGTGTCATTATGATATAATTTCATAACACAACAAGCAAATTTTTGCTGGAAAGGATCTGTTTCCTTACATATTCCTCCCAGTGTAAAACACAGTAATGCATAACTGAAGCTCAGCATTTCAGTTGTGTTTACTCTTTCACTTATTTTAATTTCAAGACATAGGATCTGGGATATCATTACCGAACATTTCATGTACTCCTGGCTTAATGGGTGATTCTGGGAAAAGCGGCCCTCTCCGAATTTGATGCTTTCCTCTAAGGTCAAACATTAACTATTATTATGTTGACATTCAATGCCAGCAAAATGAGAAACTGATTTAATTTCATTTAAGTGGAAGTACTGATAATTAAAATCATTTAAAGTGGCTCTCTTCTCCAAAACTGTTCAAAGCGGCAGTTCAGCACAGTTAGACACTCCCCGCAATTACCTACAGTGAACATCTGCCAAGTCGACAGATCACAACCTCTCAAGTTCACTCCTTTCCCTGCCCTTTCAAAGGCCTCTTGCAAGAATAAAAGATTAAACGTGCCTGCGATAAGAAGTCTGGGGGTCACACCGTACTGATTAGATTGCAATGCCCTGACCTTTAACATTTATCACTGCGTTGCTCTCTACCCTGCCATGAGTGGGATCCCACAATCCCCACTTGAGTGATTTCTTCCTTTCACCTTTTGATAGTGTGAAATAATAAATGCACTCAGCTCACAATACTTTCCACTGGTATTTTCAGTCTTTCTTGTGCTCCGAATATCTCCGTTTCTCGTGGTCTCTACTGTAAAGAGAAATCGTACCACCTTTCCCTTTTAGAAGTCCATGATCTGCAATATTTCAAGACAAAACCACCAGCGAGTACGAAACTAAGCAGCAACTACATCTGTAACTTCAGAAGCAGCGGTGCCCAGGAGAGTTCTGCCAGTGGGCACTGCGCAGGTCGGTGGCTGACCGTATTACCAGATACGCAAAGTTTTAGAATGTAAGGTGCTTCGTGAGCTGACCTGCTAACTTAATAAAACAGGATCTTTAGGAAACAGGTTTGGAACAGACAGCTGTTCAGCCTGACTCAGGTTTGGCAGACTCCGCAGCCCAACGGCCTCTTGATACACCCTGATTTAAAGAATAAAAAAAAAGGAAAAGTGCCCTCTCTAGATTGCACCTTGCAGAAGGGCTAATCAGCAGAGCAATGCTGCTTTGCTCCCATCAGCTCAGGTGACTCTTCTAATCCACACTCTGACGTGGCCAGCAGGCAATTAGCTCCCAAGGACACCCTGGCATCAGGGCTTACGCTCGTGCGGTGTATGAGCCATCAGTGACCACGTGGACCCGGCCAAAGAGCCCGGGCAGTAGTCCGATTTCAAACCTCTTAAAAATGAAATTGAGCACAGAGATTTGATACCTTTGTCTAAGTCAACTCCCCGTAGACAGAAGCCAAGCACAAAATCTGGATCTAGCTTTTGACTCTGAATCAAGCGTGAGGACTCTGTGGTTTTGCAATCAAGCCTGGCTCTCCCAGGTGAAAGCAGCACAGCCCTGTGCCGCCTCTTCCACAGGCGCAGCAGCCTCTTCCTCACAAACAAGTACCAGCAGACTTAAAGCTTAAGAGAACTCTATAAATGCAAAAATACACTCGATATGGAGAAAATTAGTAATGCTAATGTTCAAATTACATCATTTCCTATACTATGAACTTTCGCAAATTCCCAATAAATCTCTGTAACCACCTGACACAGGAAAGGTGTGGTGTGCCAATAAGTGCAAGAAACAGAACTGCTGTACACAGCTCATTGTACTGCAGCAAAAAACACTGCTCCTAATTTGCATGTTCTTATAAATGATTTAATACAATTTAAAAATCTGTATTTTCAAAGAGGAAGTGCTCAGTCAAGACTGATTCCTCTTGGGCTATTTTTATCCAGATGAGAAGAACATAGCAGAGCAAAAAAAGGAGAAGACGACAGCTGCAACTCCATCTTGTGATGACACACTTAAAAAATAGAGAGAGGCTGGATTCCACCTTGGTATAAAGAAGTGAACAGCTTTCATCAATTTCAAAACGTATTTCCACCTAAAAGACAATCATCCAAACAAAATAAAATGTTGTTATTTTTAAGAAACGTCTAATTCTGCTCCCTCTGAAGTCAATTTGAGAGTCGCCACTAACTTGGACAGATGCTGGCTTACACCTTAAGAATATTAAAAACAAACAAAACCGAGGCAGACAAACACACTGACTAATGCCTGGAGTATGGCCCTATGGAGGATGGTCGTGTCATTCGGTGTTATTTCACCAACTTCTGTGCAGAAGAACAACAGACGGGGTTAAACCTGACAAACCTGAAGTTATTAAGAAATGCTGTTGAAGATTTTGGGAAGAGAAAGGACTGGAGAAGAGCAGCAGCCACTCCAACCTGGGCAAGCTCCACACAGGCAGCTCTAGTGAAACCAGGGACATTACGCACGTGAAGTATAAACATCGCATGATGCAGATACGGTAAAAAAGGCTTGAACACGACACATGAATAAAAGGAAGAAGTACTCTGTTTCTGGCAAGAGTTCAACTTCCTCTTCTGACTGCTTCTCGCTGTGTGGTACCACACCTTACTGTCTTCATATGAACCCAACCGAAAGAGCTGGCATCCGACCAACAATCTAAGTATGCTCCTGTGATGGCCCAATCTAATAAAAAACTAGCCTTAACCTGGCCGAAATTCATTTTCCATAGTTGTCTATGCAGACAGGAGCATACGAAGGAATGTTTTAAGTACAGCTTTTTTACAAGGGGAAGGAGAGTTTTCAAAACTAATGCTCAGCAAGTCAAACACATAGAAATGACAATATTTAAAAAGAATTAAAATGCTAAGTTAATTATGGGATAAAAAAATCCGTAAAAGCACCACTAGCACAATGGAAAAAGAAAACTAACCCCACTCACCAAGATTCTGGCCATAGGATTTTTAAAAAAAGGTATCTAGAGTTACAGTCACCTCCTGGGGAGTATTAGCTGCTCAACCTGAAAGGGGCTACAAGAACTAGTAAATCCTTTCTTTATAAATCTGTTTACAGCTCTTCTGAAAGAAACGCTGATTCCCCAACTTAATAAAAAAGAACTTGAAATCATTCTCTAATCCATCATCTGCTGTCATGGGAAGAGACTGATACAGTCCCGGTGTGGGCACAAAAACACCCCACACGAGCCAAACCACGAACTCCTTCCAACCTGAGCTGGCGAATCCGCGCAGCTCATGCGACACGGGTGTTAGGTTTGGGCTCTCCCTGTCTCAGGGGTTTATGTCAGTGAAGTCCAGAGATGCCCTGTTGGGTTCCCACCGAATGACAGAACTTCTTGGATTTGCTTCTGTAACGGAAAAGTCGAGATTTTCTGGGTCCAACCCACCAACACGCAATTTTAAGTTCAGGCACAAAACTAGAGATGACGATAAGATCAGGCTTCCTGTTTGTTCCTGTTTATTAATTTCTAATGTTTTCTACTATTTTAACAGTCTTCAACATCCAGAAAGGCCAACAAAATACCATTTATCTGATGTAATTACTGGGGGATTAAGGGCTCTGACGTTTACTCATAAAATGATGTTACAGGGAAAGTGAAAGTTTATTCTAAACACTGAAGAGAAATGATGAAGTTTGGGTTTTTTGACTGATAATGCGATACCTGATTAAATAGCAGATTCCTCACATCCATCCCTCCACCCAACTTCTAGACTAATGATGTCAGAAACTTCTGGAGTGGGAGGAGTCGGAGGTACTCTAGCATCTAAACTTAACCTGCATGGAAACTTCCAGGGCAAACGATGTGGTGTGACACGCTCAGAGGGCTGTGCTGAAAATACCAGTTTACCCTGCAGAGGGACATCTTGTGACCTTCCCTTCTCAACGAGGGGCTGCAGGGGCACATGAGCCATGCTACAGCTCAAACAAAGAGAATGGCCTCCTGCAAACCAAACCACTTCACCAAGGAGACCGCTCAGGAACACACACACATCGTTAATAATCACCGTACGCTGTATTCCGCCTCTTCTCTTACGCAGATGATGGTTTTTAATTTAGGGATATGCTGGGAGCTCAGTTTCATTTAGGTGATGACACAGAGGTGGTTTGCCTCAAGCGTTTTGCTCCTGGAGCACAAAGATACCCCCTCTTAGCCCTGATACTCACCGATCAGTTTAACTCGTTTTACGCCAGAGGTTTTGCTGTGAAAGGCTGGCTCTGCCCAACCTTCCTTTCCAACACTACTCTGACACCGGGACCAGCTCCCACGTGGTGAATCAGATCAAGAAACTGGTCTGGCACAAAACTAACTTGGCCGAAGAGAAGAGGAAAAGGCTTGTTTTCAGTCAGTCAGTCCCCACAAACACTACAGCCCTGGCACAAGGGAAAGGGCGGAAGCAGGCGGAGGCAGCGAAAGGAAGGACTGTCTCTTCCAGTGCCGGGGCTGATTTATGCCAGGTTCAACCCATCAGGGAAAGTGGGTGCAGGTCACAGGTCCCTCTCAGCGCCTGGGAGGAACATTTCAGATTGAATTTACTCCCCCCAGCCTACGTCCGCGCTGCAGCCACAGCTATGGCTGTGTAGCTGTATAGCAGCCAGCCTGAGGAAGGGCTACAGCAGACAAGTGACAAAGCACACACTACGTGGCTCAAGTATTTGACTGGGGTCCCCTGTAGCTGAACTCTACACAGCTAAAAGGGACCTCACCAGCTAGATCAATGCTACGTTTGCTGTTTCCAAGTGCGCTACAATCATAGAGGTGCAAAGGAAAGAGCAGACGGTCCTGGTGTACTATTTGTCCCTGGCTGTCAAAAGCAGAATACTGTGCTCCATTTACACCTGGACTTCAGCAACTGGACACACAGCACTGGATGACAGTGGTCAGGCTGTTCAGCTACACGTCCAGAGGCATAAATACCATCTATGGTCTACGATTTACGAGCACTTGCAGAGAGGCAGAATCTGGGCACAAGGGGAGGGAAGGATCGTGGCAGCACTATGTTTCTTCTGCCGATGCACCCGTGTCTGGCTAATACCTCTGTGATCCACAAAGAGGTAAATTTCAATCGGTTCTGCAGAATAAAGAAACCTTTGCCCGTACCTATAAACACAACATGCATCAGCAACGCTCGGTAATTTTAAAAAAGCCAAGGGGGTTGATTAGTACAAATGACTGTAATAATGACAGCAAATAAATGCCCGAACTACTACGATTACATCTGTCGGGCTGCTTCGGCGTACGGATGTGTACGGATCCCTGTTTTACAGAAGAAAGAAGCACAGGGAAGGGGAACGGCCCAGCCTCATACAAAAGCCAAGGGAAGAACTGGGAACACAAAACTTTCGAAACTCAGCCCTTGTTTTGCCTAGACAATGTTTCTCTGAATCTGGGTTCTTTTCCTCTTTTAAGCCAAAACTAAAAAAAAGGTAAAAACGGAACAGATTTAAGCAAATATATCCAGCAGCCGCTGTATGTTTCTAAGACATTTTTTAGCAGTTTCTGTTTATAGCACAAAGAAAGAAGTCAGCATTTTTTGAGTCCCTACTTGGTAATTTTCCTTTTCATCTTTAAACAACTTGAAAAGGTGCTGTCCTTTAGGTTAATATAAAAATATCAGCACAAACAGCAAGAAGCATTTGCATGAGGAAGAGACGAACAAAGGGCTTTCCGAAGGGAAAAGCTAAAGTCACGTCAGTATCAGGACATCTAGCTTTCCTCAAGCAGATTTGTTCCGTGCCTCGTAAAAAACTGACAAGTCTCACTTACCAAGATTTTCAGCTTAAGAATTTAGTCGGGGGGGGGGGGGGGGGGGGTTACACTTTCATTTTGATTTAAGGACAGAAGTTTAAAGTTTCTTTTAACATCTGGTGCTTTCACTACAGAGGACTCTGATGCTTTCCTCCTTCAAACCATTCGCAGCTCCCCAATTCTCGCTAAGAGTCTTCTTCTGGTTGGTAATATTTTGCCCATTTGCTCATAAGGCAGGGGCTCCCCTGCAGCAAGCGGGCTGGAGAGGGGGATCCTGGCCAGCCCGGCCGAGGTGGGCGAGCGGCGTCAGAGGAGAGGGGGGGTCTCAGGAGCGCAGGGGCCGGGGAGGGAAGCTGCGGAGAGGGTGAGTGCGCGCGTGGGCAGGAAGCGAGCGCGACCGGTGTGGGGACGAGGCCGGGCGCAGCGCGGGGGCGTGCGGGGGGTGGCGTGGAGACGGTGACGAGTGCGAAGCCAACGCGGGGTCAGCTGCTCGCGGGCGGAAAGGGGAAACGGCAAAGGAAAGACTGCGGAGGCAAACGGAGCTGAGGTAGTGGCAAGGTGCAGGGGAGAGCCTAAAAATGAATTAAATGCCCATTAGCAACAGCAATTACAACGGAACAGGAACCTTAAACATATGCCAAACTCCAGGGAAAGCCTATTTATACCCTCTCGATTAATGGCCTAAAATTTGGCAATTCTCTGGGTTACTCTAAAATAAGCGCAGGGTTTTCGTGCTGTCATGCGTTTGGCTAGAAAAAGGTTAGTCCTTGCAGTACTTTGCAAAGTACAGTTTTCCCCTAAATTTAAAGAACCCATTTAGGGCTTTTCCTCATTGATAATTAACTCGACTTGCTATTAATTCAATTGTTGTCTCTATGACAAGTCACACCCACCCACAAAAGCTCTTAACTCGAGACTGGCTCTTCTTTTAATTTGAGTTGGCTGTACATCAGACAGTAGACGGGAAGACAAGGATATGGCACAACTCAACAGCTACCAAAAGAAAACAAACACCCTAGAAAGCAGACATGGACCAGCTCCACTGGAGGAGTAACTCTGCTCCTTGGATGCTGTGCTATTTATATCACCATCATCGCGCCAAGGAGCCCTAGTTACACATTGGGCTGCCACTGCACACCACTTCCCTGGTGCGCTCAGGGATGAGAGACGAGAGATTTCTAGAATTGTTCAGCTTATTAAAGGACAACAATATACGGGATGTACCTTGTGACCGCAGCAGATCATGAACAAGTGCTGAGACGGTGTGGAAACAGCAACTCTTCAAACAAGGCTAACGCAAGAGGGGCAACCTGAATGCAAGTCATCTGACTTGCATCCTAGTGAACGCACACAATTGGCACGGCTGGTCCTGAACTGAACAAAGGATAAACGCTGCCAGCTAATAGTGGGGAATTCATAGTGAAACAGCCTTACAGCTACCCTTGCAGAATGACTCAGACGCAGACAGCTCCAGCTAGACACACGACATGATCTCCAAACACCAACTTCTTTTCACCCCGGAGTTTGGAGGTACACGTCAGTTGCTTTAACAGTATAGGCAAGAGTGCTGGAGAAAATGATCTTAAAAAAACCCCCTTAAATCTTGAGCAAGCAACTTCCTATTGTTGCTGATTATGACCCCTATTCAGTGTGCAGCCATACCATGTGCTGGAAGGCGTGGAAGAGGGATGACACCACTACAGAATTTGTGTCAGGGCTCACTCTCCCTTTGCCATCCCAGTTGCCTGTGGCACCTGGGCTTCCCTGGAAGACAATGGCCCCTTTACACAAAGAAGTTAGGAATGCAACTTTGTGGACCCACGCCTTGCTATTACTTCATCCCTTACTGACAAGACAAGTCATATATATGCTGGCAGGCTGGAGGCATTTTGCATCTGTTAATAGGGGCAATACCAAACCTCTGCCCCAAAAGGAGACTCGGGACAGGGACTGTTTGACTGTTCCAGAAGAAGGTGGGAAAGAAAAAGAAAAAACAACCAACTCAAAAACACCCTGAAGGCTGGTTTTCAGCTCCAATAGATCTCTTTTATGATGTTCATACAAGAAATGAGTAACACTAACTTGCAACCTGCTTCGAGGATGCACCTAACTCCGAAATGTCTCTAAAACAGAAAAGTCAGATGCCTTTCTGAGGACACATTAATAAAGCACAATGCAGGATGGATACAATACAGCCTGTGCAATCTTGGAGAATGTAGTGATAACTCTTCTGACCTTAAAAAACAAACTAAATTGATGTATAAAACTATAAATCTTAGCAAGCAGCAAACATTACAGCAACTGCTGCTAATGAAACTCTGTTCTGATCAACTAAGTACACGTATAAAAATATTTCTGTCACTAATCCTGTTTTATTAGACCTTAGTCCTATGCCTTTCTGGGCTCTACTTAGCGTGGGACTGCCCTGGAGCAGCTGGAGGCCACTCTCAAGGCAGCTCTGCTTTGTGCTGACATGCTGACAAGTGCCGAAAGGCAATTAGGCAGGCTGGGGATTGCCAGCGGCCCCTTCTCAGCACAGCCACTGCCGAGAGCAGGGCACTGCCCTGTGTGTCACCCAAGCAAGGCTCTCCCCTGCTGCCAGGGCAGGGCTGCGCTCTCCTCTGCTGCTGGACTGGTGGAAAGCAGCCCAGGATCTCACCTGATGCTGCTAAGGGCAACTTGCTGTAATCACCCAAAAACTGTTAGTGAATTTGGAGTTACGTGCCAACCACTGTAAAAATCTACTGTCAAATGAGTTCAGCCGAACACGCCTTCAGGATTACACTCAGCAGCACTAGGAACAGAGCTACTTCTGCGGTTGCTAAAGTTTCTTTGGTGAAATACATGTACAGAAAGGGATTTTATCACGTTCTTTTACTGCATGGCAACAAGAGAAAACGTAATCTCATTTTTTATTTATGGAGAAAAAGAAAGCCAAGAGGGCTGAACAGAAGAATTCCCCTTTTTGTCTGAAATCAAGGTAGAGCTGGCTGAGTCAAGGTAACAATTAAAACACGTAAACTGTTTTAATTGTGCTGAGGGACTAAACTCATGTAAAAACATTTGCGTACATTATCAGAACCAATGTAATTGTTTAGATGGACCATTAGGACCATCAGCCTGACTCCAAAAAGCTGTTCTAAAAATTAAGCGATCTAAAACATTTCTCTTTCTGTATAAGTTCAACATGCTTCTTTCTGTCCCAGTTCAGGACAAAAGCAAGGTATGTATTTTGAAGCCGGCCAGAAATCCAGCTCTCAACTCTCTAAGAAGGGTCTTACCTGAATTTAGCAAGACTTCTGTGGGTATTAAAAAAAAAAAAAAAAAAAAAAAAATCAAAAACCATCCCCAACCAGTATTTGACAAATCTCCAAGCTTTTACCACTGTTAAGCAAAAACATAACTGCATTCATAAGAACGCTTAGCTAAGCTAAGCAAAATTAATAATTTCTTTATTAATAGTTGAGGAGGGTTTATGCTTTTGATCTAATTCCCCCCAGTAGGGCCTGCATGCTGGAAGTGTTGGTCCCGCTCCAGTTGGCCCTACAATTTGCTGTGTGTTCCCCACTCCCCCTGTGCATTGAACTTAGCGATCATGTGGCTGTGAGATGGGTTGGTTTAACAAGTTGATCTGAGGGGAAAACGCTTTTTTTTTTTTTTTGCAGGTTGGTTTTCCATTGGAACAACTTGCTGAGTCTGTTCACCGTGCAGCCCCACAGCCCCTGTATCTGGTGTGAGGAAAGCAGTAGGAGTGTGTGACCAGGGATGGAGGGAAGAGCAGGATGACTCTTTTTGAGAGCAGTTCACAGCCTAGCTGTCACACAAACCTACAGCCCGTGGGCAGGCCCTTACAGCTGTGGTTCTGCAGCAGCACAACTTGTCTGAGACTTGACTGAGCCCTGTACTGCCGAGGGCTTCCCGAGTGCCTGTACCAGCTCCCATGCTGTAAAATCAAGCGAGGGGCAGCTTCAAGGAGTCTTTCAGCTCCCTGAACTGGCTGGTATCTGCTATCGGCTAACTGCTGCTATCCCACTGCCTCCATAATTTGCTTCTGTCCAAGCAGCAACTCACATCTCTGCTGGAGGTTTCAGAAAAAAAAAAAGAGAAAAAAAAAAAAAAGCATCCAAACAGATTCATCATGTGATGACAGTGAGGAAAGACTAGGAGGGACACAGAGTGTTTCTCAAAAAAAGATTTTTTTGGAAAAAAATAAAGCTCCACCATAAAAGCAAAGGCAGGACAAACAAAAGCCCACCCCCTTGCAAAGTGAGCCAGCTAAGCTCTACTCACCATTGAAAGGGTTAATCTTCTTTGAGATTCGTAAAGAAATTGATTCCTTCAGGTCTTTCTTCTTCACACACTGAATGCCCAGATTCTGAAAACTGAAGCACATGTGGTAGGATTTCAGCAACTAATGAAGTCTTCAGTGTAGAATATTAAATAAATTATTTTATGTTGACTGCTGTGATAATATAGTGTAAGAAATGGGGGAAAAAAGCTTATTTGGAGAAGGATGTAAAAGATCTGAGAAGTAGGGATGCAGTTTTTTCTAAAAGAGCAGAAACAGAAATAAAAAATACTAAAATAAAATTCCAAAGGATTTATATTCTTTATTAAGAATATATATTTCTATATTAAAAATTTTTACTCCACAGTAAACCTACAGTGATTAAAAGTTAAATTTCAGATAAAGTGACAATTATTTTTGTTATTAATAAACCTGCTGATCTGCATGAGTTAAGGATTTGCCCTCCTGCTTTTATCAGGGAATATAAATTTCAAACACTATTTTAAAGGTTTTTTGAAACAAGTCTAAACAGGTTTTTAAATCTCATGTAGTTATGGAAAAGTTCTGAAGAGCTGCAGCTCTTCCTTATTTGCATAAGAGTGCAGGTCACCCCAATGCAGGAGGTGGGGGGAGTCCCAGGCGAGCTGACTCTTTCCCACATGGAAAAACCATGACATCATCAAAGCTGAGTGGATGTAAAGCAGGAAGTAAAAAAAAAATAAATAATCCGAGTTTCATGATGTTACAATAAGCTCAGAAGATAGGTCGTGCCAGCAGGCATCTGCCTCCAGAAGTACCAGCAATTTCCCTTCCTTTGAAACTCTAAAGAAGTTCTTTGCTTTAGCTATGTCTGAAAAAAACCAAAACATCTTAATAGACCTAAAGACACTCCTTATTCTTGCCAACACCCTCAAGAACAGTCCTACATTTCCCTGCTCTGAACAAGACTATCCTAGCATGATGTTGAGTTTAATTGCCTGTGCCTAATACACTCTGTTCAGAGGTTCCCAAATCCTCTACAATCAGACTCCACTTCCAAAACCTTTATTCACTAGAGGAACGCCTAAGCTTCCTTTTGAACCTGAACTTGATACTTTGACTTAGAGAAAAATAAAATGCAATATCATCTCAAAATTCACTAAAGCACTTTGGCTTCATACTGTGGCTACGGACATTCAAGATTTGTACTGTACCTTGATGATGAACCCTATTTCTATCTTCTCTTATAGGCAGTACCTTTTTTTAGGGCTTGATTACAGCACGTACTACATCTTTTCCCCCCACTGCAAGTCCATGAACAGGCCTGGTTCCGTATTATATCCCAAATTGCTATCTGGCAGTCCCAGGCTCTCCAGCCATCCACCATAAGTTATCAAGCAAGTACATACGCAGAACAAAAGCTCTACCCAGCTACGCAAGGACTGACAGCCATTATTCTGCACCTTTCAAGCCTCTCCTGGACAGAAACTGGGCTTTTAAGCACCCTGTAATTCTCAGATTATAAGCATTTTCTTAAACATGCGCTGTCACCGTGAAAGTATCTATTTAATGATCGCTAAACAGAAGGCCGGATCAGAGGAGAAACTGTTGAGAACCTCAGCAAGGCTGTGGGGTTTCACATCAACGCTAGCTGACAGGAAGCAAGCAAGCTAACGAGAAGAGAGAAGGAGAAGTAGGAAGAGAGAAAAAAAAAAAACAAACAAAACAACAAAACAAAACAAAACAAAAAAACATTTAAAAAACCCTATGATATCATCCCTGCAGAGAGACAGCAAACTAGGAAGTAAAAATCTGCATATACTGGCAGTCACACAAGCTCCAACGTTCATACTTTTGCCTTGCTGTTTTGGCCAGGGAGGGCTCTGATGAAGTTTCGGCAGCAGTACAAAGTTCATTATACCACAGGCAGAACAAAACACTTTGTTCAACCGGAACTACATGGGGAACTTTAAACAAGCAGAAAGCAGAGTAATTACTCAGACCAGCACAAAATCTGGGATTAATAATTCCACTCCTGCAGAAAGAAAAAAATTTTAAAACTGGATTTTTGTTCCATTTGGGATGATCAGCAAGAGTAAACAGCCAGAACCACTACCAAGAGAGGACATCTTCTGCTCACTGGTATTGTATGAGGCTTTTCTCCAACATGGACTCGAAAAGAAGAATGTGAAGACTGAGTCACCAGCCACAAAAAGGAAAATGACTTTAAACATCCAGATCCAATTATGGATCATACCGTTCTTTCATCTTAAAGTAACCAATGATTTGTTTTAAAAAAAAAAAAAAAAAAAGTGAGTGTACCAATGCTGGAAACATTTCAAAGAGAATGTTTCTAGCCTCCTCCCATCAGGATCAGGAGCTCAACTGAAGCTCAGTTTCTCATCATCAATAAAGTGAAAGTAGCCCACTTACTATTTTGTAAGAAACTGAGGGGCTTATAACCTAACAATATTGAGAAGAATTGACGGATATAGCAAACCATCATAAGTGTCTTAAATGAAATGGAGATACAGCATGATGTCAAAGAACAGGATTTGATGCACACGTATAATGGAGATGAAATAAAAATTTGCAAATAAATATTTGCAGAGCATCCCAATGCTTTTTGACATTACATCCTGTAATGGTCTCTCTACAGACTTGCCTAGTGCTTACACGCTTATCCTTGTGCAATAAAATGCCAAGAGGAAAAACAATCATCAGTGTCTTCCTGCACCCAGGAAATGTAATACATAACCAGAAACGGTGTTAAGCAATTGAGCTTTTTTGCTTTGGATCAGAAGGTGCAGGGCTGAGAGGAGGAAGTGGGATGGGCTAGAATGGCTGACATCCTTTGACCTTGTGTGAGGAAGCTTGACTTGAGACAACAAAGGAGAAGCTGGTGAATGGATGGTCAGAGGAAGGCGCAAGGTCCCTTAGCAGTTTAAGACATTTGCAATTGCCTTTTAGACAAGGTGAAGGGGAACTCTATTTGCAGGGAAGCGGATGAGGATGAGGTTACAACAATCAAGACGGAAGGTAAGCGCCTGAAGGGATAGCCCTACCTTTCCAAAGAGGTATGACAGTGGTGAAAAAATTAGAGGAATTACATTTACTAATCCTTTTCTACCATTTGCCAATTAGGACAGCATTGTGAACAGAGCTAAAAACAATAAACTAATAGAATTGTTAGCATCTGTAACAGCGAAAGACAGCACAGTCAACATGCTACATGCAACCTGAATACACTGCAGCACGTTCAGGATCACTTGAGCCTGGGCTGTACGCTGAAGAAGCATCTCCTCTATTGCAACTGTTTATTTCACCATCGGGCAATCATCATCTTCAAACAGCCCGTGTCTTCAGTTCTCTCCTTTAATAGTGTTCTACTGACTAAACCCACGTTCATGTGGAGTAATTTCACTAACATCAACAGAATCACATCAGCCTGAGAGCAGTGCGTAAGAGCTACTTATACACTGAAATATTTACCTTATTTTCTTCCCAGCTCAGTTATGTTTACCCCAAAGCAATAGCCTACTTCCAAATTTACTACATCACAAACAGCTTGTCAATTCTAAATTCCCCTTTCCAGCAATAATCACTCGACATTTGTTGCAGTTTACTCTGCTTTTCCTTTATTACGTAAGAACTGGTAAACTTAAAGGAAATGCCATCAAATACAACTGTATTTTAGATATTCTAAATATCCCCTCTGAATAGCACTGAGAAACATGTCATACACAGCCTGAATTTTCCTTGCTGCATCCACAAATGGATCCATTGCTCTACAGAGCTGGGCCTGAGCAGAATCTGTATTTTCACTCAAAAAAAACCTAACCCAAACAAACAGCAACAACAGTGACACCTACTAACACACTTCTAGATGCGTCACAACCATTATCTTCTGAATGACTGATACTCAGCCAGTACAAACTTTCTCCACCAGTTTCCAGGAAGTCCAAATATAACTCCCATGGAACACGTGAACTTCCCTAAATCTCTTATCGCCATGAAATACTAATTCTAGTGCTGTTGTTACCTATTCTGTTACTCATAATTTTCACATGTAAGAGAGAGTCACACTCAAGAGTAAGACATGCTACTGAACAGGACTGAAAAAAAGGCAAACAAGTGGGAGAAAGGAAAAGGAGACAGACAGTGGGAGAATGAACAAAGAAAAGGGTGGCAGGAAAGGAATAGGACCATGGATGAGTGTGTGAAGTATTGAAAATGAAGGAAATACTTCAAAGAGAAGTTGCCCTCTCTGAGATGGATTAGTAAACTTCAACAAAGACAGCATACTAATTGCTCTTTTAATCACTAGTCAGTGTTTCAAAACATAAGATTAGCAAATCGCTTGCATAATTAATCAAACTCCCAAACAACACCACTACTTACGACAGGACTCGCCGTTCTGGCCCAAATTCTGCTTCGTAGTAGCCATCTCTGCAGTCTTTTCCAACCAGATCATGAGGGTGTGGCTTGTAAGGTTCATTCTTCGTTACCAATGTAGTTCTTATTTTGACTTTTCCAAAATAATTCAGAATCTATCCAAAAAAGTGAGATATTTTCTAGATTTTAGATATCAAGGCTAGTAAAGTCCCTACCTGTAACAAAAAAATATGTTTTATCCAAAATATTCTATGGATGAAACAACACATCTAAGAAAATGGCATTACTGCTTCACAAAAGCCAGACCATTCAGAAGTTTTGTTCATTCCATTTCAGTTCTGTTCATTTTACACTAAACCCCCAACTTTTTAGCAAAATATTTGAAAAGTGAAATGTTTTTCCAAAAGTATATCTCATCTATTTCAGAAAGTAAAACAACATACTTCACCTGCTAGTTTTGCCAAAGCTGATTATTTGTAATGATGAAGTTTTGCTGGTGCCAGCATTCAACATCCAATCCATTCAGTTCTCTTAAACTACCCTACTGCAAGAATGAGAAGGAAGTCTGAAAGGCTTTAAAGAACCTTTTTCTCTTCCCCTCTTTTTTTTTTGGAGGCTGGAGATCCATTGCTTCACCATCTTACAAGGGCTCTTTATATGAGTTGAATTCATCCCTGTGCTAAAGGCCAGAAGCAATATAGAAGCTTAGAGGTCAAACAGCTTGTAATGCTGTAAGACCAAATGTAACAGGACATATTTCATTATCATATACAGCGAAAGATGCAAAATTTTACATAGGTGACCACATACAAATGCTTATTGAAGGACAGGTCTAGCTAGCTCCAAAGATCTTAGGAAAAAGCTCCTAAAGCTTCAGGGATAAGGATATTACCTATGCATGAACACTAAGTAGTGAAAGTGAAACTTAACAGATACAGCAAGACATAATCCCCTATCAAGTTGTTGAGGTTTTTCTAAATTATTCTCATATGAATATTCAATCTTCAATTCAAGAAGGGGGGGCACTGAATTCTCAAGCTCCTATTACAGCCTTCACAGCAGTTGTCAGCCTAATTCAACACAAATCCCTAAGGTACATAAGTTTTCCCTCCTGCTGACGGCTACCAGTGAAGTCACCAAGGGCTGTGTGGGTGAGTGAAAAAAAAAAAAAAAAGAAAGAAAGAAAAACAGTTTGGCCTAAATTGTTTGAAGTGTAACAACTTGAAAGCAAATACAAGACTTGTTCAGGCACACATTTGTGCAGAGGCGAGCTCTCCTCCTCCACTTCCCCTGCCCTGTAACTAACTGTTCCTCTCCTCCTTCAGCCCTTTCTTTCCTCCTCCTGAGACTCCAAGGATCCATCATATACCCTTTTCAGCTGACATGTCAGACCTTTGACTTGACCTGACCTCTTCTAGCTTCTGTCATCTGTTAGTTTCTTCAGTCTCCAATTTGGCTCCTTTCTTGGCCTTCATACAAGCCACCATTACTTTTTACCCTTAAAATAAAACTTCCACCACTCCTTCTTCGACTATTACGTCATTTCTCCCTCATTTCACACCCAGTCCCTCGAACTTGAAGCCTGATGTAGCCACTTTTGATTCTCCAGTTCCTCCTTGATGTTCTTCATTTCAACCACACCATGAATTTAATCTCTTCCTGGCCTCTCTGTTCTCATCCTCATTGATGTTTCCACCTCTAGAGGGGACTCCCCTAGCAGCTAATCAGCACTAAAGCCTCCTACAGGCTTCAGGGAGGCAGGAATTCACCTAGAAATCACCTGCTATCAGTAACAATCAGCTCTGTCATCAACAGTCACCTTTAAAAAAAGAACAAACTATGGCCAGGATTGCACGGTCACCTACCATGTCCCAGCTTCCTTTTGGGTTCAGGCTGAGAGGAATCAAGGGCTCATACTGCCCGGTCAACTCATGCCCTGACACAGCGTGAGGCTGAGAGTCTGTGAAAATACTGACTCTTGCCAGCAGCCTACGTATCCTTGTTCAATTGGTAGAGTGCTGAGAGTCTGGCAAGATCTCCATTTCCTGCATTCCTTAACCAAATCTGGCACTGTGATAGTCAAGGGGGTGACCTTCTTGTTTGCTTATTCCCTTAGTAATTCTGGCTCCAGGGCTAGACCAGCTTCCACAGTTGCTTTATGTAGTAGAGGCTCACTCTGCTGCTCAACACATGACTGCCAGTGCTATCTTTCTCAAACTCTCCCTCTTCTTCAAGAACTTTTATGCCTCAGACTGAAACATATTTTTCAGATTTCACGTCCTCTATACCTGTTTTTTCTGCTGTGATTCCAGAGACTCCATCTTTGGCTCCACTTTTTTTTTTTTTTTGTATACTTGCATACGCTGCAAGCACAGACACACGGCTTCTGTTCCTGCACACTGTAATGTACTTCAAGATGGCAGGTCCTCTTAACTTTGTATTTGAGCTTTCTCTTCTAATCTCATCTCCGAAAGATCTTCTCCAAATTGAAAGACATCAAGGAAACACTAGCAACTTAAACTTCAAATAGGAGACCAGAAATTCTTTTCCCTTACCCTCCCTGTCTAGGGTCTCTGACACATTTCTTTGTCCCATATATGAAAATTACTGCCAAAATGCTTCCATTCCACCTCTACTATCTGTGTCTTTGTGCCTGCTTTGATCCTAGCTGCTAGGGCTACTCTGAAGCCCTTCATTCTGGATTTCCCAACCAATCCACAATGCAACCACCCAACTTGTCTTCATTGCAGGTGCCCTGACCACATAATTCCCCTTTCTCAGCTCATTTTTAAATTCTGTATCCCCTTCTGACTTCACGTACTTCATGGTAGTTTCTTTTGCAGAGCCTAATTACCGAATCACTGCCTGCAAGTCACTTTATTACTTTTATCACTTGTACAAAGTGCCATCTTCCATGTTGCGCTCATGCTTGTGCAGCTTTTTAAAGCCTTTGCAAATTTTGTACGCAAACTCCTTCAAAGCTCTCCCAAAACTCATACTGCGGTCCAAATAGCAGAAAAAAAACCAACCCCAAGTCCCATAACTAAGAAACCAGAACAAATGTGCATACAGAAAAAGCTAATAATGAATGATTCCCAGACAACGAGTAACTTCACTGAGTTCCCTCTCTACTGGCACTTCGTTAACTACCTCTACACCTTCTCCTCTTGCAAGTTTGAAACAAAATCTTCAATGACTAGAAGCAAGGAACTCTTTTTCCACTCTGTTGCAACTACATTTGCATGCCAAAGAAAGAATAACAGAACATGAAAAGAAAAGTATTTTATTTACTGCACTGAGTCCAACACATAGCTAAAGCACAATGGTAATCTGGGCAATGGTAATTCATAGATAAAAGTAGTATTTACCTGTATGGAAGGGAATGTCTTATTGTTTTCAGTACTGTGTTCTCCTGGAATGCTGCCTGCCGATCTTCCCTCACATTTGTATCTGAAACGCATGCCCCTTTGCCTGGGTTGTTCAAATATTTCAATGTAGGGCTCAGGGCCACCTTAAAAACAAAAGAAAACATTTTCACTGTTAGTACACAGTAGAGCTCAACAAGCAGCAGAAGACGCAAGAATTACAAGATCTAGACTCTTCAACTGATATTACGACCTTTCTGCTTGGTCTGCCTTCTCAGACAACCTACTCTTCTTTTTATGTACATGCATCTGTTGAAGGCAGGGGCAAGGGGAGAGAACACATTTTAAATAAAGCCTCAAGTATCAATGCCATCTAAGTAATTAGCAAAGGACACCCTTCCCTCCATCTCACCTAGAACTTCGCTTCTTTCAGCTATAGAAAGTCTGATGGAAGAGGATTTTGTACAACAGAAAACAAATATTATTTTGAGGGAATGGCCGATATTTTAAATTGTAATACACTTTTAGGAATAGTTGTCCTCTCAAAGTACAGTCACGGTCAATACTATATTCTCTTAAATGTCCTCTGAAAGGCAAGATGTTTCCTCTGAATTGATTGATTTAGTTCCTATTATAGTGAAGCAGAAACTACGCAAATTATACAAAAACCAACCTACTGGGTTGAATACCATCACTGTGGGCTGAGAAAAATACCTGATTGTTGGTATTGAATTCTACATCTTGAGCTGCCCATCTCCCACAGGGCCAGATTCTAGTTGCAGTATCTACCCAGACAATGAAACCTCAGTAAAAGCTGTGGGGCAGTTGTCAAAAAAGAGGTTTTCAGGAAACATAAGTGATAGACAAGAATAAGAGACAGCAGAACTCTTAAATGAGGGGGTCAGCAAGACATTAACTTAGTAAGAGCATAAATACTTTTCAAGTGATGTTTTATTGCCATACAGTAACAAGCTGTTTAATATATCTTACTGAGAACATCAAACAGGATAGTCAATCAAACAGTGACAACAGTGAGATGGCATGTGAAAAACAAATAACAGAGGGTAAGTAAATATTGTAGAAGTTGAATCATCATGGTGCTGCACGATCAGAAGAACATAGCTTATGGAAATGTCTACTGAGCTCTCTGTCATCTTCATATAATAGCATCCTACTCAAGCAAGGTTGAGCATCACAAACAAACATGACAGGCAAAATCCTGTGGCACAGCACTGAAAAAAGTGCTTGGACTTAACATAATAAGCAAAATAGTTATTAAATATATTGAAAGTGCTAAAAGGGTAAAAGATCCCCTACTTCCTTTTGCCCAAGGTCTATACAGCCTAAGGTCCATTGCATATGAGTTTTGGCAGAGGTGGATTCCAATCTTAACTCCATAATAAAAGCTTCTCTTTTGTTACACCTACAATAGCTTAGGTATACCTGCCAACAAAGCTTGAACTTCACGCCTTGCATTTGTTGATCGCAAAACATTTGCAGTGCTGCAGTGGTTCATACTAAAGTAGGAAAATATAACCTAAAAGATAAAGTAATTAAGAGAAGTGGAGAAGGAATGGAAAGAACTACATCTCCGAGATGTTGCCTTGGTGTTACCTGAATGCACATTTCAACTCTAACACACCTACAGGCAGCTGTGGAATGGCAGTAAGAGAAAGCAGCTCTGATGCTGGAATTGCTTTCAACAACCCATGCCTTTTCAAAACCCAAACGCCTTTTAAAAAGGCACAATGCATTTCAACTTCAGGCTGTATTTGGTGCCAAACATTTGAAAACTAGGGTTAGGACTCTATATTCCTTTATAACAATTTATCAAAATGAAATATCTAAACAGATCGCCTCCCATCAAGTAAATTTTAAATAATTTTCTGAAAATAGACCATGAGCTGTCACATTAAATACACACTAGCCACTACTCTAGGTCCAGTTACTTACAAGGTTGGTCTCTTTTCTAGACACTTCCCAGATCTTACCTAACCCTCCTTTAGACAAGCTTTGCATATTTTCCACTTTCTGGAAAATAAGCAAGTCTAGCAAAGGGGAGAGTGAGACAGGCATTGATAACAAAAAAGCCTAGAAATGATGTAAAGCTGGTTTCAAAGAGAGAGCACAAGTTTGAGCTTCTCACAAAACCAAGCTCACACACCAGCATATGGCTATTTAACTTTCTCACTTAAATTTACTTATGCTATTGTATGTCAGGACAGTCCAGTGGACCAGACAACAGAGGACTTCTACCAGCGTTGAGGAGCGACTGCTGCGTATCAGTCAGCTTCCCGTTTCCATCCCATAACTGAGGAGAGAGAAGAATCTCACCTTTCCATTCCTACATAATACAGTATGCCACAAATACAAACGTGTATCCATATTCTAAATTAAAAAATCTATTTCAGATGTTATAATGACAAAATTGCAGTAAAGTGCCTACTAATCATATTACTTTGGAGATGCACAGGCTTACATAGCTGCTAACCAGACGCACCATACACCCACATTCATGACATATTTGTCAAAACTAGCTAGAGCTTTGCTGTTCAAAACTGCTATAGAACATAATCACTTCAAATCTTTAACTCTCTCTGCTTTAACCAATAATTTCCCTTCATACTCTATTAATACTTGCTTAAGAGGACTTTTTTTCTCACCTATTAAGAGCGTTTTATTTTAAAATTCTGGGCTCAGTGATCTTTACGGGGTTGCGGTTGAAACAAATATCATTGAAGGCAAACCCACTGCTTACTAGCAGGTGTGTTTGTGGGAAAGTAAAGCTCAGTGACGCAGTAGCCTCCAGAGATTAAACATTAAACTTCATTTTATCTTGGTTCTCTCTCACTCTATTTAAGAATCGCATTATCATCTCTACTGTGATTATTGGTGTCATCATGTTTGGTGTAGAGAGGAAACACTTAAAAGTGTTTGTGCAAACTAAAGGTATTATCAGCACTCTGCAGCCAAGTGGAGGGCTGCTCAGCGTTCCCTATTTCTGTAAATCAGCCATGTGCTTGTGAAGTGGCATGGCTTAACTGTTTCCCAATCTACACTCCCAAGCTACACGGAGGTCTGTTAGTTCCCGTACCGTTGCTAAAGACCTGTCCTCTTCAGGTCTTGCTGTGTTGGTCAAACAAATACGAGCTATATCAAAAACCAAACTTTCTTATACCACTTCTGGAACAGAAACGCACGGCGACTCACATTACCTACCTGCCCACAACTACTAGGAAAAGCATTTGAAATGGAAAAAAAGCAAAAATCTAGCTAATCCTTCATCTAAGTGCTTAAGAGTTTAATTTGCCTCTGTAATTAATTATAATTGCCTTTACACATGCTAGCAATAGAAATACTATGCTACGTATTACAACCTACCTCTTGTTCTTTTTGTTATAATATTGTTTATTCCCCCCATGCCCTATTACAGTAAATAACAGAATTAGAATACAGGAGATCAAGTGTCTTGATTACATAAGCAAGGAAAACAGGTAAAAGCAGTAATAGCTCCAAGAGTTCAGCCGGCTTCGACTCACCCAAGAACCGAAGGTTATTTTATTCTCATCTGTTTTGAGCAATACAAAAAAAAAAAAAAAAGAACAAAAGCACAACCCCAAAAACTCAAACCAACACTTCCATCAGACCTCTCCATGATGAGAAACCTGGGCCAGTTTAAAGTTTAACATGGCCTGTGCCCTTAGGGAGGAAGCTTGCTGCCACCAAGAAAAGTGACAACGGGATCAAGGGTTCATACGGTTTGTCTTGCTCCTTTGCTCAAAGGAAGGAGGCTCTGGAGGAACTACACCATTTGCAATTTTCTTGCACAACTAGGAGCGCCCTGTGAACAGATTCCCCAGCAACATCTGTGTGTGAGAGCGAAGTAGCTGCAGGTCTTCATGGAAGATGTGACAGTATCACCCAAAACCCTATGACCTGAGGTGACTGCCGTGAGACACAGATAGGAGAAGCGCTACTCTTCAACTTTGCTTGTCACTGCTCTGTACAGATCATAGGTGACCCTCCATCCTCCCCAGCAATAGCCATTTCTGAAGATGCAAGAGCAGACAACCTATACGCTTATAATCTCCTGCAACAGCTCAGACAAAAGAGACGATGGTAGAAGATTTATTACAGCTCATTCTGGCTCAGTCTTAAATAACCAAAAGTGTAAACACAATTTTAGAAAGCAGTAATCTACCTAGGACTCCATAAACTGTACAGATTCTAACAGGGAGACAAAACTGCTCATGAACTTCCTCTTCGCTATCGTGTTACATTACAGAACAGCAACCAAAAGAGAAAAAAAAAACCAAACCAACTACAAAAGCTAGCTAGTACCAGGAAGTTATGAACTTCCCCTACTGAAAAATTCCTTATGTGGTTCCTAATTACACCGAAAATATATTAATAAATTAAGAAAAAAAAGCGTTACCTCCTGCTTCAGTTTTGCCACTCTGAAATACAATATAAAGCGTAATGGGTGCCTCCATAGAAAAAAAAAACTGGGTTTGTTTCTCTGTTGATAGTTAGCACACACATATATGTAACAGGAGTGAAAGTTTATATTTTGCTAAGTAGTAACTGAATACACACATTCCTAAACTTTGAGACCAGACAGCATCTTTCCTTCGAAATGCTGCTCTAATTAATGCTGCCAAGCCTGGAATTTTTGTGGGTTTTCTTAAACGCTAAGATATCAGAGAAACACCTTCTGAAAGGGAGACAAGTTCAGTTTAAATTAGCCTCAAGAAACTTAATTGTGCTTTTTGTTGTAATTACTCAATACATGATCCCTTATCTACGTTACTTTGCATGTATACCGTCTCTGTTCCTTTTTCATTTCCATTTTCATAGGCAAGTTCCGATGTGAACAGGATCTTCCTGAGCATCAGTCTTCGGCCTACTGATGTCTTTAGCCCAGATACAAGACCCAAGTGCTTATTTAACGCCTAAACATTTTAATGGCACGATTTTAAGACTTAAAAGATCCGTTCTGAAACATAACAGCCTCATAAAATGTTATTGCAACTAGTCTGAGCTACCCCATGATGTTTCTTCATTAACTTTTTTCCACAAGGCTGCTTAACGAGCTACACGGCCACAGAGTTAATATCAAAAGCAGATGCTGGGACGACGGAGTAAGAGCCCTGTCACCCTTTTTCGCACAGTTACTCACCTCCCCGACTGCCTACGGGCTTAAGTCGATGGGAGACGGCACAAGAGAAGCAAACCGTACCTCTGAGGGTAAAGATAAAACGACCAGCCGACGCTCGGCGTTTCCCCTAAACCAGCCATCGCTTCTTCAGCGACGCGCTTTACACAACCACCGCGGCCGAAGCGGGACGGGAGGGGGCTCGCCTTGCCGCCGGGAGAAGCGGGGCCGCTCCCCCCCAACCACCTACCCCCCAAGCGCCGCTCCCCACCGACACCCCCCACACCCCTTCCTCCCCAAATCCGCTTCCCCCCCCCCGGAGCCCGTCCCGCCGCTCACCGGCCATGCTGACAGCTCTGCGCAGCCGCTCCGGCCCACTGCCGCCGCGGGGCTCCCCGCCCGAGCCCCGCACACCTCGGAGGGACGGACGGAGGGACGGACGGACGGAAGAGCAGACTGCTGGCCGGGCCCGACTCCCTCCCTCCCGCTGCCGCGCCCCGCACGCCGCCCTTTTCAGGGGGAATTTCCCGGCGGGAGGTGCCGCCCCCCGCCCCGGCTCCCGCCCCCGCCGCGCCCCGCCCGCCCCGCAAACCCTACGTGCTGGGGAGAGCGCCATAGGTAAGGGAAAAGTAACCCGCAACACGCTGATTGAGTCGCAGCGGTCAACTTAAAGGCTGCCTGGGCTTCAGAGCACTCCAGATCCTAATCTGAAACACAGCCAGACTGTAGAACCATGGAATAGTTTGGGTTGGAAGGGACATTTAAAGGCCATCTAGTCCAACGCCCCTGCAACAAGCAGGGACATCTTTAACTACATCAGGCTGCTCAGAGCCCTATCTAACCTGACCTTGAATGTCTCCAGGGACAGGGCATCTACCACCTCTCTGGGAAACCCGGGCCAGTGTTTCACCACCCTCTTTGTAAAAAAAAAAAAAAAAAATTCTTCCTTCTATCTAGTCTAAATGACCCCTATTTTATTTTAAAACTGTTACCCCTTGCCCTATCACAACAGGACCTGCTAGAAAGTTTGTTCCCATCATTCCTGTAGGCCCCCTTTCAGTACTGAAAGCCACAAAGTTTCTCCAGAGCCTTCTCCAGGCTGAACAACCCCAACTCTCTCAGCCTGTCCATGATGCTGCTCTAGCCCTTAGAGCATTTTTGTGTCCCTCCTCTGGAGCCACTCCAACAGGTCTATGTCCTTCTTATGTTGGGGGCCCCAGAGCTGGGGTCTCACCAGAGGGGAGTAAAGGGGCAGAACCCCTCCCTCACCCTGCTGGCCACGTTTCTTGGGATGCAGCCTGGAATACAGTTAGCTCTCTGGGCTGTGAGCACACATTGCTGGCTCACATGGAGCTCTTCATCCACCAATACCCCCACATCCTTCTGGGCAGGGCAGCTCTCAACCCCATCATCCCCCAGCCTGTATTGGTACCAGGGGTTACCCCAAACCAGGTGCAGATCAAGTGAAGGAGATGAACACTGTAGGACCAGCACCACAGCCCCAAACTCCGATCAGGAAGAGGGGTCAGTAGCAAACCAAGCAAATCCACAGAAATTCAAAACACCTGTAAAGAGAGGAACACAAAAGAACACCAAGCCCTGTGGCACAAGACTGCATTTAGTTAGCAGCAAGATTTAATATTTTTTTTCTTGAATGTTTACTCTGGAAATGTAATACACTGTCACATGTGAAAAAGCAGTTAAATGAATTAGTATTCTTGAAAATGAAACATTGATAAAATAACAAGAAAAGCCTCAAAGGCCACTAAAGCAAGGTACCTAACTGGGTTTTTTACATTTGTTGTTTGTGGGGTTTTTGTTTGTTCTTTTTACTTTTCTTTTTCTCACTATCCTGTTTCAAAGCAAAGGTATTGGGATGTATAGAAATGAACCACAGCAGAAAATGCTGGTCTGTAATCTACAATACACTATCCCAGGTAGTTAAGCAGAAGAGATTGCCCAGTGCTTGTTATTTTATTCTGCCTGCTCCGTAGTCCGTCCCAACAGGACCTCACTTTATAACCTTAGTTTTGTCCAACTATCATCATACTGCCTGTAAACAGAAATTATCTTTCTCTATCCCCTAAGCAAAACTTTCCGTATTTAAGATTCACAGTTCATCATACAGTAGGATACACCCCTATCAAATTTATAACTGAAATCAGAATAGAAGAGTTCTAGGGGCCACACAAGATAATCAAAATGTCTGTAACATTAGATCTAGAAGATTAAAGGGAAGAACAGCTACATTATTATACTTAGATATTATGCTGAAATAATTCTAGGATTGTGGGTTAGTTTCTTGCCAGAAGAACATGATTTTTCATTTTCTTTCCCACAAAAAATTAAGAAAGGTACAAACCAGCAGTGCCCTAAAACTATGACAAATTAGGACTAGATCTTTGTCTTGGGTGATTTGTTAGATTCCCTATGATTGATGATGTAAAATAAAGCAGGAAAGTGGTTCTAATATTCTAAATCAAACTTGGCCTTTACCTACGCACGCAAGCCCAAAGCATGCACTGTCAGAGACCTCAAACAAAACATTCTTCAAGGTGGTAGCTGGGGGTTGAGGTGAGAGTAGATGCTTTTCTCTTGCATTTTCAGCAATGGGGCTAGAAGGTGCCAACAGGATGGCACGTTAACATGGAGCGTGCTCAAAGCTCAGCATCTCACTGCTTGTGCCGCTCCAGGGTAAAAGTGGCATCAAAGCATCAAACAGGAAAACACACAAGCCAGATTTCTCTCCACTAAGTGCATGCATCTATACACATTTAGCTCATGAACATCTAATACTAGAAGCTACTTCAGTTTGTTTAATTGATCACCTGGCTGTGGCACAACAGCTTTGCACAGCCTTCATTCACAAGGTTGAACAGCTGGAGAAATGCTCCCAATTTGAGGGCATCCCAGCAGGTCACATGAATGATCTGGACAGTGTTATAGGAGGGAAAGGAGTGCTACGCCCCTTGGCTAGCTGAAGCTGGAAAAGCCCTAAGAGTTTATTTCCCAGAAACTGGAGTGTAGATGTGAGGTTTGGTTTTGGATGTAAAGCAAGCTGTCAGTACAGGCATATGAAGCGACCAAACACTTTTCCTGTCTTATCTTCAGGCTGGTTTACAAAAATCTCAGATAGTAAACTGTAGCCTTTCAGGAAGAATGAATTTAGGTGCTTCCCTTAACAGTTTATATCCCTGGTTCCCACCTACTTCTCCAACCCATGACACTACTGAATAGACACAGACCAAGGCACCTGGGAAACTCTATGGCTCAAAACAGTGTCTACTCATTTCTTCAGAAGGAAAATGTTATTGTAGATTATACAGTCTAAACTGATGTAAAATTGAGGGCAATATTCCAGGCAATATAAATACCATGTTATGATTAAAACATCAATAAACATCCACTACTTTTCCCCAACTCTTTTGAAGTCTAACTCTTAGGGCTTGCAGGAACAGGCTACTCAAAGATAATCCTTAAATGTTAGAAATTGAGGCAGTATCTCACATACACACCAGTGTCTATGGTACAAACTGCTTCTGGATAGTATTTTTAAGAAAAAGATGACTGGGTTGCACTTCTTATAGCATCCCAAAAACTTTAACTCTATCCCTACCCCTTCCCTAAAATGAAAACAACCTGTAATAAAATTAGAGGGCAACCAACCATATGAAGCGTTTCACTGTGTAAGATGTATACGCTCCCATCATCCGAATACATAGAGACCATATCTGGCTCAGGAAGTCCATGAACAAAGTTATTAGAGGAAGGACAGTGTGAGTGGAGACATTTTCTTAACAGTTTTTCTCTCTCCAGCCATAAGCTGATGCCCAGGGAAAAAGACAATACTGGGCCAAAGTGACCTTTCAGTCTAAGCTCAGCGTGGCTATTTTAGAATATGTTCACGCTCCTGAATGAGGGGAAAGTTCTACAGAAACCAAGAACCCTTCCCAAGTAAAAGGCAAAAACTTAAACAACTTAAAGAGGCCTTACTCAAAATCATGCAAGCATTAGATAGATCCCTCTATTCCTGTGACTACCCCGTATGCAATTTTGTTCTGCTGTGATCTGAATCTATGGCACAAGGGTTATCCTGTGAGAGTGATATGAACTACGGAATTGCAGTATAGCAATGGTAATTACAGAAACCTGGTCAGCCACTGACAAGAAGTGTAAGAACATGTCATAACTTTGGGCATATGCAGGTCTTTGCAAAAAGCAGGACGGAATTCCCCTCCTGTAGCATTGCATAACAAAAGCCAGGTGCATCACTATTATTTTTGTCAGCTGACTTTGGCTATAGCCAGAGGCAAGATACCAGAATTCTTAGACCAGTTTGATCCAGTGCTTCACTTCCTGTCTTCCAGTTAAAGCAAGAGTTTTAAGATCCCATTTTTCTCCACTTATCAAGTCCAAAGACAAGTCCTCCCTCCTGCTTTTCATTGGCTGCTGCACTAGCAGAGTTAACACCTAGGTTGCTGTAAGGAATTAAGCTTCCTGCTCTGGCGGGAAATGTCGCAGGGCAAGAGGAGAAAAGGGTAGAGTGGGGAAAAAAAAAAACAAACCAGCCAGCCAGCCAAACAAAAACCCAGCACCAAAACCTCTAGAGAAAAGGATTGAGTGTTTGACATGACATTTGAGAAGCCTAGGATGATAGGTCTAGTGGTGCTTAGCACAGGCATTGTCCAATTAAGTCTGCTAAGGCCTGCTGTGATACAAAAGCAGCATAGGCAAACTGTTAAGTCTTTATTTCCTGTTCCCAGCTATCTGACTTAGATCAAAGATAAGCCGCTTGTCACTGGCCTGGTTAAGCAGCCAAGCAGGCACTAAGGTACTTTCAGAATATGTCTCTCCTAATAAGGTACATCATACTAGGAATGAAAATAATAATAATAATAATAAAATCATTCACTTCTCTCCTTATGGCATGCAGTTAAAAGTCCTGTTTTCTTGCCCACTTTATCTCAAGCCTCACATGCTCCCCTGATTAGTAATTTCCAATCCTCTATGCCTTAAGAAATCTTTTATTTGAAGTATGTTTTTTAATCTCAAAGGCCTCTTATTTAAACACTGTCAGGCCTTTTGATAGTTTTAGCACTTGTGGTTATTGGTCCTGAGGAAGGTTCTAATGCTGAAGCCATTCCAAGAAAAGTCATGGCTTCCAGATTAATGATAAACTCAAAGGTTGTTGAAGCCATTCTGCTGGAAGTGTTCCTGCATCATGCTTTGAGTTTGTTTGCCATAGAACAATGCTACTGTGCCTCCTCTCAAAACAGGGTGGAGAGAAAGGAAATGCTAATAGAGAAAGGTTGGTCTTGTGGATAAGGCACAAGGCAATGATTCAGGAGACTGGAATTTGGCTCTTGGCAAGTCAGCCTTTCTACTCTTAGGCAAGTCGTCTAATTCTCCAAGTCTCAATTTCCCCAACAGAAATCAGAGAAGACACTTCCTTGCTCCCACACTTCTACCTTCTTCACTCATGATGCAACTTCTTCAGGAGATGAACTGCTCTTCATATGAAAGCGCTGAGTGCAATAAAATGATAGTTCCATGAATGCTTTAGACTATGGTAGTGTCAAAAAAAGGCATTCTCTTCCCTCTTTCCTTATCTCCAGGCAACTCGCTCCATGTGTGTTCTTATGCTGTTGCAAGCACTCTTTTGGCGATATGGGAGCTTGCTTAAAAGTAAGCCAGGGGAAACAAATTGTTTTTCTGCTGGTTCAGTTTTTACTGAGCCAGTTCCACATACAATCACAGAAATGACTGTGCCAGCAGCAAGGAATGTAGTGGCACCAAGGCTGGAACAAGTTTCTGGAGGACAGATTTAGGCAGAGATGCCAGCTTCCTGACAGAATGCTAGCTTCATGGAACTGTAGCATAACACTGTATTTTTAGCTTGGGAAATTGATAAATTTCTCTAAAATCTTATTCACAATCCTTCCTTCCCAGAGCTAGTTTCCAGAGCAGAAGTTCTCAAGCACCTTCTCCCTCAGTCCTCTCAAGTGTTTCCCATTCCTTTCTCCTCATCCCACTGTTACAAACACATACTACAGTTTGGGAGTTGCTGCATTATTTTAGTAGAGAAAAATCTTTCATGTTAGTTGGCAGGCAAAAAAAAAAAATAATTGAAGAGTGTTTTCTCTTTTTCCACTGCACTACATAAAAGCGTTGTATTACAGTGAAGCCGATCTAGTGACCTCTGAAATGGACAAACTGCAAACTTCTTCCTTATGCCGCAATCAAGATTCATCTGATGCAGTAGTACTGTAGTGAGAGGACTCAGGGAGGAGAGAAGCTCAGGATGAGCATGAGGAGCTAAGTTGGCAGAAATCAACCTTTTTCTGCCCAAAATGATTTTTTAAATAGGTTACCTCTCCAAGCCAGATCACTATTGCTAGTAAAAAGGGAAGCAATAGAATTGCTCTAGCTGCAGCCACAAAAAAATATGGAGGCAGAAGGAAGGATGGGAATCGTCCCTTTGGCAACAGCAAGCTATTAGAGTACCTTAGTCATAACAGAACTACACATTGAAAAAAAAAAAAAAAAGGCAATGTATGCTCATATTAGTTCTCATGCTCCCCAAAACCCCAGCACATACCAGTCAGCCATTATGCACTGGATCCACCTACAGAGGACAACAATCGCTCATCCAGGTTCTTATTACAAGACTTCCCTTTTCCTCAGGGCTTACAAGGAGTTTAGGCTACTTAACATCACCCTGAGCTTCAAGAGTCTCAGAAGACCATATCTGCAGCCAACAAGAAAGAGATAAAAAGGCATATTGTTTCAGTACAACCTTGCCAGATGTATCTCCTTTTAATTTGAAGTCTTACCTTTATTTTTAAATCTCTAGCCCAATGACTCATGTAGTTCTGACTTGTACAGTTAAAGGATTGCACCCAGTAATCACAGAAAGTGACACCACTCTTCAGGTTGAACACAAACACATAACACCTTCTGGGACCAGTTTATGCATAAGTCCTCCTACGTATGCAAAACATATCTACAATTTGTAAATTGGCCAGCTACTCATCTTATCTCTACCTGCATTAGCCCTTTTTACAAATTGCCTGGAGCTGTCACAGTGCCACCTCACCATGCAAAGTCTTACCGTCAATAGTTGTGAGTAACCCACAATCAACACACCGCTGCTTCACCCCACTTGAACAGTTACGTCTCCACAGTATCTGTTTGAACTTTGCATGTACGTATACATCCAATTTACTAGTCTGCTGCAATAAAATAATTTAGATTTACTAAAAAGGCCAACATTGTAGTAAGGCCACAATTTTTAGTCTGAGCTTTCTTAATTACAAGGTTGAACCCCCTTGTTTTCTCAGCAGAACAGTGATGGGTTTGCTATTTCATAGTCTTGTTCATTTAGGAGTCACTGCATGACTTGTCAGTTTTGCTTTTAGGGGAAAGTTCAACATCCTTTTTGTAATCAACATAGTAGTTAGCCTCATATAAGAATACATTTGATAAACATTAATTCATCTGAACAGCAATTCTGCTTAGGAACCTTAATATTGCTGAAAATAGATGAAATCCAAACACCATTCTCCGGGTTTTCAGTCTGAAATATTGTACCTTAGGTACAGTAAATGCGTCATCTACTATGAGACTCAGAACATTTTCAGATGCCTGGAAAAAGTATTTTCCTCTATGTGAGTAAAGAATATACGTATCAATCTTCTGACTTTTATTTTTGATTAAAAGGAACAATAAGCCACAAAGAATAATAATTCTTCAAGACATCTGTTGGACAACAGACACATCGAGAGAGAAAGGAACTGAACAGATTCTTTGCCCCATGCAGCAGAAGAAACTGATCTAGATACACAGCCTGTTTAATGGAAACAAAACAGACACGAAGGGAGAATTTCCACCACAAGCTACTTCTGAAAAGCAAATGTAGGAACCAGAGTAAGAAGGCCTAACCCAAGAAAGAAGCAACAGAAACAAGCCAGTGGCAAGAAGGATTAATTAGAACAAGGCCTAGAGTTGGCTAGAAAGGCAATGTCACATATAAAGTTGAATATAAAATAACTGCTTAACAGAGAGGTTCCTTAACATGCAGATGTAGAAAAGATGAGTTATATATAGTAAACCCACCGATGTCTCCTAGCTCCGCTTCTGATTAGTCTCCACTGAGACCCTGGATTGCAAGCCAAGTCAGGAGGGCTGAAAATCAACCTGTTGAATTATCTGTTTCACAAAGGCTGAGACATGTAACTTCTCTAAACTTTTCCATTGCACTAGCCTCAGTGATTAGATGATAAGCATTACAGGTTCCAATATCAAAAGAGTAGGAACGAAGAGGGGGTGGATTTGGAATAAAGTGCCTGATTAATGTTCTACTGGTCTTACTCCTGACTGTCACAACAGCTTGGCCTTGATGCCACTCCCCCAGTGATCATACAGCGAGTAATACAGTTGGGTTTCCAGTGTCTTAATAAAATGCCCCCTCGTGGTCACTACAATGATTTCCTGAAAGGGCACACAAACTATTGTCTTCCCAGTAAACCTCATTAAATCTGCTGCTAACTGCTTGTCATACTTGTGTGATTTCATGCTTCTTCCAGCACAAGAGGGTAAAGATCTTCATGCATAAAGCAAACAGTTTTAGTCTCTTTGGCATCTTGAGCTCTCATCTCCAAGAAAAGTAGCCAAAGATAGCTACTCCGCCTTTTCCAGAAGTCTCCATTAAAAGGAAACCTGCATAAAAAATGATCTGCAAAACAGAAAATAAACTGAGACCAAAGTTCCCAATTTGCAAAGTATTTATACAAATCTACATAATCATTTGCTTTAAAAAAAAAAAAAAATCAGACAAAAGCCAAATCTTTAGGTCTACTTCAAAAAGTTTACTTTTTAAAAATTAACACAGCTGTTTCAGATTTTGTTACTACCCTCTTTATCCTGTAAAAGCAAAAACCAATGAGCAAACTGATTCAGATGTAATACTTTTGAGAGACTCAACACTCATGGTTCAATAAGTGAGCTACCAAATCTGTTCCTGATGGCACAGATGGCGCGTAGTCCAGTGAGAAATGAATTCTGTATCTAGCTGATTCTAGGAGACTCAAACACAGTAATGGCAGAGACTTGCATAAAGTACAACATTTAATTACATTTTAATTACATTTAATTAACATTCATTATGGTCCACGCCCACCTATAAATGATCTGAAGAGAGACTGTTGCAATTCAGAAGTTGGTACTGAGACCTGATTCACTTCCGGACACTTTTGCTGCTGCAAGTCTTTCAAACCAACCTGGTTTACCAAGCCAGACTATAGGTCCCAGGAGGAAGGTCTTGCTTCTTTTCCAGCTTTCTTTTCCAGCTTTCTTTACAAATAGCAATCAGCTTGCTGACAGATGCTGTCATTTTAATTGCTGGTGCTACCCTGTTTCACCATCTTCATCTATTCTCTTACTCTATTTTTTGACTGTTAGGCGTTTGGGGCAGGTTTGGGGGATTTGTCATCCTGCTTCCGCAGCACAACAGGGTGGTCTAAGACCACAGCTCCTTGGCTGCATGGCAACCAGAGTCAATCTACTCTCTTACACGTTTAGGCAACTACATGTGATACTAATCTACATATTGTTTATACAGTGTCTCTACTTCACAAGTATATATTGTGTTTACTCTGCCATATACTTGGGCTGTAGAGCTGATTGCTAAGAACTATTCTTTTGTTTCACAGTGATTCACCCAGTGGTACATTGATTTCTTTTTGGGGTTATGCTACTGCTATTAATTCTCTTTCTCCAAGAGTGGGCAGCTCTCAGGGTGCAAAAAGACCATCGGGAAGTAAACTTGAAATAATTACAATGCTCCTTCGAAAACCCATGTCATTTAATATCTGGATTTTTTAAAACTAGAATTTATATTCCTTTTACGTATCCTAGATACACATGGTGGTGTTTCTGCTTCCTGAACATGCATCTTTAAACTTCCGTGTCAACATAAATACTGGTACAGCTATGCAATTAAAGCACTTTTGCTTCTGCAAATATTCCCATGACCTATGCCACAAAAACCTGTGGCAGGTGACCCAGTTACTACAGACACTCAGTTCAGGACTTCACACTTGCAACACAGTTAAAACCTTATTTGCAAAACAGCACTGCTGTAACCGGTCAAGTGGAAACCGTGTGACCTGACATGTTTTTAATTGTAATGTAGACAGAACTTTTCATTTACATAGCCTAGGAGTAACATATACTTCTGTTCTGCTGCCAGAGGACACCAGAAACGTAGGAAGTGAAAAAAGAAAGAAGGCCGCTCGGATAATTTACTCAGACAATTACTGTCTCATCATTACTACTTCTGCTTGGAAGAATGCTTACTAGTGCCCCTAGAAGAAGAATGGAAAAATAAAGTTAAATATATAGCTGGAATGGAACCACAGAATAAATTATATTTAGCACAGCAATTGCAGTTTCTCCCAGACTACATGTATTATGAACAACCTATATTTGTGTGGTCAACAAGCCTGCCTCATAAACATCCCTGTAATTAATTTGAAATAACAAAAACCAGGGGTAAATAAATGCAATGTTATTTTTGCTCCTTTTAACAGAGCATTTGGCTCCCTAGCTGTATACAGACAGTTGATTCACCACAACTGATGAAGCAGAAGTCTCCAGCCATGAAAGGAAGAGTCCAGTGTGCCAGGGATGAAGGTGGTGGCAAGAAACTCCTGAAGTGATAAAAACCAAATAGATTATGGTTTATGAAAACAATAAAGAGCAAAGTAGCTACTACTTAACAGAGTAAAATGTGTTTTTTCCCCCCTCTTCCCTTAATAGTGACCGTAACTACTTCATTCTCTAGCAATCCTGTCCAGTTCTTTCTTTTGCAATACCTCCCCTTCGTAAGCCTCTAAACCACAATTCTTTCAACTTTTGCAAAAAAGGTACTGGCTGTCTTCCAACCCAGAGCTTTCTAATGCAGTGTGCATAGCAGTGCTTTATGAACAGGAGTTTGATATCTTCATAAATTCCTGTTCTGGCTCAATAAGATCGAAGGGAGCCAGAATTCTCTGTGGTTCCCTTTACAAGATCGTCTCCATCTTTGCTCATGACCTACTCAAGCAGCAGAGACTAATCAACAGATTTAGTCAGGAAATCTAGAAGATTCACACTCCTAAAGCTGGAGAGAAGGACTATGGCAACTTCCCTCATCTGAGTGTTTCTTCCACATTTATTTGAAGGGCTTTAAGCAACTCATTAAGTAATAGCACATTCTTTGGCCCTGGAGGCATCCTTGTTGTGTTTGTTCACTGCATTGAACAAACTTTGATTACAGGAATAAGCTTATTAAATTTGGGGCCATGCAATAGTACGTTCATAGCAATACAGCACTGTTAAGAGTCAAGAACCCAATCACACACCTCTCTTACAGGCAAAGCTTCCACTTAGGTTGACTGGAATTTTATCTGAGTGATAAAATACACAGCCCTGCAAACTTACCATTCATTTAAGTATTGTAAGGGAGATGGCTACCAGCAACTTGCTGTAAACTGTCATTCATTCAGAAAGATGTAACAACACACCAGTTCACATACATAACATTCATAATTCAACTGACTCAACTCAGTAGCTACAATCCTTTCCTAAATAAAAGGACTTGGCTTCTACTGAAGCCAAGTCCTTCTACTGAAGCCAAGTGTATTTTTTAACAGTGAATCTAAAGGGGGGTAACTCTGGGCCTAAAATTCACAATAATAAAAGAAGTCATGGCTGTGAGTTGGATGCAAACCCACGGCAACACCTAGGTCCTACGCTGCTCAGTCTTGCAGTACTTAACACACATCTTAGGGATTCACGTTTCCCCAAGCGACAGAGCCTCTTCAGTTCATGCAGTTCAACATTATTTTGCAATACCTAACACCTTTGTGGCTTTAACGCATGACTTTAAGCATGGAGCCTCCTAAGTTGGAATGGTGTCACGGGATATCCCATTTTTTCATAACGGTTGACATGATACTTCTACAAAGATGTATTCAATCACTTAAGAGTTACCTTTATCTTTCTCATAGAAAATCTGGTTAGATGCTGCAGCAACTTTAGTATTTTTGCCCCCTACTACTGTGAGAAATTATTGGGATTCCCCTGTACCAACCTCACCCACCCCCACAATGGTGAGGTATAAGAACTTACCAGTCACCCCTTAGTAAGGTGTTAACTTGGATCTGACAGTCCTATGGCACTGCTTGTTGTGCTAAAATTCTTAGTGAGGCTTTTTTGTGGAGAACCAAAAATAAGCAAGAAAAAATTGTGATTTTTTTTTTTCAAGAAGGTAATCAAGATCTGAAAGGAAAAGTTGTTTAATTTGCAAGATTATAAAAAAGCAATAAGAAAGTATATTGGGCTATCACATATGTAGTGGGTTAAAAATCAGCAGTTGGTTTCAGTTGTAGTCTCTAGAGATAGTTAAAGCAGTCCTTAGCTGAATGCAGTAACTCTTATGTACTGGGAATCCCCATGGCAAGCATGGACAACACGACTCCAAAGAAAAAGGGTCAAACACCATCTCACTGATACAGGGAATTTGGCTTCATTTTCTGGTATTGCCACAAAACTTCTCTCTGACCCTCCACAAGTCTCTAATCTCTGTGCCTTAGATTCCTCATCTGTTAGAGCAGAGATTTTAAAAAACTTCTCAGAAATGTTGTAAAGAATTATTAATTGTTGAAAAATAATTTGGCACAGTGTCAGGAAAAGCCTTGAAAAGAGTGCACAATAGTACCAAAACTTAATACAAACAAGGAACTGTCAGTGGGCACACTGGTTTATCCTCTGTCCAGTTGTTTCAGATATGAAGTCATCTTAAGCATTGGTGTTAGTTGCATCCATTACTTAACAAATACAAGATCATCACGTTTCTCAACAAAAGCTCTCCTTAATAAGTAGTTGAAAGACAAAATCTAAGCAAAAGGAATAGTGACCAAGAAGAGACCCAAGTTCACATACAAGCAGCAGCAGCTGAAGTAACAGAGTCCTCTTTAAGAGGCACTAAGAATCTGTGTTAGTTTCTATACTGAAGCCTTAAACTTTTCTAAGTAGTTGCTTTGCTTTTATTTGACTTTTTTTAGACCTTCACACAAGGACAAACAGAAGTGCACCAGGGATTCCCCATTGACATCACAGCCACTAAAATCAGGGGTGACCTTTAAGGCTGAACACATACAACATTTGAGTCTGAATATACGAACCTCTATTTGAGCTCCATAGCTGGTCTTCCGGCCAATCATCTCAGCTTACTTGTTACTGAAAGGTGAACTCAAAACAGCTTTAAATAAGCAGTCTGGAGAAAATTGAGATGTTACCTTTACTGAATTTTCCCCACCTGAAGTCACAACATATAAGAATGGGAGAGAAGATTAACAAGCTGTTGATTACTTATTTCTATAAGAGGAATATAATTTAGTAAACAGATTTATAATTTTTACTCTGAATTATTTACTCAAATATTTACTCTGAATTAACAGAAAGTAAACGTCTTTGTACTTACGCAACTTATGATTTAATGTAACCCAGTGATTTATTTAGTGGGTGAACAGGGGAACAGAAACAGGGGATTCCCTTGCCTTCTCATTGCTTGTACTTGGCTGTTTGCAACATAGTCATTTTCCTCAAAACACAACTCCCAGAGGTATATTTTTGTCCCATTTTATTTTCTTAAGTGAATTACTGCAAACAATCACTATACAGAAAATCCTGTTTCCACAATCTTCCTATTATTCATGATTTGACAGACTGGATTTTCTTTTTTTCTGTAAATGCACTGAACAAAACCTCTATCAGTTTGCTTTACTGACTCTACCAACAGCTGTTACCCTACATAGCAGAAACGGTACAGTATTGGTAAAGACATGTAAAAACACTCAGAATGAGTGGGGAAAATTAACATATGCTATACCATCTAGACAAAAGCAGAAGTGAATGTAATGACCAGCTACAAGTCTTGCAAGAAATACTTACAGACTTCTGGTTTCGTATACACAATTCAGAAGCAGCACCAACTTTGTTTCCCGACAGTCTAATGCCTGCCTCATTTGGCAGAACAGAAAATGTACAACTTCAAATAGCAATACTTCTCTAGCTTATTTATTAGAAATCTCTGTTGTATTGCTCGCAATGACGGGTTTATGCCCTTCTGCTCAAGTAGCAGAAAAGGCTGTACGTAAAGTGTAAATTCAGTATCAAAGAAACGAGGAAAAACAATCTGACAAAAATCACTACAAACATACTAAAGCAGTGCTGAAGGCACACAGCCAAGCACTGATACATCAAGTGATTCACAAAACCTCCGCTTTTCTTCTTTGTGTGCGTGCACTTGAATACAGTGTTTTTGATAACTTTCTGTTCTTGCTAAGTGACCACACAGGAAAAATGGAGCAGAATTAAAGCTGCAGGGACCAAATAAATTCTAGCATTTTCTAGCTTTAGTTAATGCTGTAGCAAGTAGGTACTATATTTTATTTTCATCATATTACCATCAACGCACTTTGTTGGTTATGGCTAGTCAACACTTCCTATTTTAAGGCCACATTTTCAGTTACTCCAAGTTTGCCAAAGACTTTTCTTTGGCCTATGATTACATACACTGCACCTCCAGCTGATTTTTAGGAAAAACAGAACAAAAATGACTCAATTATTTCTAAGAATGAGTCATGGGGAATATGCACTGCTTTAATTATTTTCAAAGAATTCTTAAAATTTTTATCAAGAAACTCTTCTTCACATTTCAGAAACAGGGACATGAAATCTAGCAGAGACTGTGCTGCTGTCATTATTGGACTTTTTGCTCTTCCTTTGAAAAACCACATATCTGGGCATGTGTTGAACCTTTGAAAAGATTGAACTTGAACACACTTGCCAGACTTGCTTAGTAGCCAAAAATTTTTAGATTTCTCTCCATTGCACATACTGCAGAGAGTGAGCTGGATGGTCCCCACAGTAAGCAGCTGATTGCCAGGCTGCCATACACTAAAACTGAAACAGCATAGGTTGTTTCTCCTCTGGTTTCAGGATTCCCGGGAGTTTTCATTACATCAGCACAGAATAAAGTACCACTCAGTTCAAATGAAGAGGAAGCAAAGATGGATTTGGGTGAGAAAGGAAGATATAAGCTTTCAGAGAGAAAGGAAGACATACAAGAGTCTGAGATCAGACAAAATGAAAAAAGATGAAGTGTGAATAAGAAACAAGGTTAGGTGAAGAGAGCAGGATGATTCAGACAGGGTCTTCCCAGCAAAGAGGAAGCACACAAGGACAAGCAGTCCCAGTTTGATTTTCTTGATTTCTTATCAATTTTTGAAGGTCAGACAGCTGAGAGGGCAACAGGCTGTATCTTCCTTTAGAAGAGGAGGAAAATCAGCCCCCAGACTTCTCTTTTGCTAAGATCATTCCAGAAAAAATACACAAGGTCTAGCAGCCTGGAGACCTGAGCCCTTGGACCACACTCAGACCTTGGCACCCCAGAGACAGAGGATGGCTGAAGAAACCCTCAGCCAGGGGGAAGGGCAGTCCATGCTGACTTCTAGGCAGTCCATGTCTCCTTCTAGGAGACAGCAAGGAACACTCAAGAGCCCAGCACTCAGCTTGAAGCTGGAAAACACCCCACTGTACTCTGCTTACCCCAGCAGGATTTGGGGAAGGGCAGAGCACAGCGGAGCTGGCCAGGAAGATGGGGGCTGCAGCTGGTGCCCCCAGCCTCTCCAGGCCGGTGGTTAGGGGTGGCAGGCAGCACAGGGCTGCAGCGGTGTTTCCCGGAGCACCGCAGCAGTACAGTCACATGCCAGCACCGTCACAGCACACGCAGCTCTCAGCCCCCAGCCCGCCCCCGCTACAGACCTGAAGGCAGGAAACCCCTCCCAGCGTGGGAAGCCTGGACCACAGCTCCCCTTCACCCAGGGAAAGGGCACACAGCCCCCACAGCCACCCTGCAGGGGTGGATGGAGGGATGAGGCTGCAGCCCAGGGGGGAGGGTCCTGTGGGAGAGGAGGAGGACTGTTTTCACAGCAGCAGGTTACTACTCAGAGATGTCCCCTACAGCCATTTCCTCTGGGGACAGGGCACGGAGTGCCTCCAGTCCAGGGTACTTGTTTGCTCCTCAGCTGCACACAGATACACAGCACACTAGAACCACAGCTTTTCAGTTACTGGAATAATTCACAGGACCAGACTCTTTATAAGAAGTGTGATGAGGTAATTGCAGAAATACAGCTAGGTGTTTTTGCTTGTGTTTTTATGCTAAACAGCTTACGTCACCGAGTATTACATAAAGGCAGTATTAAAAAGCCCCCTCTCTGCCAAATGCAAGATTTCAAGGTACTTCTTCCCCCCACCCTCTTTGCTTTTTACTCATTAATAGAATACTTATTCTTAGCCTTACTTTCTCTCTCAGTTTCTATAGGGACATCCATTGCAACAGTAGAAATACAGGTGACTTTACATTAACTGTTTCTGTGCTTATACCTAAGAAGTAAAACCAGAGGAGATGTTAATTCCAGCAATGGAATTTCTTGCACAAAGTTACTAACCATACACAATTTCAATACAGAGCTGCTCCACTTTAAGGAGATCACACATCCCTCACCCCTTCTATCTGGACCTCCAAGCCAGACATACAACAACCAGCTTAGAAAGCAGATAGAAAACAGCAAAGTTTGCAGAGAGTCTGATATCAAAGAGCCTCCCTCACCGAGTCTTTATGCATGAGTAACTTTACTTTCAATCACATTAGCAGAGGACTTGGTCCATAAACAAAGGAAAACATTTCAGTTGAATGTTGCAGTTTGAACTTTATTTAAAAACAGTTGAAATCTAATCCTTCTGCAACATCCAGGGAAACTCCAGAACAGTGATGTCACTCTGCACTGGGCAAAGTGTTGAGTCAGGGTATAGTAAGATAAACTGTGTAATCTCACCTATGCTGGGTGAAGTCTGAGAAACTAGTAACCTAAATTCTTCCTAAACATTCTTCTTAAAAGCCTAAGGGAGGTGGGATGGGGTGGGAAGTACAAGCAATTAAAGATAACTGCAAAACAAGAGGCAAAAAAAAAAAAGAAAAATCTGTGTAAAGGCGTATACTTTGATATCTATTAGCTAGGTTAGTTTGAGACTAGTTACATAAGTGGATGTGCTGACATAGAGGTTAAGGGCAAAACAGCCCTTAACAGTCTTAGAGTACTCAAGTGGAAGAATTTGTTTAAAAGCATGGTAATATTACAGAGTTTTAGACTATTACAAAACACTGACTCCTCATATTTGCTTTGCTGTTTATCTTTTCACCTATTTCAGCTTCAATTCCTTCAAATTCATGCTGGATTTTTATTTACACAGGTGCTGAAGTTGTATACATACTGTAACTAGTACACAGACTTGACAATATTTAAATACCATGGTTTTAACACAGGCCACATAACTGAGGTAACCACTTTATAAACTCAAGGTGTAGTTCTGCTAAAAGCTGCTTAAGTAACATCAGTTCTGTTGCTTGATTTTAACCTGTGGCTAAACCTAAGCCTTGCAGCCTAAGTTTTGGGGGTTTTGGAGGGGAGAGGGAAGAATAAGACCTCTCAAACCCACTAAGGCCAGTTTTCCAAGAGAAAGTGCACTTGAAGTAAGCTGGAAACCAGAAATAAGGAAAAAAACCTAAATATATTGCGATAAGTAGTCATGCTTCCTCCTCAACTTTGGAATACTAGCAGTAGGGAGAAGCTAGAGAATGAAGACCTTACAAGACATGTGCCTCTTACTGCTTTACAGTCTTTTGTCTTGTCACTAGAATTTCAGGTGGATGCTCAATATGATCAGAGCTCAGAATTGCTCTTTAAGCCAAGCAACTAATTTCCAAAGAATTCAGGCGTATCTGTTGTCACACATGGCAATCTGGGACATCAGTTCCCAACAGTTTGCGAACTGCTATTCAGAGGGCATTAATTCAAAGCCTGGAAATACTAGAAGCAGGAAAGCAGCATTCCTAGTTCCTTCAAACTTACTTTAACATGACATTATTATTTTGTAGAACATTTTTTGTGGCACTGCCCCCCCATCTTATATTTGGTTTAGTAGTTTGGATTTTTTAAGCAGATCCCACCTGCATTAAAAAAAAGAGACGGAAGGTTTTCAATTTCTCTTTGAAAGATAGTATTTTACAGTACATACAAAAATACTCTGGAAAACACATACAACTTCATTTACAAAACCACCAAATTATAAAGAAAATGCATTAGAGAGGTAGAATAACATTTGTTTCATAATATCAGAATTTCTCCCCACCTCTCAAAAAACCTTAATGCTCTTAACCGGGTAAGCAGTGTTATCAGTTTACAGAACCAGACTTAAGACTACTACAAGTTTTCATGCAACCATTAAGAACAACTTTCAAGGTTTATCTGAAACCACTTTCTGCATGCCAGTTGCTTTCAAGACTGCAGCTTGCAGGTGGGTAGTAGTGTCACAACAGCCTCGCCTGTTGCAATGTTTAAGTGCATCTTCAGCTGTGTGTTCCGAGTTTCGCTTTACTACCCAGTGACAACAAAAAACCCTTGAGTCTCATGCTGGAGCAGTCTTAAGAAAAAAATCAGATAACATGGCATGGGACACATTTATCATCTTCATACCTTGATAGCATCCTCTGCTGCATTTTCTTCAATTTTTAAATTATTTATAGGCCTCCATGGGAGACAATACTTGTGTAGTGCATGGCTGTGCTAGACAGTGGAAAGCTACTAGCTGAGGAAGCTGAGCACCATTGTGACAAATGCACAGGAGTGTATGCGCCAAATGGGAAAATAATTTAAGATAAGAACAATATGCACACGAACTAGGAAAGCACAAATGAATACAGGCATGTTCACACACACTTGAAACCGAATGTGGTTAGAGTGACAAGCTAAACCTGTTGACATACATTCTGAATCCAAGTCACAGGACAAGTTTTTTTTGTAGCTTTTTCAAAAGTTGTCTCAGTTACTGACAGTTAAGACTTTTTAAAAGACTAATAAGGATAACTGTTACAAGAATATGCAAAGAGTAGTTCAAAAGGAAACAAGCATCTAACAATACTATAAAATAAGACCATGATTTTAACTGGCCAATTGCACTTTGGCAACAGTAACCTTCCATACTTTGTTAGTAACTACAATACAGATTGATTATATGGACCACTAAAGAAGTGAATTATCTTTACCTGAAGAAATACTGGTTACCCGTTAAGGGTAAGTTTGATGGATCTTTTAATAATACGAATACTGTTTGTTGGAACAGGAGATGAAGAATCTGGTAGTTCTTTACTGGAAAGCCTCTACAACACACAAAAAGATGCCACAAGGAAAAAAAAAAGGAAATTTTAAATTCATTAATTCAGAAGCAGCAGCAGATAAACCCTTTCCTAGATGACTATAACAACTGTGTACCAAAACAGTATGACCCAAGCCCAAATATTTAGAAGACTTTTTTCCACCACGACACTTGTTTGTTTGAACACTTTCCTGGCATCAATTGAGATAATTATATTCCTGAAGGGAGATAAAATAAGTTGCAAGTTGCTCAACAGCATAATAGGAGAAACTACCATTCTTCTCAGATCCACCGATCAGAAAAAACAGTGTCTTTACTGTCCAGATTACTTCCAGTCTTATAACCCTCAATTTCATAACATTGTACACGACACAGAAGAATTAGTGTCACTTATACACTTCAAAGCTTCCAAATCTGGTCACAGAAATCAGTATACAAGTATTTAATAAGAGCACAGATCACCTTATGGAAGATCTACAAGGAGTACAGATCTTTTTGCTTAAGAAAAAAACGAGTCAGGTAACAAACTGTGTCAGTGTTTGAGTGCAGGGAAACATGGTTTTTCAAGTTCCATAACTTGGAAGCTTTGGCTACACTTTTGTGAGTGAACCTGGAATGTCATTGTTCAGCTATATGATTTGGTGGAAGCATGACAGGCCAAAGCTTATCAGTTATTTAGAACCGCCAAGTTTATAGGGCTTAACAGTACATAAGTCTTTGTACATAACAAAAATTCTAGTTTTGCTTTGCCTATTAATACAAAGACACAATAAATAATACCTGTGATCTTGATGTGTTGATAAGTGGAATCAGCATGGGTTTTCCTCCAAGGCCTCCCTAAAAAGCCAGAAGGGATATGTTAGGCAGTATTGTCAAATTCATGACTTGAGAGACAGCAAGGTCTGGCAGCTAGGATGCTTAAAAACTAAATACATACATACATTGACAACCTCCACCTCTTTTTATTTTAACACCTATAATCACACATATAGCTTTTCAAGTATTTCAACCTTCACTTTACCAACAAGACCGCATCTTGATTTGAAGGTATACCCTCAAGAGTTTATATTTCAGTAGCAAGCTACACTAAATAGAGCTCTTTATACTCCCTTTGAGAGGGCAAATGCTTTAGTCTTTACAGTAGTTTTCATCAGTGAATCAAGTGGTTTTAAAAAAAATGAAATCTCATCTCAAGCATGGGAAGAAGCTAGATACTGCCAAATCACCTGGTAGTAATTTCTTTTAAAGGATAGGTCATACAGGTGTAGTATTTGGGAAACAAAAACTGAAATAAGTTAAACTAAAAAGCAAATTTTTGTTTACATCAATAAATGTGTAGAGTATTTATGCAAAGTAGTCTAGGCACTAGAACAGTCCATTCAGCTTTTCAGTTAGTCCACTGAGTAAAACCAATTCAAAATTACATTTTCTGTAGATCTTCTCCCGACATCTTCTGCATTGCCACCATCTTTGAATACTGAATCCTGGCCAGTTAACTAGAAGAACAGAATACACAGACTCAGAATAATTGCTATACTAAAGTTGTCTTCATATTTGGGTACAGCTTCCAGTCAACACATTAAATGTATTAGTGGCCATTCTTAAAACAACACTTAAGCAAGACTACCATTACCCCACACAGTATCTCAAGCCTCTCAAAAAGTCTTACTACCCAAATCTTGAAATCTGTACTTGAAATATTCAATACTAGATAGCAGTTCTGCAAGTTGATTCTTTACAAGTGTCAACCTAGACAATTCTATGATTCTAAATTGAGGTTTTTTCCTAGGTGTTCTTTGCTTCTGCCTCAAATCCGAGGTCAAACCACAGAAATAGCTATTTAAGGAGATTTATACATAGCAATGACACAAATCAAGCATTAATTTAAAGCTTCCACCAAAACAAGATTTAACAAGCAACTCCACACTGTCATTTCAGCAGTGGACAGCCTGTTGTGTAGGGTGCTGATTTCTAAAGCAGCAAGACTACCAATAGGCATTCAAAACTTGTCTGCCAGAACAAGAGTGGCTCATACTTTTACATTTGTAAGATTCATATCCTCTTCATTTTTGAGATAATTTTTTTTTGAATTTCCAAAGGAGTCAGTTCATTCAGCAATTGGTCAGTGCAGTAACATGTAAGCGCAGTATTATTTAAAGACCCTGCCACCAGACTAGAAACAGTCATTAACGTCAGATCCTAGGTAAGTATTTGTTTAATAGCTATACATTATGTGCAAGACAATTTCTAATATATACATCCTAGTAAAACTATCATTACACTTAAATCTAGATTCCTGAATCTGTTGAGAATGTATATATGCATTTCTTCTCAGTTATCTCATTTATTCTATATCAATAGTTAATACTACAGCAAACCATTCCTGGCCTAGCCCCCCCCCTCCCTCTTCCTTACCTTTTCTTCATCTCTTGTTTTTTTGGGGCATCCTTCTGATGTAGGTGAATGACATCCTTTAGAGGTCAATGAATAAGGTCGTTTAGGTGCAGCACTCTTAGGATCTGTAATTGTGGTCCCACTTAATTCATTATGTCCTTGGACAAAATGTGCTCTGAGTTGAGAAATTGTGTTATGTCCTGGAATGGTGTAACCAATTGGGGGTCCCGATGTTCTTATTGCAACTGTAGCCTGCATTTCTGTAGGAGACACTGAGCTTTTAGAGTATAGCTATGAAATTAAAGACTGCATTCCACCCACTACTTCAATACATACGTGAATCAATAACAGGAATGGAGAGTCCCTTAGACACTGATGGCACAGCTACATGAGATCTCTTCTCTCTGTTACCGCCACTAGATCTCTGACATACAGCATTTCTGTAAGAGTCAGATGCTAGAGTTATAAAATGCTAGCTTGTAAAATACTATATATTTCATTTCCAGAAAGTTCATGCAAGACAAACATCTACTTTCCTAGCTCATTGTCACAGCTCTACTAAACAACACAAACTCACAGGTGATCTAGCAGATCATCTTCATTCTGCTGAACTTCAGACTGCGAATTTGAACTTAATTATTTTCTTTAGTGAGTCTCTACATATTGGTACCGTTTTCCAGCTTAATACATTCATTAAAAGCAGCACAGAGTACTGGATATATCTGCTCTTTCCATACATGCACCCAATATTTTTGTGCATGCTACTCCGCCAGTACCAAACAGTCTGAACACAGCAGGCATTACACATTGGGCTATTACACTCAAGATTACATATTCCTCCTGTGCTGAAGTAGCTTATGGACAGATAGACTTGCCAGGAAGTGACAGACACTTTTACTGCCCAAGTTCTCATACTGCTCCACTAAGTCAGCAGAAGCTCTAGTGTTTCTGTGATCAAGATCAGCACTTCATTAGAACTAAATACTGCTTGGCATTAACTGTACTTTGTTAGAAAAAACAATTATCTACACATAAAATACTCCAGCTTCAAGTTACACATTAACCTAAGGGGATTTATATTCAAGACAAAATAATTTCTCTTGTATTGAGCTCTTCGTACCTACGTGTTCATGTACATTAACTGTTTTCAAGAATTTAGCCCATCTCCCACTGCATGCCCAAAGGAGGTGCCAGGTTTGTTCCTGAAGACATTAGAGCCCTCCATATGCTTATGATCCACATAGATTCAAACCAGAAATCCTAGATCTCATTCACACAGAGTCAGTTAAAAGCAGCTTCTTCACAATTCTAAAGATAAGGTGCTAACCTTTCTATCTCTGTTGTAGAGGTATCCAATTTAGACATCTTATTTAATGAAGAGGAATTATATGGTGTTCTGGAGTCCGTGTCTCTGAAACTGTCCAAACAGCTTCCATCTGAAGAAGTCCTTTTGCACTGAAGCCCACTAGCATTTTGAGTAGTATCTGGCATGCTTTGCTGAAAGAGTTAAGAAAATAATGAAGTCTTCAAGTAATTATTAAAGCAAAAAAAGATTGCCAGACAAGCTATATTATTGTTATACCTTCTTTCTTTTCTGTAAGGTTTCTGCAGGCAAAAAATAGTGGAGATGCTTTCTCTTCACATGAGCTGCCTCAATCTTCATACCTTCCTTTAGCACATTGAGGTTGTTAGCCTGCCTGTAAACTAACGTGAAATTTAGTGTTGTAGCTTACTGGGCATGTTTGCATCAGGTATTTGTCAAGGTTACACATGGTTTCTTTAGAAACAGCAAGTCTTTCAGCCAGTCCAGCCCAAACAAAGAGCAAGAAGTTTCCAGCCTAACTGAACACGAAATGCTACCCAAGCATTCCACATATAGTCTCTCAAGAAAATGAATGTGACCTAAGATGCTCATTTCACATCCAGTAGAGACCAGATACATAACAGCTGTTTAAGTACAAATACACATTTATGTGCACAGTTGCAGCTGTAGTTTGCTAATCATGCAGCTCACATGCTGCTGAATTGTGATTTTAGAGAATCCAAAACTGAGTTGATTTTAACCTGAGGGTGATAGTACTCCTTAACCATTAGTTTTCTGGTTAAGAATAGATCTAGAAGCCTTAGATGAATCAACTTAGTTGTGCTGACGAGAGCAGACACCTTACTGAAGATTCAAACTAATATTTTTATTTGGTATTTTCAGTGGCAATCGGCTTTTTTCATAACAGTTCTGTAACATTATATAACTTCTCAGTAGTTTCGATGTTAAAATTCTATCTGTCCAAGAAAGCAAGACTGGATTTTAAGGGCATCTAACCTACCAAACGCACTGCAATTTAAACAGGTTTTTCTTAAGTGTTTGCAACAGTCTTTTATGCAACTTAAAACTGCTATACTAGAACAGCAGTTATTACAGGATTAAGTCACATTTAGGTAAGCTTATCTAACAGGCCTATCATAAGCATAACTGGAAAGTCAGCTTACTAAAACAGAATGGGAATCAGAGTAAGAACATGCAACAAAAAGGCTTATTCATCTTTCTACAGGACACCTAGAATTGAAATAAAAGCACAAATGTGAATATTTACACCAATATGAACAGTTGCTTCAAAGTAAATTCAATAATGGTTTTTATGTAAAAGCAAGATAAATTTCACTTAACAGAAGCCTTCCAAACAGTGAGCCTTATGTTCTTGAGCCCATCAACCTGAAGTTAATCTTTGTCCTCTAAAAATATTCTCTCAAAATCAAGGCACATGATAAAAGCTTTCTTGCACATAACATTGCTCAGTCCTACATTTGCCAAAGGATTTCATACCTTTTTTTGTGTTTAATGTCTCTGGATTCAAGTCCTCTATCTGAAACATACTATAGGCAGTGCTTCACTAAACTAAGAGCACACAGCTATACTGATCAAGTTTGTGCATAGAAAAAAGGATTTAGCATTAGTTCTAACCTCTTAGCAGCACATAAACTTAGTTGACGTAATTTACATTTGCCACAGCATTGAAACATGGTGCCACTGTGTGCAGTGTATAAGACAAGCATCAGTACAGATGAACAGTACAAGTCTAAGGAAGTCACCCTGCCTGGCTTGAAACTCTGACAAGAGTTTTGGTGCACTTTTCTGAGCTTTTCTAGTATCCTAAAGCATAAGCTAAAGGGAGGGTCAGGTTTTACTGCATTTACTCTTGTTGTCTGAGCAAAACAACACACAGCTCATGCTGGTACCACACATACACTCTTCATCAGTGCAAACAAACGTTTAAAGGAGTCCACTGTTTAAAACTTTGTTCAAACACACTTGTCTCTTCCGAAAAGTAACCTTCTTTCCTTCGTTCTTCATTAGGATAGCTAGAATTTAATTAGGCACAAGCCTAACCACACACAAGCAGGAAACAGATTATGAAGAAGACTTCTACTTTCAAACAACTCCTCACCCCAAAACCCCTTTATTCTAGCATTATCTAACACCACTTGCAATATTACTTTATTTCTACATCTATCAAAAGTAATAATGGAAGATGAACATGAAGGTTTGCATGCAAGACTGCCTGTAATTACAATGTGACAACACTGACTTTCAGTGTTCTGGGATCGCATCATACACAGACTATTATTTTGGAAAGAATACTGTCAACAGGCACTAACAGTTTATTTCAGGGCTTGATACAGTTAATTCCTACTTTCAAAGTTCAGCATCTTTTTGACAAGTTTAGTAAATGGACATCTGGCTTCACATTTGACTGTTCAATTAATGAAATGCAGTTCCTTTGTGAGTGTTTACTATGACCTGCAGAACTCTTATTTCACATACAGTCAAGACAAACTTACTTTACCAAAGTGTCAAAACAGTACATTTTTAAAGCTAATCTGCTATATATTGCTCTCTATAGAACTATCTAATAGCTAGTACCAAAAGAAAGCACAATTCACTGTTAAACAGCTTCCACTAGAATAAAAAAATGAAACCCTACAAGACTAGAGCAAAATATAGGCTTACCTGTATCTGTGAACGACTGTATAACATATGTTAAATCAATGTTAACACTTTCTGCATTTTCCACTTTCCTAAATACGATTCCAAGAAACCACATTGACACATATCCACTCCTAAAAAGACAGTTTCACAAATTTATAATTTATGCACAGTTATTCGGATGCTAGTATCTGCTCTCAAGAAGGGATCAAGCAAAACAGTTTAGTTGTACACAGCAGTTAAAGATTAGTCAGCCCATACTTAAGTTCTTAGAGTACTTCTCTCAAGTTCTCCCTTCTTTCTTTAAAAAGATCTTACATGCTCGGAACCTGCCTGTCAGAGCTCGTATCTACGAAACAGTAGATACCTAGCTGAACATCTCACAGATGATCTGACATGGATGAATATAAAGAAGTTACAATACATCGGCCAAAATGTATTTCAGAAAAATAATGAAACTCACTGTTTACAGAGTTCTTGGTTGCCAGGAAAAGACTGTGGCTTTACATGTGCAATAGTTATAAATTCATTCCTCTCCAGGTTTCCAACCAGCACACGGATTTTAGATTCAACAAGGCCGACCCTAATAAGAGATATTTACTCATTAACTGCATCCAGCACAGTAGTTATATGCCTTGCTATAATACAATGTTAATACAAAAATGCTAACCAATGAATAAGTAGTTTCATTCAGCTGAACAGATAATAGATTTCTCTCATACATGCTGTAGACTGAGATGCTTCCAGTGATATTTGAGCTTTAAGGCTTCCAAAGACAGAGGTAAATAAATTTAACTTGTACTCTTAACAATACAGATACACTTAAACCTGTAGTCCATGATGAAAGTATCAACAAGAAACAGATCCCAGCACCTCTGGCTGCATTTTGAAGTGCAGCAAAACTCCTTTTTACCCCAAAGATCAAGGAGAAGAGCAGTTTAGAAAAGGCTCAAGCACAACTATTCAGTTACACCCGAGCAAAGACACAATTCTTCCTGCAGATTCAGTGAGTTTTCTCTCTTCTAGCAAAATTGAAAAATATAGTTCCTTTAATAAATAAATGATCCAGTCACAGTCTCATCAGAAACTTACCCAAGAAATTAATCGTGACCATGAAGCCTTTTCTTTTAAATAAAGTACTTGCATTTTACCCTTTTTACCTAAAACATGGTTAACTTTGAAAGCACTCAAATCTATACGCTCTTCAGAAGTATCTTATGTTGATGAACAACAAAGATATGCTATCTATTCCCAAATCCATTCAAGAGTTAGTGAACTAAACTTGTTCTTATAGCAGAAAAACTGAAGCAAGTTTATCTTCTGCTCTTTAGTTTTCCCAGATGCAAAATTAAGCCCCATTTGCCCCCATTTCTGTCACTGCAAAATGATCATCTTTTACTGGAGCCAGAACTTTCTTCACCTTTACTGTGGGATACAATAAGCTTTGTTCACTAAAAACCATTTCACTTTATAAATTATTTGTCTCTAAGCCCTGTGCCTATAACTCCTTGTATACTTAACAGTGACTGATATCAAGCTGTACCTGATACAGTTTTTAAGTGAACATATTAGATATCTCTTACCTGAACTTTGTATTAGAGCTATTTTTAAACATTAAGTAAGCTGTCTTTTAGAGATAGCACAAGAATTAAATTATTTGCGTTAAAGCACAAGTCAAACCTTGAAGTGTAACCAAGGTGCACTCAGAACAGGGGTCTGTTACACAGAGCTATTTTGCTGGTTTACTTGAGCAAAGCAGGCAAAATACTCATTCCTTAAGAATGAATACCATTGCAAAGCTAAAAACAACACACACACACATTACAGTACCTTAATTCCTCACCGTTTCCCCTTATTTCAAGATTCACAGTTAGCCAACACATTCACGTAGGTTAAAATATTATTGGCACATCTCCCTTGAGACAGTGACAAATATCATGTCATAAGCAGACATTTCCTCTAACTACAATTGAAGTTGTTCTTGCATTAAGCTTCACAAAGTAGATCAGCACTCCTGCAATTTGCCTGTCCACTACCAAGCGTGCTGAAGGGATCTGTTTCAGTACTAAGCATAAGACATCTAAGCACACTACCAGATTAAGACTTCACAAATACAATTTATCAGCATTCAGATGCTCTGCACAGACTGCCACATTTCACCCAGATTAAACAGCCTTGTTTCACTTCACTAGAGAGAAGTAAGCTCTGGAATAGGCTGAATACATAACCCGAGCATCAAGTGCAATCTAGTCCTAAATTTAATACTACATTCAGTAAAAAAGTTATGAAACCAAGTCTTCTAAGGCTCTAGAACAGTGGTCTTCAAAATATGCGTGGGAGTGTTCCCCAAGGAGCGCATAAGACAATCCATTGGCATACAGGAAGAAAATACTAGAACTTTGGTAATGCATATGTGACTTGCAAATAAGGAGATGGATATTGCAAGTACATGTTAAAAAAAAGTTGGGTTTTTTTTGCTAATAAGAGAGAGCACAATCAAAAAAGTTTGGAGACCACTGCTCTATAAGTCAGTAAAAGATCTAGCTCTCCAGTGTCCATTACACATCTGGTTACATCAAGTAAACCCTGCTTGCTTCAGTCTCTGCAACAAGGAACATCTTCCTAACTGAAGCAGTGTTGGGTATGCAGTCTCCTTAGACTTCTTGCATCTGCTTCTCTACATGAAGCAGAGCATCTGACCATCAGTCATACACCCACCAACCCTCTTTGTTCCTTCTCATCATGACTCAAATCTTTAGGTTAACTTCTTAAACAGCAAGATTTATGTTAACTTCCCTTCACAAGAAAGCTTTTAATTTTGCTGATGAACTATCTACTTAACTTGGTACTGTATTCCATGCCTAGTTGCACAATTTAATACTTCACTTGTTAATACAGGTAACAAAAAATAAGGTGAAACATTGAACCGAGTTTCAATTATGTATTGAATCTACATTTAAAGCAAGACTTACCACTCTAAGTGGTGCTCTTCTGTAGAGGCACTGGCAGTCAGCACAATATAATGCCTAGAAGAAAAGAAAAATGAATATACTAGCTCAGGACTTTATATTCCTTCAGCTGAAACAAAAACTGCCTTAAATGTCTGGAAGTCATAATCTATACAGGACAGATTATATCCTGTATCCAGCACAGTATTAACTGAAGTAAAACTAATTACATCCTTTAGAATTGTGTTCTGCTACGTTCTAAATATCATAGTTGATTTTTTCTAATAAAAACAACATCACTTGCATAACACACAGTTTTTTCTATCTTCCCTATACTTATTCCTTACCAAAATCCATATGATTACCTCCAGTTTCTGAAAAACAAATATTAATGCCATCTTCTATTTAGACTGCAAGTTAAAACTCACTATGTTAACAAGTAAATCATTTCAAGTTCAGACAGTAGATTTTATACATACTTGTACTTCTGAAAGAAGTTCAGTGGTTCAAAGAGCTTTGACCAGTCTGATTTTCCTTGGAGAATCTCATTTGTAACTGCAAGACCTACAATTAAGGTTTAAAACCTTATTACCATTTTGTTTAAGACTAGCAGAGCATGATAAAAACTTTACAAGGTAAAGGTTTTGACAAGTAATCAACAGATCAAAAAGTAGGAATTTCCTTGACAATGTGGTTCCTACTACAACAGTTCATTGTAGAACTTGTCCCTCATTGCCTGCAACAGGCGTACTTTCCAGATACCTATTCTACCTGAAAGGGCAGAACACCTCATGGAATATAATCAATTCAGATAACCTTATTTCATATAGCAAGAGTTATACTTTTCAATCAGGTAATAAGCATGGAAAGAACTTTACCATGTTTGAACTCCTCTACCATGACTGCTCGTGTTGATGTAGATACATTGTATGTAGAGTTCTGCTGTGGATAGGCTGGGGTGATGATAGGCATTACATGATATCTGTCTGATGGGTTCACCTATGATGTTAGAACAATTTTGTTTAGCATCAGTTAGGTTACAAGAAAGTTTAAAGGCTTTGAATTCAAAGTCTACTTACCCTAGGGTCCCATACTGGTAAATTAAGATTGCTCTCTTCAGGTTGTTTCAGCAATACAGGATTTGGCCATTCCCTATATAAGAAAAGCCAGAAACTAAGACTTTGCTGTGTAATTCAGGGTAGGATTGAATGTTGTCAATGTAAATCTTATATAAAGAACTACCTCTAGAAGTGTTACTTCTTTATGCAAATTAAAACAAACAATAACTCTTACCATTTTGAAAAAACCAAGAAGAACTTGTTAACAAGAGTAGAAGCCAAAGCATTTGGATAGAGTTGACATGTTCTTGCTACTAGCATTGCCCAGGAAACCCCACCAAGAAATCCCAGCATGTTGGAGTAAATGCCACGTCCTAGAATAGACACATTGTAGTTAGCCTGTAGTCTTTCAAAATTCAAGTGTATTCCTTCAAATTTACAGCACCAACTTCACAATCTATAGAATACTTCAGCCTCAAAGTCACTTAATTTTGCAGTGCAATCAGGCCAAAATTGTTGGTCCTTACAGTAATGAGAAAATGAATCATTTCCACCCCATTTCCCAAAATACTGCTACTCTGAAATTTGCCTGCACTGCTACAGCTACTGCTTCACACCAAGTTCCCTTAAGAAAAAAATTCTGTCATTCTTCTAGCCACATGTGCAAATGGTATTTTTTTGTTCTTTATGTATCAAGGTTTTATACCTAACTTGGCATTTTAATAATTTGTAATCATGTTTCTGATAAGCAATGCAACACCTTGTCTTGTAGGTACTTGCCTCTCCTCCCCACTCCACCCCATTGAAAAACACACAGAATCTACCACATGGACAGACCTTGAATCTAAACTGGTTTTAGTTTTAAAACAGTCATTTAAATAGCTATCCACAGCTCAAGTACTTCTAATGGTCTTATTTTTTTGGTGTGAGGTGTCTCTGAAAGGTTTAAAGACCATGAATAATCACATTACTCACGTTTTGCCCACAGTTTAATTGCTCTGAGTGTGAGCCGGAAGTTGTCTTTATTTGGCACTAGATGTAATATTTCATCAGTAACTCTGCAACCTGTAAGAAAAAAAAAAGTACAGAAGTTCCTAGTAACAGGTACAAGCCAGTTTTATGCTATACTGGATCAATAGCTTACAATTTAACATTCAAGTCTATGACAACAATTTTGGATTACTTGCTTTGCCTTACCTTAAAAAAATTATAGATTACACATAACATTCAATATCACTTCAGCTAACTGGTGCCCTCAACAGCTTTTTTTTTTTTTATATAGCTTAGACTATAGCCAACAATTTTTAATAAGGCACTTCTACAGGAGTTCAAAAGCTGGGTTTCTTTCAACAGCCAGGAACAATTAAGCCAGTGTTAAACAGTGAGCAAGTTAGGCTTCAGGTATTTTGAATTTTTTTCTTCTTTTTATGAACTACAACATATTCTTCTCTATCATGTGCTCTACCTATACATCTGAAGCGGTTTCTGTGGCAAACTGGAACAATAGACACATCCTGATCAAAGAAACATGAAATACAGGTCTATCTAAACACACAACTCCTTGAAACATCTAAATGTAAGCCCACTTGCCACCTCTTGAGATCTCCAGTACGCAGGAGACCAAGTTTCTATACAAGATGCAGAAACTGAGTAATGTGCATTCTACGCCAATTTTAGTAACATCTTCTTAAAGGTGTGTAAATACGCTTACCATTTAAGCTCCGTATACATCTTATATCCAGGCTTCTCAGACGCGAGTCATCTCCAAGATCAAGATTATCAGAAACAGTTTGCATAGACAGTCTTGCAAACACAAGATCAATCTTAAGAAGAAAAAACATGCCAACCGTGAGTTAGAATGCTGCACTGTTTGTGAACTACACAGTAGTGGGGGACAGTTAGTCAAGTCCAAAAAAAGGGGTTAACATTTGTATTTAAGATTATGTGACTATAGATACATCTCCCAAAAGATTTATTTGCCAGACAATTCAAGAAAGTTTCTAGAAGTTTGATATTTTGTTTACAAAACCTACATTGCATCCCCCCTTCCTTTTAAACTAGGGAAAGGTTTTTTTTTTGTTTGTTTGTTTTTTTTTAAGTTGAAAAGATACTCTAAACTTAGAATTTCCATTAAAAGGGAACTTATAATTGAAGTGATTGAACTTACATCTTGATTCTACAATTAATTTTACTTCAGCAAAGGAGAGAGCATTTTCTATACACAGTAAGCCTTTTTGATCCAAAAGTATCTGTTTTTTAGTAGTCTGAGGCAAGAAAATTATTCTGTGAATATCTATACCACATAAAGGCCACAGAAAAGTTACTGCATAAGTGTCTCCGAGATAGTAACACCAAGCAGTAACTTGCTGAGGTACTACAGCATGCAGGTCTTTATTCAGGGCATAAGATGTCTTTAAGATACAAGGATTCCTGCAGCTGACAAACCTAGACAGGAGTCAAACGAGTACTTTTCCAGATTGTCTCATAACCACTTCATTTTTGCTCTGCAACAAAACATTTAGCCTGCTCACACGATTCATACAGTGAACTACACTATATGCAGCCCTTTGTAGAAATCTAGCTTGTCAGAGCTAAGAAGAGTTCACAAGGACACTGCCTTTACACCCCCCTGAACAATCCTTGTGAGACAAATGCTGCTCAAGTAGGCTGTCTTGGCAGGTTTAGAAAATGATGCCCCTGATGTTCCTATTCCTGCCAGGCTTCCTAGGGAATTATTTTCCTCTAAGCTCCCATTCTACTGCAATGTATTCTCCTGGGATAGGTTGTGGTCAGGCTGTTCAGTTACAGTTTCCTAAATATACTTTAAGATACCAATAATCTTTCAAAATAGGACACCTTTTCCAGGGACCTGTGACTGCTATTCCAAAGCAAAAAAAAAAAAAATTACTCAAAGAAAAAAAAATGGAAATGCTTACCTCAATGCCATCAAACTCAAACTTGACAACTGGCACATATGCATCTTCAACTGCCTGTAAAGGAAAGGATAACTGTGTAAGAAAACATATTTCGCTACTTTAATGTTTTTCCTAAAATATGGTACAATACAGAATTTACACTGCTAAACTACTCACTGTAAAGACCGAGTTGTTTCTGAACCAAAAGCATTGTTAATAAGCAGCAAGCAGTATAGCACTATTACAATAACAACACTAGCTTTACAGAGTTATTTAGTCAAGAGATACAGAGGATGACCATGTATTATCATGAGACATCAGTATCAGTGGTTGGTAGTGAGGAAGAACAGTAAGAGATTTCTGTAGCTATTTTACTACTGGTTAACATCCAGAGAAATCAAAAAAATTCTGTCCACATTTGACAGCATGCATTAGTCTCCTACATTTTTATTTTCTACCGGGCTTGAGATGCTATCAGCTATCTTATGGGATGGTTTTCAATTTTGTAGACCACTTGTTAGAACTGTGCCACAGCCAGCTGTGAGTCTGTTTTCAGGTGACAGTCATCTAAACAAAGGCTCATTAGTTATGCTAAATATCTGCACAAGGAAGACTAGGCTAAGAGAATCACTTCTCAGGAGTTCAGTTTTACATGCAAGCTATGCAACATATGCACCTGAAGGTAATTTTACAAAGCAGTTTTGTATGATCACAGCACAGCTCCTATTAACTTTATGTAAAGCTGACAGCATGCAGCCCTTCCACTAAGTCTCAGGCTGAGTAGCCAGAGAGGAACACAACTAAAGGAGAATGAATTAGAGGTCCTGAAGTACATGCAGAGGAACTCCATGGCAAAGGCACTGACAGAAGCCTTTCCACATCACATTCAACTTCCTTAATTTTCAGGCTGCCCTTTCCTCTTCCTGCATGCAATTACCTGATTTTCAAGCACCTTACTACATCTAAGGTTAAAGAAAGGCTCCTGGGACAACCTTGCTTTTTGATATAGCTGACTCACTCCCAAACTACAGGTAGGGGAGAAGTATACCACAAAAATTCTTATGTGATGTACAGTCACTGGGAAAGGAACCAAACTTGACTTCAACCTTTTCATGATGCATAAAATAGTATTTCAGAGGGTACTCAGAAGCAATTTTTTATTTTGGCTTGTAAGACATTCACTACCAACACAAGTCTTTAGCATGAATATTCTTAATTGTAAAAGTTGCACAATTTATCAAGGAGAGAGCTTACTCACTCTTAGATTTTTTATTTTCTCCTGATGCTTTAGTTTTTCAAAAAATGACTGAAAAAAATCCGATCTTTCAACATGTCTAGGAGCAACACAAACAGCATCTATGTCAGCACCTGCAAAGAGATTCCATTTCTTCTGTTATTGTTTGAAGTCACTTTCAAACATTACAACTATGACCAGACAAGGAAAGTTCTACCTTTAGTGTGCACTCCAAGCTTGTAAGAACCGAATGTAAATATTTTGCCACCAACATTTGCTGCTGCTGAAGGGGGAAGATTCTGTGGGTAGAAGAGAGTTTACTTAAGAATACGATATACACATTGACCTATCCACAAGCTTAACTAGCCGACAAGTTACTTAGAAAGACTACAACAGCCTCCATAAACAATGTCCTCTCACTCCCAAATTGTTAGTTACTCCCTCTCCATACCAAGTTGTTAGTCTAATAGACTTATACTGTTTTTTCTGAAGCAAGTGCTTGCAACTCAAAAAAAACAACAACCAACGGGGAGGAGGGGGGGGGGGGGGAGTAACATAGCAATCCTTCCATTAATTTACACAGCTTAAGACCTATTATTAGCAAGTCTGCTGCAGGTAAGACTAACTTACCACAATCAAAGAGCTATACAAAGGCAAGCCTAGTGTAATAATTTCAAACTAGATTGGCTGCTGTAGGCTGTTTGGGGCAAGTTTAGTGCCCATTTAGCATGTCTCCCCCACAATATATTGTTTCAGCTTTGTTAACTTCTAAAGTCAACTGATAGAACCGCTTCACAAATTTATTCAGTGCCCCAAAGACTTCAAGATCTTCATCTGAAGTATCTTTTATACCTGATGTCAACAGGAGTTACTACAGCTCTACTTAAAGTTAGAAGTTGAACTTTCGCATAAATCCTAGTAGTACAACCTTTAATAGAAATAAAAAGGCTCCAGCTGTTTTGATAAGAATATATTAAAAAAATCCTTACCTTGCTCTCACCAAGTTCTGAAATCCATTCTTTGACCAAGTTATTCAGTTTACTAAGAACAACCAGTCTGTGAAGAAAACTCATGTTAAGTTTGCCCTAAACAAAAAAAACCTAAGCGTTTAACAAATTTTACAGTCTTGTTATACCTGTGATTCTGTTCTTCCTCATCTTCAAATACCCCAAATGGTTTCATTGCTTCAACTAGCTTTTGAGTCTGAACACAATCTATATCCTTCGGAGGAGCCAAGCTAATGGGAGAGGTGACTCCATAGTGCCTTTGAGGCTGGTTCTGCAGCCTAGAAGTACTGTGGGAGAAAATAAAATACTGAAGACTTCACAAAAGTGCAAAAACTTACTGGAAAACACCCTTCAGCTTACAGGTTTTCAATTCAACTTCTGCTCTTTTACCCAGCATTAAAAATGAGAAAAAAAATCCACTTATGATTTTTAGATAACTTGACCTAACTTAGAAGCCACAACTACTTTTTTAAAAAAAAGCATTTGTGGTTATACGAAAAGATCCGAGTTGCTACCATCTTACTAAAACTTACTTGCATTGCTCTAGACAGTTAGAGCTGATCACCAGGAAATGAAAAGGTTTGAAATCCACTAAGGGTGACACTACATACAACAGAAGTTCTGGACACATTTCAGTTTTATATCAGTTTGAATTTAAGGATATTCCTACCAGGTTCCTGCTAACATTAAACAAGACAATTTAACACTGTCTTATTTTAGTTAAATGTATTTGCTGTGCTTCTACTCTGGAAGGGCATTATACTTGATTGTAGATGAAGGAGATGTAACAAAGTGATCTGTTAAAAAGACTTGATGGAGTAAATTAGGTATTATCTTATTTTTGTTTATGGAAGAGTACAAATGAAAACATCAACCAACCTGAAGCTAATGTGGCCAGGAGAGCCTTGTGCTCTTAACACATTGTTAATTTTTATAGTTCAGAGGCTTAGCTGTACATACATCTGTTTTATCTAAATCCAAGAGATGTATGTCAGCATATAAAGCAGCACAAGTTAAGCTCTGTTTGTAGAGGGTGCTCAAGTCTGGCTTAGCTAGCTCACTGCCCAGTTAGACTGAGCAGGACACCATACACCTATGTTAGGAGGCCCACAAGGTTACTGCCTCTGGAACTCCCAATTACTGCAAGACATAATTTTCGCCTCCAACCCTCTGCTTGCCCTGTGTGTTCAGACTTATTCACAATTACAAAGAGCACAGGACTGACACAGTAGGAAAACATGAAAGCCAGCATTAGCTTTTTGTTTTAAAACACAGTAGAACCCTTGCTTTACAAAGGCAAAAAAATGGAGAAAACACCCTACTTCGCATTACCAGCTGAAACCAGGAAAGGGAAAGGAGCAGGACAGAAGGCATGAACTGCACTTAACAGATCAAGGGTCTTTACTGAAACACTAGTAGCAAAAGTGTGAGACACATTAAAAGGTCTATACAACTCAACTATGCTATACAACTCAGCATGCTTATCAAAGAGTCCATGTCCAGACCCTATAGCTAAAAGAATTAGTTACCATTATTCAAACTGGGTGTTTTTCTACTTCACATACAGACAACTTCAAATATTAGCTGGGTTAGTCAAGAGATGCTTATAACTACTGAAGGCATCTGACCCATTTCAGCTAGAATAGGAAGAGCTCAAAGGACAACTTCAACACTTGATTTTAAAATAGGTTATTACAGCTCCTTATTTCTAATTGTTGCCTTTTCCATTGAAGGAAGATGCATTTCTTTCTCCAACTAAAGACAGATTTTAGTCATCTAGTGTTTCCACACACCCCACCTCCCCCCCCCAGTAGCTCATTTTTCAAGCTTTCTTCTATGTGTTCTCCAAAAAACTAGGAGGGTATTAGGACTGTAGTCCTATCAACTAGTCTCCCCAGTCAGACTGGCTATTTACTTACAAGCGTAACTTGGCCTTGATCTAATTTGCCTCGCCTTGTTTATAGGCATTGTCAACTTCCACTTCATAAGTAAAAATATTCATAATGAGTATTTTCCTTCTTATGATATCATTTTCATAACAAATGCAGAAGGAAAGGCTGTGTTTAATTGATGTGCATTACATCTAGATTAAAACACCTATAGCAGCAGCTTCCTACATATTTTACATATTACTTGTACATTGTACAACTTGCACTTCAGAAAGTTTGCACAAAACAAGAATAGGTTTTAGACTTTGCTACATTTCTTTCCAACGTACAGAAGGCCACCATCTGCCTTTCACTGCCCCATTCTTCCTAGAGAGACTATAATTAGAGACTTGACAATATCAATTAGATATATCAGATATTCTTAATATTAAATTCTTTTAGTCAACAGTAGATATTTTTCAGTTGCTTACATGTATTACCAAAAGTTTGATCTCACAGCTTAAAACTTGAGGAAAATGGCATTTGGAAAGTTTTATTGAAAGAGTGACTTATGCCCAATAGAATCTGTTCCCCCTTCATAATTAAAAAAAAATCTTATTTCTCTCTCCCAAGTGTACCAGATTGCCAGGCATATACAAAGAAGGAATCTTAAGAGAGGAAGGTGCATACATGGCATACTACCTATTCATCCATCAGCCTCCTGTTCAAAGAAAAAGTCTGTTGCAATTTAATATTTTACCAACTCTTGCTGATTTGCCCAGCCCAGTGAACAGCTCCAACATATTTCTGTTCTGATAGATCCTAATTCTATGCAAGAAGTTAACTTAAATTGATTTGTTCCAGATTTTGTCGCTTATTTCTCCTGCATTCTCCGAGAGACAACAGATGAGCTTACACTATTACGGCTCAGGGAGCTGCCTTCAGCCACCACTGCAGTGTATGAGCCTTCACTGTGAATGCATTTCTTCAACTCTCAAGGTCAGCTTGCCTTCACCCAGTCGGAAACTTATCACTCCAGCCTCTTCCATCCTCACCACTTGGGAGGAGGAGTAACTAGAAACCAGCTCCCGAACAAACAAAATTAATAGCACAAACCAAAAAACTTAACAAACTAAAACCAAAAAAAAAAAAAGCCCACCCAGTCCTGGGACCGCCACTGAAATAACACCAGCTACACCTGGCATTCCTACCGCACAAACTCATGCTAAAAAAACGCCCCAAACCTCCGGACACCTACTGGCAAGTTAAAAGCACCTTGCCCTTGACCCCGACATAGAAAGAAAGGCGCTTTTCCCCCCGCCCCCATTGGAGCTGGACCCGCGGCCTAAGCCCGCGGCAGGGCCCGGAGCCGCCGGCAGCCAGACGCGCCGTTGCCAGGTTACAGCGACAACACACGGCGGAGACAGGCACAGAGCCCCGGGGCTCCGGCAGCCGGGGCTAACCCCGCAGAGCCCTTCAGCCCCGCCCGCCCCCCCCCCGAAAAGGTCCATTATTTATTTCAAAGACGAGTTTTCCCTCACGGGAGGGAGGCTTTACCCCCCTCAAACACCCCGGGACCCGCAGCCGCTCTCCCTACCGGGCCCCTCACGGGACTAGCAACGGGGAAAGCCCCTCAAGAAGAGAAGAAGGAATGAGAATAAAGGAGCGGGGGCCGCCTCACCCGCACATCTCCTTCATAGCGCCCGCCACACAGCCCGACCCACAACCGCTGCCCAAACGACTCGTGCCCCTTCTACCCGCCGCCACCGCCACCTTCCCGACGGCCACTGCGGCGCCCGGCCAATGAGAAGGGGGAGCGCTCCTGGGGGGGTGGGGGCTTGACGGGGAAGCCACGCCCCCGCTGGCCCGGCCGCTCCGTCGCCCCCTGGCGGCGCGCGGCTGAGGCGTTTCCCGCTCCATGCCTCACGAGGATCAGCGGGGGAGGCGACCGGCCGCCAAACGGGCTGAGGCGCACCCCTACCGGGGCTGACATCCCTCCCCTCGGCCCACACCGAGAGGTGCACTGGCTGCTCTTCTCCTTACAGGAGGGAGGAGGTGGGCGGGGTGAGGCAGGGAGGCTGCGGGGCGGGTAGGGAATTCAGCCCTGAGGGTAAGGCTGCCTCCCGCTGCCGGCCGTTGGGGGATTTGTCTGACCTTCAGGACACGGCGACGTTTCTGCTACCGGCCGACCCGGTTGGAATTTGGGGGAGACTCTCCTCGGTCCACCGTTGCCCTTGGGGCGAGGAGCGAGGCGCTGGCAGAGCCCCTGCAGCGGGGGGGAGGTGAGCTGCCCGCTGGGCGGGCCTCGCCGGGGGGGGGGGGGGGGGGGGATTTCCCACCAGCACAGCTATCCCACCTAAGGGTCAGGGACATTCCCCTTCTCATGCAGCCTTCCTTACACCCCCTTCCAGAGAGAGGGGAGATAAAAAGACAGAAATCACTAGTGGTGTACTAATTTATTCTCATCCAGTAATGCTGAAGAGCAAGCTAAGTGTCGCTTGACGTAAGCTGGTATCAGGAAGATTTAACATACGTTGTTAATGACAGCACATAGTTTTGAGTACCCACCAAAACTTCTTGCCGTGTATTATTTTAGGCCAACGTAGTCTATTACAGGCTGGTTTGAGCGCCACAGGGCTATTTCTTTTCTAATGCTTGGGAAAACTGCACTTTTAGATACTCTGGTCTCTGAATTTGTGAAAATATTTACTTTATAGCCAGCTGTGTTATGTGGTATTCAAGGTCTCAGTGTTTTCAACCCTTGCCAGGTGCCGGTATGAGGAGTGAGACCCGGGTACTTGACCCAAGCTGGCCAGCAAGGTTATTTCATACCATGAACCTCACATTGAATATAAATTAAAAAGTTTACTGTGTAGTGCTCTCTCTTCCTTGATGGTGGCGGTCCAGAGAACTTCTTGCCCCAGTGCTGGACCCCTGAGCCCTTCCCTTGCTCCCGAAGCTGCAGCATTCGCAGTGTCTGGCATTTGCTGTCCACTGCTGGGAGTGCACAGCTTCCTACTGATACGAACGGGCTGAGTATAATCCTTGTTTATTTTATATTGGTATCAGGATCAATATTGGTTCTTTAGTGTTATTAATGTTCATTATTTAGTTTTATCCTATTAAATTATTTATATTTCAGCCCTCATGTTTCCTTGTTTTTTCCCCTGATTCCCCTTCCCGGGTGGGGAGAGGTCATCAGGTGATAGAAAAATTGTCTAAACGACAATAAATTGTTGTGGGTTTCTCAAACCATAACACTGGGTATGAAAGCAACCAAAATACCCTGAGACCATTGTGGACCATGGCATTTAGATGATAATTCCCCTGTCATATGCGAGCCTGCAAGAAGTTAAAAGTAAAACCATAATGTTTTTGTAAAGTTGAATAAATCTTTGGGAAAAAGTTTGTGTCCCAACTGCCTTGATGTCTTGGCATATCAGAGGCTTTCTCTGTGATTAGCACATGCATCATTTCTGTACTTTCTGGGTTGTCAGTAGTGCCTTTGTTGAAGTAAAATACATTTGATCTTGCAAGCTGCTTTGAAGAAACAAACTTAACTTTTGTCCTGAAGTTTCAATAAACTAACAAAACAGATGTTTGACATTCAGACACGAAGGTACTTTTAGCAGGATAGCCTTATCTACCCTTCTCAAATAACTTCATGCTGTAGAGAGTTAAAAATTACTTTTTTTATTGAATACTTGTATGGTAGTACTTGTGCTACGTTTCAGTCTCTGAAAATCAGATGCTTCTGCAAGAAGTTGCACTGGTAAAGCCAAAAAAAAAAAAAATAGTTACACCCTTTTTACTCTCACAGGTTTATCATCGCTTTCTTTAATGTTTTATGGTTCTCACAACACTACTGAGGTTCTAGAATCAGGAAAACTGTTGTTTGTATACCGTTTCAGGCTCTTTTCTCTTAGATGGATACCAAATATTATATGTGAGGAAAACACCTGCCTTTATTTTTTCCGAGTCTAATTAGCCGATTTTTTTTTTTTCCAATCCGTGTCTGCTGCGTGCTTTTAGTATCGCAATGGTAGCTGCATTTGCCTACAGATGTGGTGGAAGGTTTTTAATAGAGAGGTGGTACCTTTCTTTAAATCACCTGCGACATTTAGGAAAAAATTAACGGGTCTTCAAGTACAGAAGTTTTTCCTCAGGTGCAATTCTAATGTTAAATGCAAATGGAGACTAATCAAGCTTAACTTGATTGCTTCATTCACGTAAACTGTTAAAGAAAAAAAGCAGTGGGTGCCTGAGAAACAAAGGATGGTAATGATGGTTAAAGTGAGGTGGTGAGTTCTTATAACGGCTAGAGCTCGAATAAAGAAATAATTTTCTTTTTCTGGAAAAGGGACATTTTTGAAGTGCTACGAGAGTTCAGTTCAGTAGCGTTCCTGTTATTTCGCTCAAGTTTATGAATTCTAGTTTTTAGAATTATCTTTTGAAGGTACTTGAGAGTCTTCCTTGAAGGTCAGAAGGAGACTGATTGCGTTGGTTACTCTATGAGTAATTTTTTTTTTTCTTTTTGTGGAAAACAAGGTTCTTTTGTTTGCTGCTTATTTATATAAACCTCTTTCTAACATGCAACTGTTGCACTCTAGTTAGTTTCCACAATATTATGTGTAGTAGCGGCTAAGACATCTTATGTTTTGTAATGTGTAGTGTTTGGGGAGAGTCTGTTTCGAGGTAGTGCTTTCCTCTGGTGTGTGTATTCTATTAATTTTAAAACGCTTTTGTGTAATGGCTGGATTATAAAAATACCTGATAACTAATTAAATATTGTTGAGGCTTTTTTTTTTGTAAGGATGTGTTATCAGAGTAGCCTATTGAAAAAAATAAGTTTATTTTCTTAGCACGCTACCAGGTGCAGGTTTTGGGTTTGTTTTGGTTTTTAAATTACTGATATGTTCTAAAAGAGTAAATGTTCTCTGTAGCTAAATGGGGTGATATCTGAGTACTTTTAGTTTGTTAGAGGGTATTACTGATTTTATGGAGATGTACTTTGTAAATGTAAATACATAGGCTGTACATTTTCATATGTTATAGTCTGTATATCTTCTATTTTAATCTTATCTGTAAAGCTAATGGTAGTGTGATGTGGTTTAGAAACCACTTGTGGGAGACCATGTGTTTGATAGACTTCTAAAATTCAGCAGTCTAAATGCTTATTCTTGGTTGAAAGAAGCTGTCTATGTACTTGCTATAGATTTTGCTGTAGTTGTTTCTTACCCCTTGTCCACTCCAGTATATTCAGCTGCTGTCCCTGTCAGGGTAAGGGAATACCCTTACAAACAAGGGGATATTTGCTTGTAAATGCCTGTCCCTTTTCAGTAGAAGGTGACAATCTTGTCCTTTTTTTCCACTTACAAACTGTTCTTGTCTATTCAAAGTGGGCTAACTGGCTTTTTGTTCAATGCACAATTTCTGTAAGTTGTTTAGGTTAATCTTATAAATCTAAGTCTTTGCCGTGTCAATTTTTGGCTAGATAAGTCAGCACAAGTGTCTGATCATGTAGCTACGTGGTCAGAAATGTCGGTCCAAGGGAATGAGAAGGAACGTATTGTGAGGAGAGAGAAGGATGAGGTGATTTCTTTCAGTATCCACAAGCTAAATCCTATACATTATACAGGTAAGATTACTCTTGCTTTTTAAAACTCGAAGCTCCTAATACTAGTTCTGTGGCAATTTGAAGTGGTCTAACCCACGTTGATGTGATTTTTTTTCCTTTCTCTCAGAGTCTGTGCTGAATTGGTGTTGAGCTGGATCTGTTTCCTAGCTGTTGGAGTATGTACAGGCTCTTGAACACTACTGTTGGTGCGAGGGAGAAGCAGAACCACATAGTTGTGGAAGTGGAGAGGTGGGATGATAAGTAGCAGTCTGGATTTAGATTGGTTTATGGTGTGCCCAAAAACTTACATCCTTTTCCAGTGTATTGGTTGATTTAAGAAAAGTTATCATCCATCTCTACAATTCCTCTGCTCTTATTTTCCTTCTGCAACTCTGTGCATTGTGAAATGTGTACAGCTAGGTGTGCATATCTGTACCTGTCATGTTTGTACTTGTACACAAGCACACCTGTAAATGTGTAGATGAATGCAAATTCTTGAGAAGTACTTAATGTTCCTATTTTATCAAGCTAGATTGGAGGTCGCCTTATGGGAAGAATACAACTACTAGCTTTATAGGATCAACTCTTATCCATGAAGGGATGCACATTAATATTACCATAGGCAAATGTTTTCACAATGCACACGTCACAGGCTGAACTCTGTATCTTACAGGTATGGGGAAGATTATGTGCTTGAATCTGTGCTTTAACACATGTACCATCTTTTAGCTGACCTTCTGGCACTGTTGGTTGTCTGTGTGTGTTTGGAGAGAGTTCTTTTACAAAGTGGGGTGTTTTTGAGGGGATGATATTAATGAAGGAATGTGTAGCCAGTCGTGAGGATGGTAGCAATAAGCAATGTACATATGTGAATGGAAAAGGTGTGACATTTTACACTCTTCTTAGTTTTGTAGCTTTTTATCAGATAAATTTTGTTGCAACCTGTAAAAAAAAAATATATAAAAATCTTTGTCCAGAAAGACTTTTATCATATTTTATTTGGCAAAGTGTTTCATGACTCTCGTTACATTTTAATGTCCTAACATTTTAATGATTACAGGAGAGTGAAACTTTAAACAGATTTTTGAAGGCAGTTTTGCAAGAACTTTAGGTATATGCATGAAAATTTATGTACCAGCTACTGCACCTGGACCTTTCTGCTTCAACACATAAAATCTGACTGAAAGGTGAAACTGCTACAGAGGAAATGTCACATGCAAGTATTATCCACAGAATTGAGGAAAAAAAAAATATCAGAAAAAGATTTTATTCAAACTTTAGATTTTTCTTACAAATGAGGAGGATCTTACCTGTATAATGTACCATATTTCACTAGAGGAAGACTTTTGTCAGCAATAATTTGCATATATACATTTAGGCCCTGATGAATATCGGCTAAAAATAACATGAAATTCAATTCCGGAAAGCTACATTTTATAATAGTTGTTCTGAAGATTTAATATCTATCACATTATGTGGGAAGATATATGGTCAGAGATAAGTGAACAGTAGAAGGTGGGGTTGCTGAAGACAGACTTCAGATGGATGGATTTAAACAAGTGGTACTTGAAGCTTTTTTAGGTTTTGGGGTTTGGTTTGTTTTTCCTTTATCTTTGAATTTTATCAACTTAAGGGGCATAATTTTATTAAATGTGGTATTGGTAAGCTAACAGGCTACTCAGAAACGTAAATTCATAAAACATCTTTTCAGTCAGTCCTAACTGTTGCTGCTGAAACACTAAGCTTGCCGTGGAGGGCATAACTTTGCAGTTACTACACTGCTGTATGTCTTTCTAGCAGGCTTGCTGCTAATGACTATTAGCTCCTCGTACTGACTGTTAGAGTGGATTCCTAGCTTAATTGCAATCATTTGGTAGGATTTCAACTTGCCACTGTTGAGCTAGCAAAACAGTACCTCTGCTCTGCTTTTCCAAGGATGTCTTGTGCCCCTTAATGAGAAACTAGTTACAGTTCTTCACCTGGTCAACAACAACAGACTGTATGTAAACTTGCACTAGCTTGTGGGCCCAGTGCAATGTCATTAGGAGATGGATGGGTCGCTCCCTTGTTTCACTTCAAATTGAAGCTAAGATTAATTGTGGAGTTACTGGCTTCTAAAACAGGTTAGTTAATGGGAAGTAACTGTGAGCTCACTGAAGCAGCACTAATCTTGCTGCTCTCGATGAAGTGTCTTTCTTTGATCAGCTCATTCTCTCTCAGCAGGCCAAAAAATAGCCACAGGATACGAGTGCTTAGTTTACAATCATGTTAATTTTGCTTTAGGTTTGTCTTTAGCTGTTGGAGATTAATGAATCAAAATGGTGTTTAAATTTGCAACCAGTTCTCTTCTAATCACTTGGCAGTATAATTTTTAGCTGTTTTCTGCTTTGATTTCCTGAGCCAATCACCTAAAGGACTCTGCTATTCTGCCACGTGATAGTGAAGTACAGCCTGAAATGCCTAGGCGCTGAGGATTTTTTTGCTTTTCCAACTATTTCCTGTGCTATGTATTTGTTTCCACCATGTCCAAAGCCACTGTTTACCTTTCAACTTCACTAATTTTTGCTCATACAATGATCTGCTCTGACCTTAGAAGACCCTCCTTTGATTCCACCAGCATGCATCAGACATAGAGACAGGATATTTATGTGGAAGTGCAGACAGGACCTGTGATGCTTGACAGCTAAACTCAAGCAAAGGGTCTGCTTAACAAGGTCTATGTATGCTAGCATTTGGATAAGCAGCTGGCATATGGAATCATGTAGGTTTTTCAATTTCTTGGGGTTTCACTGTAAGGCGAAAACTAAGGTGGTGAGTTTGGGTGTCCTTCTGAAGTGTTTGAATTTCCTATAGACAACCTAGATGGTTTGATTCTGTAAAGATTTGATTTGAACTCTGGTACACTTCAAAGGTATTATACACATAAAAATTCTTTGCTGTGGCAGTTTACCTTTAAGGTGTTTCTTTTTGGGGAGGAAAGTTGAGTGGAAAGTGCACTTGTTCTAGAGAAACAATCTTTAATTACAAGAACAGTGATCTGCCATCTAACACCTGAAGAAGGAACAAATCTTATGTGGTAGGTTTTGGTTCAGAAAGTCTCTTGGGTCAGAAATACTTGTCAGGAAGGTATTGCCCAAATTTAATGGGATATGCTTGTCTTGTAGTTTTTCTTTCTCTTTTTTTTTTTTCCTATTATACTACCTTCACTTTACAGGCAATATTTATTTTATAGGAGTGCTGAAGAGGTGTAACTTATTAATGTTTAAAAAGTGTTTTCTCTGACCAGAATGGAAGTTTCTATAGATTAATGTGCTGTATCTTTATTTATGAATAGCTTTATACAGAGAGCAGAAACGTATCTTTCTCTTGATAGAGGAAGAAAACAGACTTGTCTCATCCTTGCATTGTTCTTACTTTTATTTTAGTTGGGGGTGGGGGACCCAAGTCCTTTGACAGCTGACGTTGTGAAGCACTGGTATTTGTTCTTGTTCCATTATAGTTCAAACGTGGCTATGAGACTGGTTTGGGGCATTAAAGCCTGATGCTAATACCCCTGATGCACTATCTCTTATCATGTTGAGGAGTCTTCTTTGTCATGAATTCATTAGTTTCATGCAGAGATCGTATATAATTCTGAGTGCTGCTTGCAGAGAAACTTTAAAGAAAGGAATGGATACCGATAATTACTGAAACACCTCAACTCCGTGTGAGAATTAGGAGAAATTTTCATATCCATTAACCTTGTACTAAGACCTTACTTAAGTTTTGGGTTTTTTCTCGCCTTTTTACGTGATAGCATTATGTCTGACTTCATGTGGAAACTCAGCATCTGTCCTGTTTTCAAAAAATAATCAATTTGATTGTAAACTTGAGACCATAGCAGGAAACTCTCAGCTGGCCGGTTTCATCTAGCTGGTTTCCCATGCTTGAGGAGGCAGAGGTTCACCTCTTTTGTTGGAGAAAACTGGTAAAGCTCTAGGGAGGCTGTGTAGGTATACTTGGTTTTAAGCAGGTTTTGATGTGGCCAATTGTTTGAAGGGGAAACAAACAATGTAAAACAAACAATGAATAATTCTGCTTTAATGTAAAAGTAGTACATCATATTGATCCTTCTAGTAGTCACTCCCTTGACAGCAATGTGGATGAGCAGTGCATCCAAATATGTATAATCTTTGCTTGGGTGAAGTTGGGCCCTTGTGGAGACCCTCTGCCTCACGGAGTTTACCAAGGAAAATTCTGTTTGTTCTGCTGCTGTTTGTTTACAGTATCTATTTTCCCCACAGTGTGTGTGTTTCCATATTTCTTATACTGAAATGGGGAGGGAGAAATTGAGTATGCTTGCTTCCATTCTGGGCTTCCCATTTGAAATTTGTATATGTGTGGTGTTTTTCCCGGGTGATTGTGAAGGGGCAACTCACAGGCGTTACATGAACTGTATTACTGAATGATGAAGGCAGTGAGAGCTTTGAAAAACATAGGGTGACATAAACACTGTTTTGGCTTTTACACTGTATTTCTACCTCCAAATTTAGAGGAAAAAAATTACTTAAAATTATTCAAAGACTACTGCCATATTCTTCTGAAGTAAAAATATGATTTAGAGTATTTGGAGAAGTGATGGATAATAGGAGTGCAGACATAGCTGAAGCCCATCTTTTAGATTGTTTTGTGGCTTTGGCACCAGTACACAGCCTGGTGCATTGTTCACGGGGCTTGTTCATTGTAGTTGATAAAGTAAACCATAAATAATTGTTCTTTTCTGTTTGAACAGTTGTCTAATCAGGGAATTGGCATATGCAAGGTAACCATGGAAGTAATGCAACTTTCTCAAACAACTACTTAAAAAAAATTTTCTAACGGAAAAGAAGCAGCAAAGGAGAGTGATAAGTAATGGGCTGAAAAATTTGGAAAAGAGGAGCGTTACAGAATAAATTTATTACAATAATGTAGTTTGTGAGCATCCTTTAGGAATTCTTGCATGTCTGTGTTTGTACATGTGAATAATGTTTATCAAATCATTCTTGCCTTGCCTGGTAAACAAGTGTATGGTACAATCAACATCACATACAAATATGAAAGTGCTTCCAATTATGTTAAAATTTTTCTAACACATCTATTGTGTATTCTTTCAGCTACAGGTGAAAATTGAATGGGAGAATAGAAAGTGAGAGCAAGAGGTGAACAAAAACGATCAGTGGGAAAGATGAGTGTAACATTCATGAATATTGCTTGTAAATAAGGCAGTTCAAGGGCTGCGTTCAGGAATATAGTGCATGGCATGAGCATTCCAATTAGTGGGGAAGCACTGAAACGTTTTGAGCTCTTGAATACAGAGTTCATCCTTGGGTACATCAAGCCTACTAAAATACAAAAGGTTTCCAGGTGGTATAAACGTAACTTCTGTTTTAATTTTTCTTCATGCTGGAAGAAAAGAAGAAAATGTCAATTGCGCAAATAAGCCCACAGTCTATGGAAGCTCACAAATTCTTACTGTATATTTAGGTGTCACATTTATACCTTTATTGTACTTTCATCCACCAGGTTTCCTCTTAAATAATGTATATTTGGTCTTTTTCTGTTAACAAAAACTTCATTTTAGTCTGAAAGATTCTCCTTTTGCTTGCTGTTTGCAGCAATGTAATAAAAGGGAGGTGTTCACAGGAAAGATTTTGGATGTACTGTGTTAGTGTTTTCTGAGATTATTGAAAATTGATTCAGTAGGAATTTGTTGCCAGATTAAGTTTCCCATCTTTGAAGCACTCTGTTTCCCTGAGGGGCTCTTGTTTAATTGATGGTAACTAGATATGGTAACCCCTTTCTGGGATGGCTCACTTCACTCTTGGAAGAGAAGTCTTTAGGTGTTCTTTGCTATTTTGTACGGGAAATATTTCAGATAATTATGAAATAGTAACTTGTGCAAGGTTACTTTTAATTAGCCTTTCATCTGCCAAGCTTTAGGGATGTTTTACTCCAGTGTGAAACCAGGCACAAGTGTGAGCTCAGTCATACTTCGATGCTTAGCTTTACATGATTTGCTGTATCACCTGTGCAAACAACCAGCACTTAACAGAGATCAGAGTTACACAGCTAAAATCATACATATCTTGATAAAAAAAAATAATTCTGGTCACATCAACAGGACTATGAAAATATTATGCCATTTTAAGATAGCTGCAAACTGGGGGGGGGGGGAACATGTTCAGCTACAACTGAAGTGGAGGGAACAACTGTGTATATATGTTATATGAATAATAACACTATATATGCTCTACAGTCTAGATAAATACAATTTGTTGCAATGATCCTAGAAAGCAATGGATACTGTTAAGCTGAACGTATTGTTCATGAATCATCTTTTTACCACCTCAGTTCGGTTTAGGGGATTGGTATACCGTATCTGTGTTACTTCAGTGTGATGCTGCTGAAATGAATGATTCTTGTATAAACTTTAGGCTCCATGGACTTAAGCAGGGGTTTTTAGTGGGCATAAGAGCTTTCTACATGTACCATACTGTATGAAGTGGACTACTGTGACTTTCTACATTCTCTAACGTGGCTTCTTTTACATGTGGTCCTCCTGGCAATGCCGTGTAGTTTCCAGGTCACTTGTCTGAGGAGCACAGAGTAGAGCTCAGCTCTGAAGCTCAGGACTGAGAGCTTCTGGCACCAAGACTACAGTGATCTTGCTGTTGTGAGAATTAGCCTCAATGTGGCATCCACATGGGTACAACAGTATCTATGAATTGTCTGGATTTGCTCTAGGGTTTCTTTCAATGTCCACAATTTCTTGGGGCAAATAACAGGAAGTAAAACTAATTTTTTGAGGCATATATAATGTGATTAGGCATTTAGATGTTTATATAGTATGTGTTCTCCACCCCTAGTTAGTCATGGCTGTGGAAAGAACCTATTTGATTCATAACTATGCTATGCAAATCTTGTTATCATGTAATAGTATGAGTTAGAACGTAAATTCTGAGTGAAGGTCTCTCCTAAAGGCTGGGCCTAAAGTGATAACATAGACACAGACCAGAAACTGTTATCCTGCAGCTCAGCAAGTTCATGTTTATTTTTTACTTGTGTAGAAGTAGTCTGTACTTCTCACCAAGTCTGAGAGTAATGTGTAGACTGACATACCTCTTTTTTTGGACAGTACCTTCATAGATTGATTTGTTTTTTAAACTATATGTGTATTCATTCAATTTCTCCTTTTATGTACCCTATCAATGAAGCATGTAGGAAGAAAAAAGTATTATGCATCTGCAACTACTTAGACTGTGAATAAATAGGTTTTCATATTGCTGGTTTCATACTGTACTGTAATTAACAGTGTTTAAGAGTGCCTGCTGATGTGAAGTGCAGAAATTGAAAAAGATTAGAAAAGAAACCTCAGTGTTATTCACTCTTTAGCTCCATCCTTGCAGCTTCCCAAAAAGTATGCAGTAGATTTTTTAGTCTAGTGAATGTTTCTTGGCTGGCTACAGATAAGCCTTCAGTTTCCTGGGAGCAGACAGAGCATATGCTGGTTGCATAGTCACTAGTGGAATCTCTTTAATGCTGACTAGATGATCTTGAGAATTCTTAAAATAATGATAAGGAGAATCTAATTTCAGTGAAGCAGAGTTCATTCTTGATAAAGGCATTCTAGAAACCAGTTCATTATAACTATAGAAACACCTAAATTTTTCTAATCTTTGGTGGAGAATGAGAGCAGAATTCTCTGAGTTCTTGGTAAATCCCAGAGCTGATAGTGAATGCTAAACACATTGAATGTAGTAGGAAAAAGGCTCTTTGGAGCTTTCTTCCAGTAAAACATTCTCTAAATTAGAGTAGTATCCTTACTAAGCTGCTTAATAATGAAAACGGTGGTCAGAGGAGTGTAGTGGTGAATGTCCTTGAAGGTGGGACAAAAAGACTGAAGCAATGTAAATTAATTTTTTGAAGCTTTTATAAAGTGATTATCATCTCTGATCACAGATCATTTTTAGGAAATTGAAAACAAGGTGTGCTACTTTTACACTTACGAAAGAAGAAAACAAAACTTGGTAACACTGAACAGGAGTAGAAACAATACAGACTGACCGCTATGTAGGCAACTAAAAATCTGGATAATACAAGGAAGATGAAAGGCTACTTTAATACTATAGCTTTTCTGTAAAAGGTAAGTGTTGGGTGGAAGTCCCTAAGAAAGTGAGCGTCATACTTCAATTTGAACAGAATTTGATACAAACCGTCTCAAATGGCTCAGACTGAAGCCATACACTTTGAACCTGAATTAGTTCTTTGAATTCTGCTAGAAAACTTGGTGCTTCCCCTTTACCTGTTGTCAAATGGGAAGGAAAAGCAAAAGATGGAGCCATGAGAGAGACTTCCTTGAAGGTGCTTTTGGGTTTTGACGTAAGGGGATCTTTATTTTGGAACATTCCTTCCTGTAAGTAACATGTAACGTGCTTCAGAATGTTTGTGAAGGAGTTTAGGGAGTAAAACTAAGTTTAAAAAGATCACTGTGATCTAAGTCATATCACACTAAAGTAAATAATAATGAGTGATAAAGCACAACAGGGTGTTAAGTGTGATGGCTCACAAATAGTGTATTTAATACCATGCTTTACAAGACACTTAATTTCCCTTTCTTCCTGTTGCTAATTTTATGGATCTTGGATGAGCTAGATTCTCAGCTGGTGAAAATCTGCATATGTAATCAAACTTGCATACAAACCTCAAGTACCTCTTTATCACTGTAATTTTTAAATTGGTAAGGCCTCTGCCAGTAGTGAATGCCACTAATGCGATGCATGAAAACTTAGTTTGCAAGCAATGCTCTCCGAGAAGGATGATTCCTCCTGGCACTGCATCATGGAAGAGGGCAGAATATAATGTGAATGTAGTCTCTTTAACTACCCATGCAGCTCACTGAGAAATTTTGACACACAATGAACCTTATTTAAGACAATTAGCTTTAATAGGAGGTATGTGGCTAAATACCCATACAACTCTTTGAAAATATGGTAGCTGGATTGCAACAAGCCATAGTGACCCTAATAAGCACTTTAAACACAGTAACTCAATGCAGTTAGAGTAAATTTATCTGATGATCAAAAACCTGAAATCCTAAATCAGTCAAATTGTTTTTTAGTCTCATGCAGAAAGAATCTTTCTTTCAGGAAAGCTTCCTCTTTCAGGTTTTTATGATATTCTTTCTTTAACAGCTGTAAGTTAACTTTGTGCATGTGTGGTTTTAGATTTTTTTTTTTTTTAAAAATTCCTTATTCAGTCAGGTAAAAAATTTTCTCCCAAGTTCAACTGGAGTTTTCTCCCCAAACTGTAACTTCAATTGTTGTTCCATGCTGCTTGCTTAACATTTGTACTTTTTCAGCTGAATAAGATATTTTGCACTTGTCATAACTGTTGTATATTGTTAATTAAATATCAATGCAATTAACTACCATAAGCACCTTTGCCTTTCAGAGGAGGCGGCTATAATTTCAGATAGTACTTAGTTATTATATAGGGTGACTTATTCATGAGTATCAAGAAGAGTAGAATAGCTTGGGTTGGGAGAGAGTTATAAAGGTCATTTAGTCCAACCCCCCTGCAATGAGCAGGGGCATCTTCAAGTAGTTCAGGTTGCTCAGAGCCCTGTCCAACCTGGCCTCGAATGTTTCCAGGGATGGGGTATCTACCACCTATCTGGGCAACCTGGGCCAGTGTTTCACCACCCTCTGTGTTTAAAAAAGAAAAAAAAAAAAAAAGTCTTCCTTGCATCTATTGCATCTAGTCTAAATCTTCCCTCTTCTAGTTTAAAGCCATTACTCCCTGTCTTATTGTAAATGGGCCCTGCTAAAAAGTTTGTCCCCGTCTTTCCTGTAGGGCCCCATAAGTATAGTCATGCACCCTCAAGTATACTCATTTTCATTTTCTAGGATCACATGAGTGCAGGGACTTGCCTCTTGGTTGAGCTAGAGAAACAGAAACCAGGAGTGTGGTCTAGGATTCAAAACCCAGCATCCTTTAGACAGTGCTAATTCTCAGTTTGAATGTGAGAGATTGAGACTGGCGTTGCTCTCTGCAAGTGGCTCCCCTAGCAGATATCTCTCTAAGCTTGTCAGTCACTTGGGCAGTCCCTGGGGTCAGGAGAGAGGGATCCTCTGGTGCAAGTCTGTTCTGCTTCTAGTTCTGCTGCCTGAGATGTGGGTGAGAATAACCATAAACTGGTATCTGACTAGTGCCTTCTACCATGTTATTCATCTCTCTCGGAAATACCTTACTTGATACATTCTATGATTTCATTTGGGCTTTTTTCCCTTTTGTTTTTCAGGCTGAGATAATTGCACTCTGGAAGAGCTGGAAAACACACAAGTAAGTTTTTAGTCTTTGGGGTTTTTTTTTTAACTTCCTCCTCTGAGTCATCTACTGCAAGACCATGTCATTCAGCAGTGTCTGTCTAGAGAGCTCACAGAGACTAGCTTTCTAACACAGAAATTTAAATTGCTTAAGATCAGGTGGTGAATTTTTCAGAATTCTTGAAAAATTTCAAGGCATGTTTCAGGTTTCACCTGAAAAAGATGAATCTGAAGTAGAAGTGCATGCAAACAGCCTTTGCTTTCAGCAGCAGTATGCAAGCCTCAAAATTTTGGTGGGGATCTAGAAAAATACCTATTTTGGTTTTTTTTATTAGAACTTTTATAACTAGAGGCAGAAGAGTAATAGGGTCTATTTTTATTTGACCTTAGTATCTTTCGGCCAGCATCTACGCAGTTGCATGATTGCAGGTGATCTGGCTTTATATTGTATGTTCAGCACTGTAAGTGAGCACAGAGCTTCTACAAGTTAACCTGAACAGACACACACATTTTTCCATCCATTCATGTGTAAGATTTAATTATGTTTTACAAAATGTATAGTTCTTGTCTGCAACTTTCTTGTGGCAGATGCTCTTCTTTCAAAGTGCAGTTTTTCCCTGGCCAAAAAAAAGGTCTCTCCATGGTCTTTTAAAAAGAATAATGAACAGAGGATGCAGTCTTTGTCGTCTGGGGAACTAAATATAATACTTGCCGTCCAGAGTGTTGTTTTTTCTGGGGAAAAATGCAACCTACTACTCCCTCTCCTGGCCTCATAGGGGAAATATATGGAATTGTCAAAAGGGGGCATTCTTGCTTTTTCAGACAAATGAAAAGTAAGTCATCAAATAAGTGTTATATTTAGACTTGTCACTTAGGTTGAGCAGAATTGCTCAGGTTGACAGAGTCTTTAGCCAAAGCAAATATAACATGGATTATTAAATATCAGAAGTGATTTGCAGACTAACTTAATTTCTTACTTTGTGGACAGAGGTTTTATCTATCTCACCTAAGATTTACCTAAAGCTTTTATTAATTGATGAAAATGCCTGCTGCATAGTTACACACTCTCTCTCTCTGTATAAAAATATATACCCCCCAGTTGTCAGTTAAATCTCATATAGAACAAGTCTCAATATAGCCATGAAAATACATGTGTGACAAAGTCCTGCCAGTCCGGTGTAAGGATTTACTACAACTGATTTTGTGCTTTGATCTGGCATATGTAGAGATGCCAAGTAATAGCTGGGAAACCATGCATTCTTATAAAAATCTCTTGAAAGAACAAACCCTTATGTATAGTCAATCTGGATGTACCTCTGAAAATTGAGAAATTATTGATGTCCTGGGTAGATCTTTCTCATTGAAACAAGAACAAATCCAGGACTGACTGTGCAAATAGACAAGGATGTTGGTTTTAAGGTTCTATGTTAAGAGATGTCAACAAAAATTTTCACTTCTGAGTTTGCTCGAGCACTTAAAAATTAAACCTGTTAAACAGGTTCAAACTGGTGCTGATAATTCCTGTTTATAACCAAATTTTATTCTGCCTCTCACAAGTATTTGTAGTATTTTCATTTCCTCTAGAGAAGAGGAGACTTGTTATGGTCCTTATAATTAGGTAGAGTCTTCCTATACACGATACAATTCCTACAGTAATTAATATGCTTTACTATTAATATTCTGGATTGACTAGGAGAAAGCAAACATATGAACTGTATTTTTAAAAAAAAAAAATCACATCTAAAGTCATGTGTTTTTTCTCTTATCTGAAGAATAATTTCTTTCTCTTTAGAATTCAGTTTACCTGGCTAATGCAAATAAATATTACTTTTAACTGCTCTAGTATTATAGAATATTCCATGTTCTAACAAGATGCTGTTTTTTCAATCAAGATTCTGGTTTTTTACACCTCAACATCTAATTGAAGTATAGTTCAGTGTTAGGGTTGGCATAGAAATATTTCTTGTACTAGAAGGTAAAATCAGAAGACACTGGCACAACAAACAGTTCAAGGGGTCAGATCTTTTGAAGTTTGTACCTGTAGAGACAGTCATAAAATAGTTTAGTTTTAAAACAAACAAAAAAGTCTCAATTATCTTTCTGCACTATCAGTCACCTCCTGTAGTCACCTCTACTTGAGGAAAGTGGGTGCAAGGCACTACCAGATAGTACTTATTCACTCAACAAATTTATAAGTAATCACTTTGCTGCAGAGAACCAGGCAGTGTTTACACTGACAATTTTCTCATGGTAATGGAAGAAAAGCATTGGCCTGAAGCACTTGCTTCTGAGCTCCTCATATCTCTACTTAGCCAGGGTGGGAGGTTAATTTGGAGTTAAATATTTGTGTCAAATACTCAAGCTCGTTATGCTTTAAATTGCCAGTGTAGACATACTCTTATTGAGACTTGGGCCTGGGTATTTGAAAAAGATTAAGTCGAAATGAAAAGGAACAGAACAAAGGATTATAGAAAAGCAGCTGTAAGTATAAGGAAGAAATCTACTAAGTATAATCCGTACTTATTGTCAACTCAAAAATAAAATGTGAACAGATAAAAGAATTGCAATTAATCCACTAGGCAAAACAATGGCAAAAAGATGAGAGTTAAAAGATGGACAGAAAACAGAGGGAAGGTGGTCAGTCTGCGCTTTGATTAAGTGCTGGAGTATACATATGTTGGGATTCTGCCTGCAAACACGTTTTTTCCCCTAATGTGACCGTTTAGGTCTGTTGGTGAGGGGAAAGCTTTGATTTTGTGGGTGTTTTGTACTACTTTGCACCAGGTGGTGTTTCTTAGGGTTGACTACAGCAGGATATAAATATAAAGATTGTAATTTTGTTTTGGGTCAGATCATACCCAGTTGTGTGTTTTGAGTATGGTTTTACTCCGCTGCAAACCAGTACATCTCCTAAGATAAGTGATAATTTATTATTATGACTTTTTATTAGGAATCTATTATTAGTGGCCTTTTGGAAAACAAAATGCTGTAGTAGAAACATGTTTGCAGGATGGAGTGCAAGATATTTAGCCATAAAAAAAAAACCAAACAAAAAAACCAAACCATATAAATGAACTTCACATACCATGAAATAGAAATCAGATAAACCCCAAAATCATGTTTGTATTGGAACAAAGGAAAGTATCCTCAAAGAAGAGACGTGCTATTGCATGGCAACTGTTTGCTCCTTGTCCTCTTACTTAGTATTGTAACTTGCCCATCACATGTGTTATTCAGACACGTGACTAGTTTATGGTTTGATTCTGCAAGGTGCTGAGTGTTCTTGCCTTGATCCTGTAGTGCACTTAAAGATGTGCGTAAGTGACTGAGTAGGCCCCAGTGGGATGACTTGTATACTTGATATGAAGCACACAACCTGGTCCTTGTGCAAGCTGGGCTCCAAATGACTTTGCTACTGAGGAGCATAGGCCTAGAGGTGAACCTTGCTGCAGTCTCGAGCTTGTTCTTGAAGGTAATCAAGAATTCTTTATTTATGGCATCGTATCACACTGCAGTTTCACAAATCTTAGCATCCTTTTCCAAAAGGTCTGTCCTATCTCTTTGCGCTCTAGTTTTAAGTGTTTTCTGTTTCACTATAAACCAGCAAAGATTTTGTCTGGTCATTGAACAGATCCCTTATTACTGATGATTCTGCTCTGAAAAGGATAGTGAGTTTGAAACACTACAGCTGCTTCTGTAATTCCTTTATTGAGCTGTAGCTCAGCATCTCTGCGAGCTTTTGCTGCTGAATTGGCTGTTGCCTTTAAAGTTCCTTGGAATATGTAGCTTACACGCAGACATGCTGTGGTCCAGAAAACTGAGCAGTTCAGTTATTTCAGCTTCAGGCACGGAAAGAACACGAGCCTTGCACATAGTGTTTATGCAGATTCTTCTTGTGCTTGCCTTTGCCCTATGGTCAGACCTAATTCCAAAATGCAAAGGAGGAGGGAAGGAACTTGCTGTAACTGTATTGAACAAGCTGTAAACTAAGAGGGTACAGGGCCATACAAGCAGCCAGGAGTAATCCTTTGTGGAATAGCATGGAGTAAGCTCTATAACCTGGAGCTCTGCTGTCAATGATAAATTCAATCAAAGTTATTTTGGTAAGGCTGTAATTACACAGTGAAAGATCTGTATTGTTCCAAACATTGCTTAAACATCTGGGGAAGGAAAAAAACAACCAAACCAAGCAGCAACTTGGTGATCAGGAAACTGAAAAGTGTCTAAAACTTTGCTCGTTTGCAGCACTCAGAAGAATATAAGGGCAACCAGGTGTTGCATAAACACAGGGATTTAATTCCTGGGAGGATTAAACACAATAAATAAGATAAGTAATCTAAGGACATGCTATTGCACTAGCCTGATCCAGTAAAACGCTTCAATTAAGGGCCATGCTTGCCCAACTCATGTTTAACCAAACAGATTTGTGAGAATTCAGCATTTCACATTACTGGTCCTTTAGTTGACTTCACTATGAAGTTTCAGGATGACAATTGTTTCTGTTTTATGTCAACACCGTGCTCTGACTAATCCAGGTGAGGGACACAATTATGATTCCTTTAATAGTATTAATGAATTCTGTGTCTATCCAGTTTTAGAGGTAACAGGGTACACACACTCTGCTAACATTTTCCCATTTTAAGTTGAGCCAGCATTGATCTGGTTTAGGCTTTTTTCAGCTAATGATAATTTTGAGCTTCCAAAAGAAGCTTCAGATGCCTGGTTCTAATTTGTCTTAATACCTATTTGGACAACACAAGGGATAATTTTTCTCAGCAGTGTAATGGATTCCAGTTTAAGTAACAATCAACATGTGAGGTTTCAATACTAAATTTGAATTTGATTCTATAGATAGCTTTGGTATCAAATTCAAACTATGAAGATTTGCATGTCAACTTGACTGAATTTCTAAGTGGACTGATGGACATGTTTCACTTTAAACCATATTCCTGTAGGTCTGTGGTTTCATTTAAAGGGGAGGAAAAATCCACAGAATCCTTGAGAGGGGAAGCCAGGGAGCTCTGAAACCAGTCTTTGAGCAACGAATGCAGTGCAAACTTTATCAGGACACAACTTTATTAGAAGAATCGAGAGACATTAAGCTGATCTGTTCTTCAAACTGCCCCACAGAAACTACTTGTCTGATATCACACATAAGACTAATGTAACCCAAAATTTCCAGGTCAAGTGTCTACTTATCTCACTGGTAAGAGTAAAACTCCAAAGGATTCTTGGCATTTGGGGAAAATGCAGACTCAGTTCTGGAACTCTTGGCTTGGCTTTGGCTTCAAGTATTAGTGCAAATATTGTATTGAGTAAGAAATGAAGCAGGGAAGTGCTTTTGGAGTTAGAGTGGTGGGTGGCAAGAAAAGGTAAGCCAGAGCAGAATGATAAATAATGTGTTAGTCTCTGAAAGGAGAGGTGTCGTCTTATTCCTGACACTTGCACTGTCAAGAAGATGTTTTACTGATTTGACTTTCTGTGTTGAAGAACATAAAACAGTTACCTAGTAAGTGGTTCTATAGAGAATCTCACCCATGTTACAATAAGCTGAGCTCAAAGATAACATATCTTTTATGCTTTTACACTTTTTGGATGGTAACTGTGAAAAATTATCTTATGAAGGTTAGCAAGCTGTACCTGTGGCCATTTTCTCATGACCCCTGAGTGATAAAGTTTACTATCTTGGATCATGATGTGTTGTCAAATGACAGGTTTGCCTGTCTGGCCAACAAAAAGTAATTGAGGAGTGTTATAGTTTTACAATCCATGTTTCACCAAATTTGTAGCTTTTTGAGCTGTTAGACCTGAACAAAATAGGTCAATGCTGACAGAATAAGGTTGGCTCTCATTTTTCTTCAGTTTTTGACTACTTCTGTGTGTGTGCCTTGTACTTAAAAGCATAATATAGGAAGCATGTTGTTTTCTGGAGGTGTTGCTGTTATAAGTTCACTTATAGTTTGAGTTAGGATATTTTGATCTTATGGTGTACAGTATTTTTTGGTTGCTGTTCTAAAATCTGTATCTTGAATCCCAGATCTGCATGAATTTAAACAAGCAATTTGATGGACTCCTGTAACTGGGGAATTAGGAAATCCCTACCAGCTGGAACTGCTTAATAGTGGAAGCTTTGCTGACCTTAGGTTAGCTGTCCACAAGCCATTTATTTTTGTAGGTATGGGGCCAAGATATGGAGCAGCAAAATAGCATTTCTCTTGCTCTATTTCTCACCCCCTTCCCTTCAGTAGTGGTTTCATCTGCTGCACCCACATTGTGTCCTGAAATACATAAGTAATTGCAAAAAAACCCTCCAAACAAAATATGGGCTTTCTTTTTTCTTTAAAAAAAATAATAAAATAATACTCTCTTGGGGTTTGGGGCAGCAGTATCTGTGTAAATGGATCCTTATGGCTGAGTTTCCCTGAAGCTGTTCAATACCTGCTGACTCTGTGACTAGCTTGGTGATTTTTAGATAGCTTCATCCTTGGATACCTTAGTCTGCACGAAATGGCTTATTTTGCCACTTTGAATTTGTATTAGTCTGATAATAAATGTGTAGCAAAGTATAAAATCTAAGGCCGGTTTATATCCATTACATTTTTCCAGGCAAGCTATGTCTAGAAAGAGGAAACATTAAAGAAAAAAGGCTGCTTTGGCTACAGAAGATGACTTATTTAAATGCCTGTAAGGAAAGAGACTTAACAGTGGCACCAAACACAAAAGATCAGTGTGTTAGTTGGAAAAGGCTCTGTATGTGGCACCGTGCTATCTAATATAGTGTGCAAGATGCTCTATTTTGAATTACACTCTGACATTAGGTTTTGGGGCTTGACAGAGAATCGCAGGTGAGGGGGGAAAAGTGAGATTTTTTTCACTTGAACTGCCACTTCTCTGTGCTTTTGGATATTCTTATGGATCTCAGAAGTATATTCTTCAGGAAGTCTACTTCGGTGTCCTTCCTTCCATATGCTTCATTGGAACCGGATAGGCATATTTAGTCTTTCAAGTCCTGTTTGTCTTTTATAGGGTACAGAAGCCATCATTAGGAAACAGTATGTGATACCATGCTGGTGGCCAAAGGAAAGCTAATTATTCAGAACTTTCTGTAAAAAGATGATATTTCTCAACTTTTTCAGAAGTTTGCCTTCTACAGATGGACTTCTATGAGAAGTCTTGTGTTAGGGAACAGTTTTAGACGCATTCGTTTCTTGCTGACTGGAAAACAAAGGCTTATATTAGTCAAATGCTTTGATACTTATGTGGTGGCTGTCTGCTTCAGGCAAATAATTTGGTAAATGGACTTCACTGTAGCCCCAGAACAGCACAAGTGCTGAAAAACCCTACACTTCCATGTACTGAAGAAAATGGATGTGTATTTGTACTATAGCAGTAAGATATTTCATGATCAAATACAAAGTGGGGGAAAAGCTTTCATTTGAGGTGCTGGATGAATGGAAAGACCCCAAGATGAAAATGTGTTTTTCAAGTTAGATGTAGTATAACTGTGGTAGTACAGCTGAGATGAGACTGGTGTTCAATATGCATAAAACAGTAGAGAAGGTGTTAAATGAGCTGGAAAAATTAGGAATGGTGGAACTAGTATGGGGACTAAACGTTTCTCCTTCGCATGAAGTGCCTGAACTCCTTGGTACAGACTCTGTGTATATGTTAAGGGCAAATGAAACAATTACAATAGCATAGGAATTATGAACCAAGATTCCAAAGTAAATGAAGTGCTTAAATATGTGGAAGAAATGAAAATATTGTTATATTAGCACTGGTCTTCTGCAGAGCACATACTAGACTAAAGCAGCTTTGTAAAGGGAAACATTTGTGGGAGAAAAATGTAATGAACAAAATTTAAGCTTATACCTGGTGCTTGAATGTTTTGGTGTGAAATAAATAAAAGCTAGGGTTTTTTTTAAAAAATATTTTACTGTATTAAGCAGAAAAAAGTCCTTTCGTGTGTTTGATAATAGGAGAAGGTTTTTACAGCATACTAAGGTATACTTTTTTTGCTGCCTGCAGTTATGGATTTTCTTAAAGAAAAAAACACAACCATAGAACAACAAAAAAAAACACCCTCAACTTTAAGCAGCTCTGACAGATGTGCTATCTTATAATTTTGCCTTAAGGCAGCATAAATTTTACCTGTTATTCAAGACAGAAGTTTGTCCAGCTTCCCTTTAAAAAAATTATGATAAAGACTAAGTCTTCCTGCTTTCATTTGTTCACGTTTGACTGTCTTTCCCTCATATGTAAGAATCTAAGTTCATTATTTTACGTCGTCTTTATGTTGAATAATTAGAGAATCTTTGCAGCAGCCTTTCCCATAGTGGAAGGCTGTTACTGTGTCTCCTCAAATGGGCTTTGTTTCACAAATCTGCTTTGCTGAAGGCAGTCAGATATAGCACAATAAAAAAAAAAATGTTTGCTTCTCAAATCTTTCCTTCGTGATGCAAGAGTATTTCCCTCTAAATATCCTTTTAAAGGACGGGAATAATTTTGTGGCTTTGCAGCACTAGTCCTATTGTTACAGGGTACAGCTTCCTCCACAATGTGTGTGTGTGGTTTTTCAAAGTTTGTAGCAAGTGGCTTTTTGCTGTGGTCTGCATTGGACAGGATACAATCCTATGTGTATTTCGCTTTCACATTATAGAGGGGAGGGACTAGATAAGTTGTTTCATGAACTGCTCTGTCAAATAGCCTGAGAGACACCTAGCCTCCCATAAGACTTTGCACATTTGAATCTCATCTATCAAAGGAAAGTCTGATATTTTCTAGGATGCCACAATTTGTGGAAATGAATGAGCTTAATTAAGTTCATGGGAAGCACTCACAAATGGCTAGAGATAAATATCAAATGGGGTCAATACACTGTCATGAGACTTTTGGCTTGTTACTGGATGTTTCCATCCCTTTGGGATGGCCTAGAGGGCAAGGACTTCTGAGAAGATTGGGGTCGGCCATGATTAAAGCTATATTTAGAAACTTTTTTAATTGCATAGACTTCAGGCACATTAGAGCTGGCTGACTTTTTTTTTTTTTTTTTTATGGAACAGTTTTGTGTTAGAAAATGTAGTTTAGTGAAAATCAGAATGTTTCATGGGACTATGTCAATATGACTAGCTTTTGACAGGGAGAGAGAAAATTAACTCACTTTTTCAGTGTTTTAGTAATGTGAGAATGTGTCATTTGGACAACGTATGCCTTATTGAACTACTTGACATGGTTTCATGTTGAAACTCAAATCAGAATGAAAGTAATCATACTGATATGTCAAGATATGAGTTCAAGTATATAATTATTTTATCTACTACACAATAATTTGTTGACAATAATTCATATTAAAATGGAATATGTGGGTAGCCACAAATTTTTTGGCCAAATGTCATTTCTGTAGAATGTTATTTGGGCTTTTTTATCATAGGTTGGAACAAAAGAAAAATGAAAAATGCTGGAATTTCTTGGAAAATAGAAGTTCTGCTCAGCTTGAGGGACACTTAGCAGAAAAATAATAATAAAAAAAATACTGATATAAATCAAATCTATCAGAGGAAAAGTTATTGGCAAGTCCTGTGAGTTTGAAAAGAAAGCAGTGGGCCCAGATTTTACTACAGGCTACATAGAAACATTGGAAAGTCACCAAAAGTGACCAACCTGGTAGAAATCAGAGGGCTGGGAAAAGATACTGTAGGAACAAGGAGACTAGATGAAATAACTTGGAAACCCAACCTCAGGGAGAACCTGGCCTGCTGTTCCTGATGGATAGCTGGAAATCAGGAGTAGACACTGAGGCATGAAGAAACAACCATGGGCAAAAGCAATATATCAGTTCTAGATGTACCCTAACGTTTTTCATATAGATAAATCTGACCAAGAAATTCCTCTTGAGTAAATTTTAACTCCTGTACTTACAACTTGCCTCGTATCCTTTGCCAAGAGGCACTGAGAAATGTTCATTGGGGTGATGGGATCCGCTCCTGGATTTACTGCTGCAACTTGCTAGCTATTACAATAGGTTGATTGGCAACGTGTATTTATTTGTGCGTCTTCACTGGGAAAGAAGGGTGCTTGCTGCCTATCAGTTTTGAGTTCACTTTAAATGGTATATGAACGGCTTAAGATTAAAAGCCAAAGAACTAGTTCACAATTATAGTGCTAGAAATGCAGTTAGAGAAGGAAAGTGTGAAAACATAGTACAAGATCTGAGAGTATCTTGCAATAGTCTCTTGTTTTAGCTTGTACTTGGTATCTCCCCTGAGGTATTTGTTACAAACAGCTAAGGATCTGCTTGCTAGTCTTTTTTTCTTGAGAAGAATTCCACATCTATGTTTGATTCCTGGTTAGATTGTGTGGCTGCTTCTGAATTTGCATAGCATGTTATAGTTTTGGACATTTGTGGTCTGTCTTCTAGCTGTTTGGCATAAGGGAGAGTGCTGATGTGATACACCCAGAATGGCTTGGAAGTGAATCGCATATTTCCGCACATGCTAAGTGCGAGGAAGATGCTGCAGAGTGGGTGTTTCTGCCTACATTCTTCCAGAAAACCACTGCATTGCAGTTACAAATTTAGTTTAATGTTTTGTAAGCTACCTATCAGAAGAGGTATGTTTAGCATTATGTCTTACTTTTGTGTTTCCTTTTCTTGGCGGCGTGATTGTTGCATTCATGACTTGAGCATTTTCAAGTGACTTGCCAACACTGACTAATGCTATCCAGTGTAGTTTGGGGCTCCAGAATCCCAACACAATTCTCCAGTCTCTACATCACACTATATAGCAGTGGCCATAGAAGTAATAGCACAGAAATAAAATATATTTGTATAATAAACTTAGTTTGCTTATTTACTATTTTCACAGCTTTTTGCTTTTGTGCAAACGGTAAAGTGTTCTGGTGACTCTTCTGAAACATGCAGGAAATGTGAACAAAACCTCCTCTTACAGCACACTCCTTGATAACTTGTATGTACCAGTCGTATGCATAGCTGTGTCAGTAGAAGCACATTGCAAACTCTGGTATTTCCATTCTCAAATCTACATCTCAAGCCACACTCCCCCTTCCCAGAGCAGTTCCAGATTAGTAACCTTGCTTCTACTGCTACATCTGAGAGAGTGACATAGCCTCAGCCAACATCTCCTGATCCAGCCTTGGTAATTATCAGTTCTTCATGTGTTTCGCTGAGAAGCAGAACCATATCTGGACCCACAAGTTAAAAGTCTTAAGTGGTACTGTTGATAGAGGAATAATTATTTTTTGCATTATGTGGGTACACAGGAGGTTTATTCTTAGTACATTTTTCACATAAAAAATACATAAGAAAATGATATATTACAACTTAATATATGCTACTGTGTCCCATCTTGGGGGATGAGTATGTCATTCCATATGCTGTAGCTAAACATAAATGAACTGTTATTAATGATTGCCATAATGTTTTCTAGCAGTTAGCTGGCTGTGATTCTAGGAAATTTTTTCCACTGTGTTTTGAAGGGTTAGATTATTTAAACTTACTATCAAATAGAATCAGATCAAAGTGAGCTAATTTTTCTTAAACACTAATCATTTTAAGGCTATTGAACTAAATATAGAGGCAGTTCATTAAATCATTAAAACAGCCTGCAATAATGCTCACAAAGTCATTATAGTGCTATTCCCCAGGCAGAGAGGTGGTGTTGCCTTAAGCACAGTTTAATCAAATTAGATGGTGGGCTATGTCCTGGGGTTTCTCCTATTGATATTCATTAAAAATACATGATTTATCACTAATCTCTGTAAGGTATATCCTACTCCTCCAAATGAATTTTGTAAATGTCAGGGGGAAGAAAACAGAATAGTTTATTGTTGTAAGAATTTAAGTGTGGTGTGATCACATTTACATTTATATACTATGTAATTTAGTGATAGATAACAATTTTAATGTGCCTTTAAAATTTTTGTCCTTGGTTAAAAAGTTAACAAAAATGGAAAACCCTCAGGAGTAGCCACTTTATATTTTAGTACTGTATAGGCATATGAATTAGCTTTAGAATTAATTATTTCATAGATCATCGTACAGTTTGGTCTTATAACTTGTCTATAAAAGTTCACTGTTTAATTTCATGTGCTCGTTTTGGTACAATGTTCCATTTTTTTTCTTTGGAAAACTTTAGTGTTGTAACTTCCCTCCCCTTCGTCCTTCACTCTTCATTTTCTTTTAAATATTTTCTTGTTTTAAATTGGGAGGAAACATTAATGAGAAGACCACACACAAACATTCCCTCTGTGCTGTCACCACTACTCCTTTTTTTAGTGATAATTTCTTCATTTATATAATGCTGTTTTAGTCCTGTAACACTCTACAAATGGGGTAGATTGTCACCTAACACGTAAACATATAGCTGATTAATGGTGCAGAGTGAGGCTCTACCACACTTCAGACCAGGAAGAAACACGTTTCTGATTACAATGGTAATTTGGATACAGTGAAATCTAATTACTCAAACTGGAATTTGCCTGAATTATCCTCACTCTTGTTAAGTGCCCTGTAAACTTACATCATTTTGTTGTTGTTGCTTACAGATCTTTGATAGTACTTGGAACCTCAACTAAATGTCCCCGGTGATACCTCTGTTCTGAGAATTTCTTGGTATTGTGTTGGGGCACTTCTGTTGCAGGAAAGAGCCACCTACTGAACTTAGTTACGGCTGCCTGCAGCACTTATCCAGGAGTGCAGTTCATTTGGGGTCAGTTTAAAAATAAAACCAAAAAAACCCCAAACCAAACAAACAAAAAAACCCTATAAGATTTCTGGGGGATGTGGATCCAAATTCTCAGTGTCCTGAAAAGCTTTTGTCAAAGCTCAGAGCTCACCCAACGCTGCTTAGCTTATGGGCTTTGGTATGCCTACACGGATTAGTAAGAAACTATTTACTTGTTGAGTATTAATCATGTTACCACAGAATTGCCACTTCATTGAGACTGACTTGAATATAAAATGTAATAGTTTTGTTGTAATTACTGAGGTGGTGGTGTAATTACTGAGATGTTCACATAACAATCCTTGCACCAGGAACTTCAGATGTGGTTTTAAAACAGTCCCACTTGTATTTGTCAGATGTGCCAAAAGTTGTTCTCGATTACATTGAGGTAAATTTAAACAGATTGCTGTCACTGGCTCTGCTGCTGATTTACACAGGCATCTCTGAAAGAAGAGCTTATTTCTGTACATTTTAGAAATTGAAAACGTTCTTCAAGGCAAATAATTACTCTGCTGGACATTTGAATATGGGTGGCTTCAGTTTCAGTGGGCTGTAGCTAAAATTAAATGTGATTGGAGTTGAAGCCACTCTAAGTTGGTGCTGTTGAAGTTCCACCCTGCCTCCCTTATGCTGGCACAGGAGTCTGTCTCATGCTAATATAAGCAGGTTCAAGAACCTAAACACGCAGAAAAGTTTTCATGTTGTCAGCTGAATTCTTAACATGTTGTCGTGGTTTAACTCTAGCCAGCATCTAAGCACCATGCAGCTGCTTGTTCACTCACCCTTGGTGGGATGGAGGAGACAATGAGAAGAGGAAAAGTGAGAAAACTTGTGGGTAGAGATAAAGACAACTTAATAGCTAAAGCAAAAGCCACGCATGCAAGCAAAGACAAACAAGGAATTCATTCACTACTTCCCATCAGCAGGCAAGTGTTCAGCCATCCCCATGAAAGCAGGGCTCCATGGTGTGTAACCATTTCTGTGAAGACAAACACCATCACTCTGAATGTCCCCCCTTTCTTCCTTCTGTCCACAGCTTTATATATTGAGCCTGATGTCATATGGCATGGAACATCCCTTCAGTCAGTTGGAGTCAGCTGTCCCAGCTGTGTCCCCTCCCAACTTCTCATCCCTCCCTGCCTGTCTGCTGGCAGGGCGGTGTGAGGAGCAGAAAAGGCCTTGATTCTGTGTAAGTACTGATCAGCAATAGCTAAAAAATCCCTCTATTATCAACACTGTTTTCAGCACAAATCCAAAACCTAGCCCTCTACAAGCTAATATGAAGAAAATTAACTCTATCGCAGCCAAAACCAGCATAGGTGCTCTACTGTGGGGTTTGACAAATGTCAGTTCTAGGTGCAAGGGGAAGGACAGGGATGTACAACATGATGAGGTGAAAGGCAGGCCAGAGCAGTGTCAACTGAGAGGGGCTGGAAAGGTCACAGAGCTGTAGTTGGAGTTGAAGAATAGTAGCAATTTCGTTCATGATCTTACTTCCAGTCATGTGTAGGATTTTTTGTTTGTTTTTGGTTTTTTCATGCTGAAGCACCAGTTCTTGGAACAGTGAGGCTTCTGAAAGCCAGCTTTTGTTCCAAACTTTCTAGCCCTGCTGGTGTTGTGAAGGAAAATGTGTCCTAAGCACTATGTGGCTCCATTGACTAAGACTTCACAAAAGTTCAAAAGGTTCAGTTCAAGTAGAAAAAATAACCTTTTTTTCTAATTGGCTGCTGACGTTGTGATTTTTTTTAAACCAATCCCCTGATACTTTTAGAATGCGAGTTGTGATTTTATTTTTTTTAAATGTCCTGGTCTGGCTATAGTGGAATAGAGGAAGCAACCACAGAGGCAGTCAAATGGCACAAATGATTTGTATCACTGCAGGCATGGCTCCTGCAGGGTGCAGTGTGTGTGTGTGTGAGCAGTTGTGGCTGCACACAACCCCAGTGGAGCTCTAGCGTAGGTCTGGCAATGAGCCCACAAGCCTTAATCCTGCACATATAGATCACATGCTTAATTTTATACTCGTGAGAAGCCCAACCTAAATGAATTCCTATTAAAATTGTGGGTCTAGAGCTAATTAAACATCTGCCTTTCAGTGATTTTTTTTTTTATTATTGTTTTAGTGAGGTTATGTATAGTGTATAGGTAAGTACATATCTGTAGGATTGGTTCTATCAATTTTTTTAAAAAAACAGTAGACAAAACATTTGTGGTGTTTTGCTATAATAGATCAGCATAATAAAGTGCTGATTAAAGACACCATCTAATTTACCTAGTTCTGTTTCAAAACTTTTCAAGCAAAGTTTGAGGCACAATAGGGCACCTGGCTATTATCCATAGGCTCTTCAGCTCCAAAGCCTTTAAGGCGAGAACGTGAGCAAGAGTGTGCCTTAATTATTGGCAACAACTAGCTTTGCTTTTCAAAGTAATAAATGGGAGTCCTTACAAATTCTCTTCATAAGTAGCTAAATGCATAATCCACTTGGGATATTGTTTTAAAATTCATTTCATCTTCAGTAATTTGATCAGAGAAAGAGTTGTATTGGTCATTTCTCTTGTGTAAGAACTGTGTCGCACCTAGGGGCAAGGAACACTTATTTTCATGATTAATACCTGTGAGTTTCATGGCCTAATGAGAAAGCCCTAGATGTATTTGAGATGAAACTGAAACTGCCATTTTTCCTACCCTTCTTTCAATGTATGTAAACACTTCGACTACTAGCCTTCTCCATTTGGGTGCAAAGATCCTGTATTACACACTGATACACTGGCAATACAATTTGTTTGTACATGTAGTTGAAATATTAAGGTACGTCAGTTCTGAAACAAGGAATTTTAGGTAGATACCTGTATGCGTTTGTGTAACTTTTTACACTTCTCATAGATGAATAGCCCCAGAATTATGAAAATGAAAGTTAATGAAATATTTTGCCCTACTTTTCCTGGCACCCATCTAACCTAAGAAATCTAGTGCTAGGTTTTGCATTGCTATAGTAAGTCTATCAGTCTTTTCACTGCAGCCTTCTATTTGTTGAAGTTCATTCCAAAATGTGTATGTATCTAAAAGCAAATGGAGAGAAAAAAACCACCTTGGAAATGGTGCAGGTAGGTGTATAGTATCTCATGCAATACCTTGGCTTGAAAGTATTTTGAATGGATTTTAAATGTCCTAGTCTTTCCCTTGTCCCTGTGTAAAGGCAGCATTAGTGTATTTCCTAATCTCTCACTGCAGTGTACTCTTGCCTTTCTCTTATGTTGACTTAGCTCATGTGCTATGGCTTGTCTGCATTAAATTGAAGATCCTTGGGGTGAAGAGCATATCTTAATTCCCAAACCCCCCTATGCACTTACAGCTTTGCATAGATACTAAAAAGTTGATGCTTTATTTGCCTGTGTGTTTTTACGTTTGTTTTAATTCTTCTCTCCCCTTCCTGCAAAATCATTCACTGAAAGTGCAACTTATTGGCTTGTTGAGTGAGATGTAAAGAAGTGAAGGGAATGCATTGGGTCGGGAGAGAAGGACATGGAGCCCTTATTATGATAATCAGGAAAAGGGTGAAGGATAGGTTCACCTTTTGTTAGAGCTACCAGTATCATGAAATATTTACCCTATGTTGCCCAGAAGCCCAAGTGGCTAGCCAGAACTCCACGGTGTCAGGCAATCAAAGAATACAGAACAATAAAATGACTGACTCTTTATGAACCGGAAGTCTAAGTAGCGCTGCTATGTAATGTAGCATGTAGTTGATTTTTGATTTTTTTTTTTTTTTGGGTTGGTTGGTTTCGTATTGGCATGGTTTTATATGATGTATTCATGCATGCATGGATTGGATATCTGCAAGTCCATGGGTCCTGATGGGATGCACCCGCCAGTGCTGAGGGAGCTGGCAGAAGTCATTGCTGGGCTGCTCTCCATCATCTTTGAAAGGTCCTGGAGAACAGGTGAGGTGCCCGAGGATTGGAGGAAAGCCAATGTCACCACAGCCTTCATAAAGGGCAAGAAGAAGGACCTGGGAAACTACAAGCCAGTCAGCCTGACCTCCAACCCTGGAAAGATGATGGAATGGCTCATTCTGGGCGTCATCTCAAAGCATTTGGAGGAAAAGAAAGCTATCAGAAGTAGTCAACACGGATTAACCAAGGGGAAATCATGCCTGACTAACCTGATAGCCTTTTACAATGGCGTGACTGGATGCATAGATGAGGGGAAGGCAGTGGATGTTGTCTGCCTTGACTTCAGCAAGGCTTTTTTGACACAGTCTCCCACAGCATCCTCATAGGTAAGCTTAGGAAGTGTGGATTAGATGAATGGACAGTGAGGTGGATTGAAAACTGGCTGAAATCCGGAGCTCGGAGGGTCATGATCAGTGGCACAGAACCTAGTTGGAGGTCTGTAACAAGTAGGGTCCCCCAGGGTCAGTACTGGGTCCAGTCCTCTTCGATGTTTTCATCAATGACCTGGATGAAGGAATGGAATGTACCCTCAGCAAGTTTTCTGATGATACAAAACTGGAAGGGGTGGCTGACACACCAGAAGGCTGTGCTGCAATAAAGTGAGACCTGGACAAGCTGGAGAGTTGGGCACAGAGGAACCTGATGAAATTCAACAAGACCAAGTATAGGGTGCTGCACCTGGGGAGAAATAACCTCATGCACTAGTACAGGTTGGGGGCTGACCTGCTGGAGAGCACCTCTGAGGTAAAAGAGCTGGGAGTCCTGGTGGACAACAGGATGACCATGAGCCAGCAATGTGCCCTTGTGGCCAAGAAGGCCAATGGCATCCTGGGGTGCATCAGGAAGAGTGGGACCAGCAGGTTGAGGGAGGTTATCCTGCCTCTCTACTCTGCCCTGGTGAGGCCCTATCTGGAGTACCGTGTCCAGTTCTGGGCTCCCCAGTTCAAGAAGGACTGGGAAGTGCTGGAAATGGTACAGCAGAGGACCACAAAGATGATCAGGGGCCTGGAGCATCTTTCTTATGAGGAGAGGCTGAGGGACTTGGGTCTTTTTAGTCTGGAGAAGAGAAGGCTAAGGGGGGATCTGATCAACACCTATAAATACTTAAAGGGTGGATGTCAAGAGGAAGGGGCCAGTCTTTTTTCAGTGGTGCCCAGTGACAGGACAAGAGGAGATGGGCACAAACTTGAATGTAAGAAGTTTCATCTAAACATGAGGAGGAACTTCTTTACTTTGACGGTGGCAGGGCACTGAAACAGGCTGCCCAGAGAGGTGGTGGAGTCTCCATCTCTGGAGACATTCACCTGCCTGGACACGTTTCTATGCAACCTGCTCTAGGAGGACCTGCTTTGGCAGGGGGGTTGGACTAGATGATCTCCAGAGGTCCCTTCCAACCCCAAATCATTCTGTGATTCGTGTTTCTGTCTTAGCTTCAGTGGTGGTGAATGTCATCTTCAAAAAATAAGAAGTGAGTGTGCTTGTTCAGTAGGGATGCCCCAAGAAAGGCTTTGAAGAGCTAGCAGTGGCCCACCTCATTCAACTTGCCTAGGTGTTAGAGTGATAATCTGCTTGGGACACTAGTAATGTCCAGCTGCTTAGCCATTTCTCTGCACATCAGAACATGCAAGAACACAGGTCTGTAGAGAGCAAGAGCCGGTGCAAAAACTAAGGGTCAGAATAGTGGTGAGCAGCCTTGGATGGGACTATATGGCATGGGTCAGTGCCTTGTAGAAAGAGTTGAGCTAATTTTGAGTAGCTAATGTAGCCATCAGAAGATAATCTGTGTTAGTTCCCCAGTTGATAGGCAGTCAGTGAGGAGCAGGTTGTGACAATGCAGCTGTATTTCCACCTCAAGTAATGGCATCCTGCTGTGCAGTATACAATTTTTTTTTGTCTGGACTGAAGCTAGCTGGTTTCTCTTTGTGGCAAATGCCGTTAACTTTAAGATGCTGAACTTGGTTAAACGAGTGTTACATTGAAACATAATTGAGCTAAATAACTCCAGTGCAAACTACGACTTACAAGATATACCATACCTGTTATGGATGCTTATGAGCTGATGTATCTCAGCATAGCTATGCCACTGTGAAAGCAATGCTGGTGAAGACAGTGCCCCTTGTTTTCATTTGAGATGCTGCTGTTACAATTCATTTGAAGGCTTAATTTTTCCCTGTGCAGAAGAGGAAGCACGTTAAAGACTGTGGTGGTTTATACTTATTGTGTCCCAAAAGGACAGAGCAGCAGAAAGAAGCAGAAGCTTTATTTTACCAGAGAAGAGGAAGTAGTAATTTTGAGTGGGTCTCTGAGGACTTTTGCCGTGAGGTCAAGACCTGAGGCTGGAAGTTTAGGGTAGGGTGGAGTTCCCCTCTTGTCTCAGCATATGAAACCTGCTTCTTGTGACCTATCATGTAAGCACAGTCTGCTACTTACTTTTTTTTTTTTTTTTTCACAAAAAGCTTTTGCAAATAGAATAAAACGTTATTTCATGATGATGCAAAAAGCCCAAGTATTTAACAAATGTACTGATACTTTAGTTGACAACTTGTGTGGCAGATTTACCACCCACCCACCCCAAAATAGAGTGGTGTTTCCATGAATTACATGATGATTACTTTCCAGCAGGACAAATTAGGCTCTGTTGAGCTTCAGGCTACCCCAGCTAGTCTGTTACCTATGCCTGAATTTAGTACTTCAAAGCTTGTGTATTTTGTTCACAAGTAGTACCTGTATCTGAAGGTTCCTACACATGACTATAGACATATAATTTCAGTAGAATGCCTGCCTTCTGGGCAAGTATGAGTCACTTTTTGTTTCTGTTGTATTTATCTGAGATAAAAAGTAAACATGCTTACAGAATTTTCTTATCGTATTTCCATAAGGGTTTTAATATCGCATGTGTGTGTATACATCTGAATGCATGAACATATAAAGCAAGCTCAGCTTTTTTAAAGCATCTGTTTATTTGATTGGTAAATTACATATTTCCCTATGAGCTTTGTCCTGACTTCATTTTCTTGGGGATTTTGAAAGAGCATCCAGATATTCATGAGCTTATTGGTTCATGAGGGTTTTTGTTGCACAAATTCAGCAGGGGCAAGTATTTTATCGTTTTCCACATTTATGTGTGCATCTGATATGTATGATATGTATCTGAACATATTTGCCATCTCAGTGAGGAAGATGCAACCATAGCCATGCTGTGTGAATGAGACTTTATCTGTTGGAAGCACTACTTAAGAGTGCACTATTTGGCAAAGGAAATAATTTTATTATTATGACAGTAGTATCTGTTTTTAGTTCTGTTTACTGTCTTTTCAGACTAGGTAGGCTTTGACTGTTGCACATTTTTGTTCACCTCTTTCATCCATTGTTCTTTCTGCCACTGGTCTTTGGGAGAGCAGCACTGGGACTGATGCGCATCTAGAGGAGAAGTTTGCATTTGGCTGCTCTCAATACCTTCCCGGATGTTTCCCGGGCTGGAATGACTTGCCTATCATTGCTGTTCATAACTTCAGAGCTTATGAATTTGGTTTGACCTTTTGATGCATGTGGGGTATGGTGACGCTGCGGTGGGGCTGAATTGTCTTTTCTTGGTAACTGAAAACTTATTTTTGGAATCTATACCATTTGGGACACCATACATACAGAAACATTTTTTATGGTGACTATTGTGATAGTGAAAAACTACTTGTCTAGTTTTCAGAAGTCATTCTAGTAACTTAGAATAATGATGACATTTAAATACAATGGGGTCAGTAGTTCCATTTCTGTTTGACTTGACGGTCTCTTATTCTTGTCTATATTCACAGCTATTTTCTGTTGCTTTTCTTGCACTTCCTCATGTGTCTTTACTTGTCATGATGCTGATGTTATTTGAACATACTTGGATACCATACAGCATCTGTTACTTTCCATGCTCTGGCCTCTACTCCAAAACAGTAGAAAAAGAAGGATTCCTTCTTATTAATGACATGTGTGTTATAATTTGGCTGCCTTCATATACAACTTCATGCCTGCTCAATTTGCACAGTATTTACACTGTTCCTGGGAAGCACATTCTGAGTTACTGTCTATGTGAGTAGCTATCCTGAGAGAAAGGATGCAAACACTTGTAAAACTTGTCATGTAGGATTTGTTCCCATATTCATTCCATCCCAGCCTTGAGAGTAGCATACAAAGCATCCTGAGCCTATTACTGTCTCAATTCCATTTTCTATATTTGTTTGAAGATCTTGTTTAGGTACTGTATCTTCATGCTGCCACACTGCTGTCAGAAGCTAAGTATGATCCTCTCATCAATTTATTTTATTGCCTGTATTTTAAAACTATAACATTGTAATTTTTGTATCATATGGTGCAAGTATTTTGGGTACCCATTTCCATTTAATTGTATGTAATGGGAATGGAAAAATAAGTGCTTGTGTATTGAACTGGAGTTGAGCTGTACTGACCTGCCATGACCACGCATGGGAGCCCTGGCTGCTGAGCCCAGGTTGTAAGCTTCTAAAAGTGTAGTTTTGTGACTTCTGGTTCCTTCTTCCACTCCTGGATTACAAGTAGCCAAACTTTCACATTCAAGCAGTGCTGTAGGAGTTGCCCATTCAATTTGGATGGATGCTTTTTCTGACATCAGTACTGTCTAGTTCTTGGGAATAAGAGCCTACATTCTGCTTCATTGAACACTCCTTTTTCACATGGTAGCATCCTAAGGTTGGTCCTTAGGATGTCCATTCTTGTCCACCAGATCCTTAGGAAGGCTGTGCTGCACTGAATTAACAATGTCTGTATTGCAGTTTTGTCTGTTGTTCACACCAGTAGTTTGTATCTGAGAGGCTCAAAAGAAATGGTGTCAACAAACTCTAATAATCTCTGACCCCAGCTGCATTTTTAGCTATGGTATCTTCTGAGTTGCTTTTCAGGTTCAGCTTGTACCTCCTGCAATAAACGTAAGGATGGGCTGTGTGTAGTTTGGCAGCTGTTTCCAGTTTCAACTTATCTTTACCATGTTGGTGCTTTCTAGCAAACACCTGAAGATACAGCTGTGCTCTGCCACCTCTTCTGCTATGCTGTCTCCTGTGCCCGTACACCAGAATATCATCAATTTTGATTCTAAATCTTAGAAGTCTTGTTGGTTGCTTTTGCTGATGACATTTGACATTGCTATTCCTTTGTGGCAGGCTGGGTCCCACACAACATTCTTTGCCATCTGTGTCCACCTGCTGGTGAAGTAACTGTTATTCTTCCACAATAACTTGTGCCTGTATCTGTCTTTGGCAATGAGTACTGAGACTGTTTGCTCCTGCCAAGTCAGGTAGTATTTCTTGATGAATGCTTTTTCAATGGCTTTGCAAAATTTCTGTGTCTATGCATAAGTGCAATTTACCTAGCTTTTCAATAGCCTCATGCTGCTTATCCAGATTGTGGGCTTTGTGAATCTAGCAATGATGCCTCCTTTAACATTCATTTTATTGGTCACATTATTTTTCTCTAACATCTTGGGTACTTGGTGAAGCAGGTTCTGTTTTGGCTATAGATTATTCTAGTTGTTTTCAGGTGTAACAATCCTGGAAGACACCCAAGTATTTCAGAAACATCTTGGTAATTTCAGAAGGATGTCTGTTCTTTCTGAGCTTGTGACTTTTTAGAGTGTGTATGGCTGGTAATGTTTTTTAAGATGCTTATATTCCATTTATACTTGCAAAAACATGGCTGATCTGTTCCCTAGATCTTTAGGGACCTAAACTTGGACCTGCACAGGCCCTTTACTGCTAGCCTAGAGTCATGCACTTCCCTTCTAACTCAGTGTATAGTTTTAGTTACATTGTGGAAATGGGACTGAAGAGGAGTTGAGAAAACCATCCAAAACACCAAGTACTCTGGTGATTTAAGGTGTTCAGCTGAGGTACAGGGGACTATAGTCCGTGTTTCTGCTCAAACTAAGTAGATAGGGAATCTGAATTTGCTAGGGGAGTACTCAGACCATGAAGGTAGACAATTACTCCGGTGGCTTTCCCTTACTTTCTTGTTTCTTGCGTGAGGAAGTTGGTCTGAATGCTGAATTGGTCTGATGCTTGATGCTATTGAATGGGGGAACCATCTTTGCATGGAGACAGACAAGATGTTAAAATGCCACCAATGCCTATGCACTTCATGCCTGGCCAGTTTAGGGGACTGGTTCTTGAGCTTTCCCTGTTTAGGTGTGCTTCTGTCCTTGTGGAACAGCTTGCATCCAGGCAGCTGCATGTTTTTGGGTGTTGCAATGCTGAACATTTGCAAAATCAGAAGGGTTTGGAGAATCTTTAAGAGGATAGTCTTTTCCCAAGATGAGTGCTGCTGCATTCAGGACTTCACTTGTTTAGGTGGAACAGTGGCTCAACCAGGTGTTCTTTTCCCTTAGTCTGCTTGCAGATTGTGTGTTATGGTTGTTCTGTTGCTGTGTGGTTTCAGTTTTGCTTTTGTGGATGCAGTGTTGCTTTCTTTTTTTGTGTAATGCTGAGGAAGTTCTTGTAGTTTAGCACTTTCACTGGTGACCTGTGAGCAATTTGGTGTCTCTTTCTTTTTGTGCATTGTTGCTTTGTCCTTGACTACTATACTATTTCAGGCTTTACAATCACTTAGCCTTGCTGTTTTGCATTGCACTAATATCATGTATGCCCAAAAGCTAAAAGCAGTTGTTTTAAGAGTTTATGAAAGATGTAAGGCCTCCAAAAGTAGAAAAAAAGCCAGGGTCAAAACTGCTTGGAGAACTTTAGTTCAGGGCTCATGTTAGTAACAAGTGTGATGCAACTTTAATGGAAAGTTACCTGTTTTGACTTCTCCTTGCCATTGCACCCACCTAATTCCTTCCTACAGGTAGGTAAAATATATACAACGATAATTTTGTAAAAATATATAAACACTCTAATCTTGCTATGCTGTTACTACAAGTTGCCTAACAGAACAGAATAATTCTGTGGTAAATTCAGGATAGTATCCTGTTTTCAGGGCAGCATTAATTGGCCTTAATCATGTGAAAGGGTGAAAGAACGTTAAGCTTTGAAACCACGCTTTGCTTCCACGGTTCATTAATAAAAGAGAAATCTGATGGCGGGGATAGAGTAGTATCTGGTCATGTAATTAAAGACTCTTTCAGAATGCCCCAAAGGGCCCGACCCAAGGAATTGCTGGTAATCTTCATCTTAAGTTTTCTTAACCTTTCAAAGCTTAAAGTTGTCAAACTCATGTAGGTTTTGGTGAATAACTTCCATGTTTTGAAGGTGATGGCAGACAGACTTTTTAGGTCTGCCTAGTGGATATTCACTATTTGAATTAATGGAATAACTGGAAGCTGCAGCAAACTGTCTGACAGCCTAGAAGCAGGATGGGATGCTCTGTTTGCAGGAGTTCTATAGATACTTTCTGACACTGCAGGTAAGGCTTAAAGGTATTGAAGTCCATTCCAAAGTCCAGATGCAAAGTGTGCAGGTACTCTAGTCCCCACCCAAATAAGAGGCACAGGACACAGTGATTGCTACCTTTGTGAGACAGGTGATCAGTATGTGTTGGCAGCCTCTCCCATAGCTGGGAAGACTTCTGTTCAAGTGCTTGCCTACCAGATTTCTGGGGATAGTATTGTTCTCCAGTGGGAACACTGAGAAGAAGAGCTCTTTGTGGATTTTAATCTGCAATTGGGATCTCTTAAACCAGTGGTTAAAAAATTAAGGCAATTGGTTTGCAACTTGAGTTCAATTATGTTTCTTTTCTCTAGATACATCAGGTTCAGTAAGCCATATCAGTATGACAAAAAACGGAAGTAAATTATCATGGGCCCTAAAACTATTGTTGGGGAAGGAAAAGATTTGTAGATTCTAGTTAACATACTTTGACAACTGTTTGCCAAAGCCATTCATTACATCTGCCTCTGCATTAGAAAGGGCACAATATTTCATTTTCCCTTTCCTTTCACAAATAGAAAATTAATTGCATAGACTTGCAGAAAGTGCAGATATAACTCGTTATGTATTGTTAAGGCTGTCTGTGATAAATTTATCAAGCTTAGACAAAAAGTACTCTGAAATCACAATGGATCCATCTTAATTAACATTCTTTAAGTGACAGGTACACCTGTTTGGAAATGGGAGGTAAAAGCAGACAAGTTTTCCAGAGGCATAGTAATAGTGGTCTCTGATTATAGTTTATATTTTCCAGCTTTCTCTACATTTTGAGCCATGTTTTGCTACTCTTCAAAAATCAAAGTCCTGTTTTGCAAATGAATTATACCAGTGTATCTGTAAACAAACAAACAAACTGGACTGTTAAGTCCACAAGATAATGGTTATCTCACTGTTGACTAGTGATGTAATCAAGCAGTTAATGGGTTCACCTTCACCCCATATAAAGTCCATCTCTGTAATACAGTTATGACATATTCTGTTTATAGAACTCTCTAGCCATAAATTATCTTGTAATTGTTATCCATCCTTTGTCGTATTTGGTGATACAGCTTATCTTTTCTGGTGCCATGCTGTGCACTGGAGTGGTGCTGTGGAGACAGTCCTTAATGACAGTAGAAAGCAGAAGGTGAACAGAAAAGATGACACAGTACCAAAAGAAACAGCAAGCAGGAGGTGGTCAGGGACAAGTGGACATGCTACTGCAATGTGCTGAGTTGCCTTGGCAAGAATATACCAAAAGACAGAAAGATAAGGAAGAAAATGGAAGGTACTGCACTTGAAGGCAGCTGATGAAGTCAGCTGGACTTGCTGATGGATACCTGAGCATTGAGAAGAGTTTTCAACAAGCTTGTATTTCACTCTGGTTTCCGCTGGATTCAGGTTGCATCCTGGCCATAGACTCCATGGGGGAAGAGGGCTAATCAACTGGCAGCTGGAGGCTCTTTCAGACTGAGACCTTACATGGCTGCTTCCCAAGGACTCAGCAAGGTTTGGGTGAAAGGAGAGCTGGTGAGCACCAGAGTGTCCATCACTGTCAACCTACAGTAAAACACTCCCTGTAAATACAGGCTTGATCTGTATTTTAAGATCTACAGTTGTTAAATTGTGATTTAGTTGTTATATTGTTATCTGCAGTCTCAGGTCCTAATCGAGCACTAGAAAAGGTTTCAGAGACTGTCTGCTTTTTAGAGTACTTGTTAAAGGCCTCACTTTCAACTGTTAGGTTATAAACAGTTTTAAACTTCTGCTTTTCACATGTGCTTTTCAGACACCATCCTCTGACCTATATTTCACCCCTTCCTGCACTCCTTTCTCCCACCTCTCTGAATTTTTGGAGTGCTGAGGTCAGACCTTTATTTTTGCTAGTACTTTTTAGGTTTAAATTCTAGTAACAGAAAATAGAACTCAGTTTAATGCAGTTTCTTTTTATTTTTCTTGATGTGTTTGACAAGAAACTCAAACTTTCAAAGGAAAGCAACCTGCAAAACTCAGTATCAACCTATTTCCTTAGTTAGTTCAGAGTTTCTTGAGTTTTTCTGCTAAACTATGCAGGTATGAAACATTCCTCCCTCAGTCTGAGCCTGTACAGGCCTCTCAGTGGTGGAGCATGATGGAGTTTGTGTGTCATTCCAGTCACAAGTGTCATTAACAGGTAAAGTATGTTAATATTTTCACCAGACAAGCCTCAAACAGTTTAAACTTCAACACATAGATGTTTTGGTTTGTTTTCCTGAAATGGCATCTGTTTTACTTTGTTTCCTAGATTCTCATGGGTTTAGTGATGTAGGGATCTGTCTAAATTGGTGAGTCAAAAGTAATGTGGTGCAGAACGCCTAGTTGTACTTGTTTTCATCTGTAGGCTAATGTGTAAATGTAAAACTATTCCTTCTACAGTCTGCAGTGGCAGTGCCACTGATATCAGTGGAAGGAGTTCACAAAGACTAATTGTCTTAGTGCACTATTTTAGTGATAATCCTATTTCTTCTCTGTCTACAGCCTCATTACAGCCTGGTTCTGTAGGAAAATATGCCCTCTTTTTTTGGACCACTGTATGCTATCCTTCCTTTCTTCTGTTTCTTTTCTTTCTTTCCCTGCAGCAGCTCCAAATTCTACTCTTTGCTATTCACCACTTTCCCGTTTTATCTGTTAAAATGCTCTCAGCAGAACAGCAGATGCTGACCTCTTATGTGCCATTGTTATGCTTTGGTGCTAACATCCAAAGGTAGGTGAGAGAGTTTTCACTTCTTGGTTGTTATTTGAGATTCTAACTCGGGTAGGTTTCACTGCCTTGGTTAAAACTCTGGGCATGAACTGAAGGTTCTCTTTTACAGTCAAACAACAAAACCAAAATAGTTCAGACACCATAAAATTGGGATCTGCTGTTCAGGCTCAAAAAATACACCAAGTAGGAAGAATGGAACTCCTGGCTTTGAATTTAGCACATAGTGGTGTGTGGGCTTAGACTTATGATGAATCAGCCTTGTTATTCTCCCTCGCTTTCTGGTAGTGGTCATGTTACTACTCTTTTGATTTTATTGATAGAAGAGATTGAAGTTTAGTCACATGTGACTTTGACCTCTGCTAGGGTTGCTCCTAGATTAGATTAGAGATTAGCTTTGTCATCTTTTTATTCCATGCTGCTTCTCCTGGCTCCAGGTATTTGAGTCTACTGACTGCCCACCTCTTTGAGATCAATTTTAAATCTACTGTGTTCAGCAAAGACAAACCTGTGGCTGATTCTGTGTCATCTGAGCAGTTGCTCCCTTTCAGTCAAATATTACCCAGAATTTTTGGGATATACATCCCTGTCTATTTCAAAATGCTTAACCCTTTCCCTTTCAGCCACTTCAAACACAGTGGAAGATGAATTGAAAAAAGAAATGTGTGAGATCCATGAAGAGCTGAATATTTTTGTCAGATGCTATAGAGCTGCTTCCAATACTGGGTTTCTAAATCAGTTTCCCAAATCTTTGGCTTAAACCTTCACTTACATCCAAGAAGCGAGTTTTCAATGTCAGTTACATTATGATAAATCTGAATTCCTGTTTCTAGTGCCCAGCCTTCAAAACCTTGATTCTTCATAAAGAATACTTGGAAAACAGAAGAATGACCTGCTCGAGTAGCATGTATGTGTCTGGCTTTTGTTGCTTGCATTTGTAGATGAAAAATGTGGTTTTGGATCATAGGAACTATGATGCAAGGATACAAGGCTAAGTTTATTAATAGGGTTGGTATGTATCATGCAACAAGGTGAGCTCACATAAGCCATGATTCAGTGTAGAGCACAAAACTATCTCGATAACCTTAAGCAATGGACTGATTTCAATTAGATCCTTATCAGAGTTATACTAGTCCATTTAAGGAGTAGAAGCAACAGCATGCAACATCTGTGACAGCTTTCACAAACTGAATAATTCCTAATTAATATTATGCAGAATTTTAAGAAGTAGCACATTGCACAAATACTCTCTAGTCTGTTCTTTGTGCCTGACACACCGCTTACAGTGAAGCTTTGACTGGCCCATATCCCACAAAAGTTTAAGTGAAACTGAAAAAGATTCAAAGAAATTGTGAATGCTAATTAACTACCTACAGAATAGAATAGGTTGCTTAAGTAAGATTTGGTGTTTTCTATTAGTTAACTCATCTCAAAGATGTCCTCTTAGACTGGTGTGTGTGTATAAATGTGTGAGATGTTATAAAAGTTTAATCTTAAAACTTAGTGTGATTTCTTTTTTTTCTTTTATCCAAATAGTTTAACAGATATAAACCTTTATATGGAGGTAGAAATTTTGGTTCAAAAGCGCCCTGTTTCCACATTGCCCATCCTTATTCCTTCATAGGAATAGCTAAAAGGGATTAACGTCCCTGAGCATTGCAAAAGCATGGTGAGGTGCCCTCTCCTGGCTCCCTCTATGCTGGCCAAAGGCAATACTTGCCCTCATCTGCTGATCACTGCTGGAGGTTGCTGGCAGAGCTGTAAAGGCAGCAGGGGCATCGGCACCAACAGTCTTTCATCTCCTTCAAGAAAAAGTATCCACTTTAGCATAACCAGTTCAAACAGCTGGCTTGAATTCACCTAGCTGATTTTTTTGTTGTTGTCTGACATGCATTAGGAAGTGAACATCTGATCTCTTCTGCTGGCAGAACAGTGGATGGGGAGGAACAGTTCACAGCAGCACTGTCCCCAGTTGGATCGTAAAGAATTTGTCTATCAATGGCCTAACTGTCTTCACAGGGTCTTTTGTGATATAATTAAAGCCCTACCTGTTGTGTGTGGACATTGCTGAACACAGAGAAATAATCTGCATCTGTCATAGCCACATCTGTAGGGAGAAAGGTATTTCTGCCATGCACAGCCATACTATTAAAAAAACACAAGTGAGAGCTCACTTCCTCTCACTCTAAAGTCAACCATTCCTTCCCACCCCCCCGCAACTAACTGGTTCAAGCTGTTTTTCAGTAGATTATCTGCAGAGTGCCAACATTAATTCCTTTCTCTTTTGTGGTTAGCTTTCAACTTTACATATAGCATTGAGAAACAAGCCATCATAGGAGCAGAGGGACTCAGGAATTTTTCTGATGTCCTGGTATGTTCCAAGTCAGCTTAATACCAGATATGCAGAGAACAGAGGAGGCCACCAAACTATGTATTTTTGCAGTGAAGGAGGAGACAAGATTTCTCAAAACCTTTTCCCTTTTAAAGACAGCAGGAGTGTGCAAGGAGCTTCTCATTTTGGAAATTACCAGCCTGCCATAGTCTGCTTGCCTGTGGAGATGACCAGCATGAAGGGGGAATCTGGTGAAGATTTACTTATCACAAAGGACAGAGCAAGCTCCCTCTGTTTCACAACCCATCAGGATTCACCCAGCCATGTTTGCTTCCTTCTGTTTCAGAGAATAGATGTATTTCGCACCAAACTGTATTCTGAACTAAATTCAAAGCAACTGAATTTGATGGGATTGATTATTTATAAAAACTATTTTCTATTCCACAACTAAAGCTCTGAATGTCAGAAAGTTATTACTCTCTCATTTTGGAAAGACCACCTCTTTTTTTTTTTTTTTTCTCTGGTAGGAAACAAAAGCTTATGGTACAGAACATATTTCTTGGAACATCAACTCTGTAAATAACTTTTGTGTAGAGAACCTAAAATACACCAAAATACCAAGTCTAATATGAGCCATGGAGGAGGTCTACGTAGAGCTACTTATTAGTTTGGAATTTGTGTCAATGCTCAGTGTGCTGCTTCGCTCCACAATGTATCAGTGCAGGAGCTGCACACTTGTAAGTGCAGAGTGACTGCACGTTCTTACTATGGCTGTGTTTGCAGCAGGACTGGGGTTGTATATTTGGACCTGGGTTCAGAAAGGAGCATTAACCTTTCTAGATACGTACTTCCACTGAAGTTATAGCAAAAGGTGGAATAAGACAGAGTATTATTAGTATGCTGGACTGGAGGGGGGGAAAAAAACCCTTGATATCAGTATACACCAGCCACCGGGACAACAGAAGTTGTGTTGTAGTTGGTGATGCAGCAGCATCCTGTTGTGGAGAGAAGTGGTGAACATTCTTATCTGCCTTTTGGGCTAGCTGCCTTCAGGTATTTTCTATCACAACCCATCTTCAAAATGCTTCTTGTCTTCCAGCCTCCTCTGAACTCTCCTTTGTCTTCAGGTTAGTTATTCTTTATGAAGCTCTTCTCCAAATTTCAGGAAAAATCCAGGAGACCGTTGGCAATCCACTGGAACTGAGGAAAGCTGAAATCATGACTTCGCAATCTATTTTTGAGAAACTAACTTTAAGGGTTTATTCATTCCTACTGGGTGTGTCTAGAACTCAATCCAGTAGGCATATGACATACAAGCAATGGAGGAAAGGTTATACTCTGAAGTAGTACATTCTTTTTTCCTCTTTTAAAAATAGTTGCTGTAACTAAGACTTTTCAAAATCACTGTGGGGTCACCTTGGATGTTTTTGGTGTCCAGATGTATTTTTCTTTAAAAGCTTAATTTTTCAGAAGATAGATGCTTAGTACAGGTTTTTTTCTTTATTTAGCTCAGAAAAATGGGACATTCTAAATCACTTCTCACTGTGTTCAGTTGCTCTTTTTGTTTTACATGCTGTGTATAAACTTTGTGTAATATGGACTGATTGTACCTAAATAATCAATAACATCATTATTAGCTTCATTATCAGTTTCTTGTGGATGTCACAAAAGCAGAGTCCTGTATTATGTTCTGGAGGAAAAACAGGGCTTTACAGATTGGTTTATGGAGAGGGCAAAGGTGAGGAGGGAGGACCTTCCAGGCATGTGGCTGTTTGTGTGTGACACTGATGGCTTAGTAGCAGAACTGAGGATGCTGGGGCTGTATGATAAGAAACAAGGATGAGTAAGTGGGAAGGGAAACTGGAAGCTCAGAACTAGGGACTTGAAGATGATATGACGAAACTGTGGGGGATGTTAGAAGAATTCAAAGCGCAGAGTAAAATGACTGGGGCAAAAGGCAAGGAACGTTACCTTCGTAATCTGCGTAGGGTGGAAAGGATCAAGAAGAGCCTGAAGGGAAAAGGTGGGCAGAAAGAAGGGTTATTGTGACATGCTGCCTGGAAATAGGTAATGAATATTTTATTCTCTGAAACCAATTACCTTAGACCCTAAAAGGATGGGAGCCGCTTGAGTAAACGTGGATGCCTGCCTTATAGGTATTGATAAATTGGCTTATTATCTAAATTATATGTATAGTAAATAGGAGGGAGAAGTACTTCTAGAGCATGCTACATGTTGTCTTCAATTAGGTTGGGTTACATTTCCAAGAGGTGTTTTTTTTCTTGGTCTGTAAAGTACACAGTAGCTCAGAGGTGGGTGGGCTACTTACATATGTGTACACACTCCCATAAACATGTGTAAGTGTATACTATACACACTTATGAGTATCTGAAGGGTAGCGAGATGAAGCCCTCAATCCTACCTGTGAAAAGAAGGTAGTATAAGTCCTGTGATAATGTTTGTTCTAGCACCTTTGTGCTTTGGCTGCAACTCAAAATGCTACTATGGGCGGAAAGTACTAGTGCCCTGTCTGTTAATAGCCCTGAGTGGTGTAAAACCCAAACAGTGAGTGTAGAGAGTAACATATTTTGGGCAACCAGCTGCTGTTATAAATGGATTTGGCTTCTGAGAGCACAGCCTTTACAAAATTCTGTGATAGTTCTACAGTTTTTAAAGTTTCTCTTCATTCGTCAGGTTCTGTTACACACAAAGTTCCTGTAAATTGCTGGTCAGTTTATGGTACCAGGTTGTTTTGTTTGGTAGTGATTAAATGTAAGTTAAGTTCTTCTGAAAATAGGATGACAAAACAAAGGTTACCTAGAACTTTTAAATAGATAGCTACTTGGACCCAAATTTCACTAGAAGCCTGCAGTGTACCTAAAAATTAGAAAGCAAGTGTCTCCAGTTGATAAAACCGAAACTGGAGGAACGCAACACTGTGGTGACTGTAATAGTATGACTGCATTGTGTTATAACTATAATAGTGACAGTATCTGAAAGTGTAACCTTTAATTACTCTGCCTGTTTCTCCAAACTCTCTAAGAAGAAAAAATAACACCTATTTCACACATGTTGTGAAAATTAAATTTCTCAAATGACAAGCATAGGAACGTCTCTACAATGTCAAGCCAAACTCCCTTCTAACCCAGTTGTCTCCAAGGGTGACAATAGCAGATGCATAAGGGAGAAAAGATAAAATGTGGCAAGCAGAGAGTGACGCTATGGATTATAATTTCCTCCTCTCAGCAGTCTGCAGATTAGAAATTTCCTCAATCTGAGGTTGCGTTCACAGCATCTTACAATAGCCTAGAATGATTCTTTCTTATTAATGCACTTATTTGCTTTAAGATTGTTTCTTTACTCTGGCATCCAGGCCTTCCTATTCAGTTAGGTGTTATGTGCAGTGCATTCCAATTGGTTTAGGAGCCTAACACCCATTTTGAAAAGTGATAAAAGAAACCAGATCTTTTAGAATGACTGGCTATTGTTGATAATGGGAGTTGGGTTCTAAAGTGATTTTGGAAAGATGTTGCCAGAATCTATGCAGGGTTTTGGAAGTGAAGGTAGTGAATCAATTTGAACATAAACCTTTCCAAATTACGAGTGGGGAAAAGAAAAAAAGACAAAATAAATGAGATATTTTTAACTTAGTTATCCAGGATTTAAGTAGATAATTTGACATGTGACACTAGAGAGCTGGTGATGAGCGAGTTACTTCTCACCTTGATGCAGGAGGTGTCTGAAAGTGCCACCTTGCAGAGCTTTCATATCAAAATCTGCAACAAATCTTTGACCTGGAAGAAGGAGTCCTGCTGTCTCCAGGAGAGCGGGGGATTAGAGGGGGCGGGCATAATCTAATGAACAAGATAGCACAAACCAGCAAGCTATGTTATCAGAACCTCCCGATTCCAAAGGAAAAAGTGCAGGCAACACATTAGCAGCATGTGCAAATTACACGAGCTGAGTTACTACTAACTTCTGGCATGGACAGTATCCTGATTGATGATCAAACTCTGACTTATTTGTCCTACATAGAAGCCAGGGTGAATTTTTTTTTGCCACAGAGGGCAACCAACAGACTACCTTAGTGCGTATAAGAGATATCAGATAGTCTCTCCAGCAACTTGTCCTGAGCATACTTTTCTGGTGTTAGCTTTTTTTTTTTTGATCTTCATTGCCACTGGTAGCAGGTATTTGTGAAATTCTTATGTGTTGGAGTACTCTAGTACCCCTCTTAGGTGAGGTGTAAGCAAATGGAAACCTGTATCCTCTATAGCTGGTGCACAAAAGCATAGTACTGTAAAAGACTCATTTATCAGCCAAAACTCTGGCGTGCTGTGCTGCCTCTGTTATAGGCAAAAACGTTAGTTTCTTTAACTTTTGTAGGTGGTTCTTGTCTAAGGGGTGGGGGGCAGGATCCCTGCTGTTCCCTTTTTTGTACTGACTTCTCTCTTAGCACTTGCTAAAAGTAGCACTGAAATCAGTCCAGGTCTCTCAACTTCTCCTGAGGTGGGATGTGGAGAAAGGTGAAAATGTCTACCACAAATACATAATTTTCTTTTCACTTCATTGTTCTCTCTCCATCTGACTTGGCAGGTGTGCTGAGCAGGAATGGTCTGCAGATCGATCCTGAGGCAATCAATGACACGGCAGCTGGCCAGAGCTGAACACCAATGTGTTGATCGCCTCCAAATCAATTCACACACTGCTCTTGTTCAGGTTACCTGCCATTTCTGAAGAAGGGAGGGACGGAGAAGTGAGAAGAAAATTGCACAAAAAGTATTTTGGGACCTTTCTAAATAGGCCACTTACTTGTAACCCTTCCTCTGTCGTATGTGCGTTTATACTAGATGTAAGTATGTGATAAGGTTACAATGCAATGCCTTGTTTGATGACTTAAGACGCTGCTCAAAAGGAGCAGAGAGGGGCACTGGGGGATGACTGGCAAATTGTGTGGAAGAGACAGAGCGGTCCTGCGTATCTTCACTGTTTTCCACCTTGCACATTAGGTATTTAAACTAGTCAAGCATTGCTGTTTGGATGTGTGCAAGCTTAAATAATCAAGCAGGGAACTGTGCCACAGGGAACTGTGGCTCCTAATTTCTGAACACTGCTCAAGGTGAACAGTTTTTGTTTTGCTTTAATAAGCCAGAAGTTGTGCATGTCGAAAGTGCCTTTTGTACAAAGATCTCAATTTACTTGGCAAACTTCCATGCATTAAGTCTCCCTGCTTTGCTGTCAAGGAGTGAGGTATTGTTATCTCCATTAAGAGCAAGTGAGCCAGGAATAAATGCCTAGTCTCTTACTTGCTACTGCTTCCTTTTTTTTTTTTTTTTTTTGGCCTTTCTTCAGATGGATAGTAGCCCTTAATTTAGAATGTAGGTTTTTGGGGCCAGAGATGGTTCTGACCTCAACAGAACAGGGAAGGCAGCTCATCCCCATGCCAAAATGAGGACCTCTCCCTTTTTCTTCCCCTGCAAGCGGCTGGCTGTGACCCAATTCAGTGCTATCCTTAAGGATTCTCTTGTCTGTGCCGCAGTTGCTATAGTCCCTAGGGAAGCAGTCAGTAAATAATTTAGGGGTAGGACCACCCAGCAGCCCTCTTCCCTGCCTGTCACTGACATAACTGTGCCTTTTGCCAGGGTCTCTTGTATGGGAGCACGGATACCTATGGTCAGAGGGTAATCTAGCAGGGAACCCTCTTCTAGGCAAAGGTAGCAATTAATTGGGTCCTCTGGCTTCATACATGGTACATGTCCATTTTGGGGGAGTGGGGTGGGGAGAATAAGTGCAGTTGGCTGAGTGAATTGCTAAAAGCAACGCTGAAAGGCAATGGCAGATCTGCGAAAGGACTTGAATATCATACACTCCAGCTCATGCTTCTTCAATAACACCAGTGCTGGATGATTAAATAGACTCGGACTGTCACTGTGCAGAGCTCTTTGTGTGCCCTCTTACAGCTTAGGGTACCATGAGCCTTACATGGCGTGGGAGCTGCAGCCCTCTTAGAGCAGAAGATAGTAACAGCATGCTTAGAATAGGTACAGCCATGTCAATAAGGAAGAACTAGTATTCGTTTATTTTGTTTATTACCCATTAATTTTAAGGAGTGCTGATGTGCTTGTCTATTTTTCAGTAGTCCAATTGCAGCTAATCCTAACAGGAAGTAAATATTGGCCACTGCCTTAGGAACACATTGGATCGCAAGCAATTTGTGGCAGAAGTTGTCTTTTTGTTTGACAACTGATGTGATGGGGCCTTATTTCTAACTGGGGAACAAGAGTTCAAAGGCTGTTTGTCACATGTCCTCTCCTGCTCTGAGATAAAGCTGACAGGTGGAGCCAGGCAGGTGACCGTATGGCAGTGCCCGATAGTGAGCTGTTGCCAATTGCGAAGTATTTGCTGAGTGCAACAGGGGAGATCCAGAAAGAATTAAGTGTCTGCAACAGCATAAGCACAATATTTCTTGCTGTTCTCCTAGAGAATGGCTTATTCTGTTGCTTTGTGTAAATTCTGAGAGGATACAAGATAATCTACTGTTTGTAATACAGAGTTACGGTGGGGTTTTGGTTGTGGGTTTTGTTTGCTTTTTTAAAAATCACATTTGGTCATCTTCTATACGCCCTTAAAGTTTTAAATCTGTACATGGGATATGTATTTAAGGCAGGCATTGCTTTGGATTGGTAGGCTGCACTAGAAACAGGCCATCTTCACGAACACTGCATGGGTAGTTTCAAAGTTTGTGACTTGCAAAGATTTTCAGGAGTCCAAATGCAGTAGCTGCACAATGTGTAGGAGGTGATGCCTGGACTGCAGTGTTGAAGTTAAGGAGATGGAGCAAGCTAATGGAGTGCTTTACTCATCTGGTATTTATGATGGTGATTTTCATCTGTAACAGGCATCTCTGAATCCCAGATGGATGGATCTCGCGTACTCAGCATGGGTACTAGCCGGCTATGCAAAGGATTAGTGATGGGTTGTTGAGCTTTGAGACATCTAGAACTTTTTTGTGTGTTGGCTTTCATGAGAGAATCCTGTCTATCATGATTACATCTCAGTGCAGGGCTGGCTGGCAGCATCTGGAGAGGGCTACCATAGCGATGCTTTGAATTATGTGCCAAATCTAGTGTTCACCATAGGTATGGAAAGTATACAATAGCCATATTTATGGCTTACAGAGTCTCCCAGCCCTTGTCCTCTCATGTAAAGCCCCTTTACTCATGTAAATAGCCCCTTTGGAGCTGGAGTTGCAAAGAGGTTGGAAATAAAGGATTGTCTTACTAGGCTGAGAGTCTAGAGGTGCTGATCACCATGGAAAACTAGGGAAGGTGGCAAGACTAAAGGTTCTCACAATTACCTAGTTAATGGTACTATTGTTTAATGTGCCAATATACTTCACATGTTGCTTTGTCTGTGTGATAGGGAAACAAAGATGGACATCCTTAACATCTTGAGAATAGTTCTTGAGGACTCTTGTGTTATGAGACTTGCCCACATCTGGCTTTCATCCAGATAATTCAGGCTTTAGGGCAGGTGTCCTTGCTGAAGTGTAATCTGAACCATTATCACTCTGAGTTGCCCAGCTCTGGTCTTTCAGAAAAGCCTGTGGGGCTTTACTGAACAAGCCTAGTGTTGTCTGGAGTTGGGCCAAGGTCAGAGCAAGTAGAAATCATCTTGTCTTCTGGCCCTCTCTGACTCTCATGGGCTTGAGCTGCTGTCCTGGGGCCTGAACACTGGAACTGAGGAACAGCTCACCCAGCACTAGTTATATTAGCTGTAACCCCAGCAGCTGGAAACTGGCATGGGATACCCATCAGAACTGAGAGACTCCTGTAGATGCTTAATCTAAGTGATGGAGGTGTTGTCATGGGGACAAAAAAGCACTGTCATTTAGGCAAAATGAGCACGGTGCTTTTCTAGTAGAGATACTGATGGTTTCTTATCCTGTATTGCTTTTGTGCAATGTAACTCTTTAGAATAATCTAAGATAGCTGAAGTCTCTCTTGAACCTGAGCTTTACAGCTATGGCTTTTGTTGGGCTCAGAAGGTCTGTTTGGTGTATTTTCCATCTCTAGGATGTGGGGATGGAAGATAATGAGACCTACTGATTGCTGCCTTCTGATTACACCCTTGAAAATATTCCCATGTTTGGCTGTTGCTTGGAAGTAAAAACACAGACTAGGACTATTTTCTTGTCTTGGAGAATAAAATATATTCCTTCCCTCTTGAATGTGGTTCCTCTGCTGTCCCACTAACACACTTGGCTCTGACCCAGAAACGTGGCTGTATTCTTTTGGACCTTCTCTGTGGCCTGATGGAGCCTCTCCTCCTGCAGACCTTCAGTGAAAACTACTGAGGGAGGCAGGTGGGGAAGAAATGAAAGGAGAAGGCATGGGGGAAAGAAGCCTGATAAACTTACAGCGTTCAAGTTCTGACTTTGGCCTCTACTTTCTCCAGCTGAGAGCTGGTCCTTGAACCCTCGTAGGGGACCTCTGTAGCTCCTGGATTCTCTCATTATTTCCTCCCCAGGGCCTCTCAGCTTGAATTGCCACATTTTGTTGTTCTCACTCAATCTGAGCACTGACACAGAATGGAAATGCAATGCCACCTGACCGGGATGACCGATAAAGGCTGGGGAAAATTGTATATTCATGGCCATAATCAGACTTAAGAGATGCAAGGAAATAAAACTTAACCTGCCACAATCCCAGTTATTTCTCAGTCTAGTAATCTTTTAACCCGGCATGGGAGGGTACACTGATAACTTTAATAGTCTTGCACAACAAATGCAGTGTCTCGCACAGGCTGAAATGTGAGGACTGCCAGGATAAATGCCGATGGCCTAGGAAGTGCATTGCATGGATTCTATGCAGGCCCCATTGATGAGTGTTTCCAGGATCATCTTCCTTGCAGGTGGAGTCTTGGTGAGATGTGTCCACATGAGCTGTGTTGGGGATGGAGGGCTGGCTTTGGGTGCCTCTTCCCCGTAGCGCTGAGCTTTGAACCATAGCAAGGTTCTGGCTGCAGGCCTGAGACACCTGTTTGATCTACTATCATCTGCTTCGAGAGGGGTTGTGAATCTGAACCCAGGGTGGGAAATGTCCCAGAGCTCCCTGTGAGCCCACCATGAGATACACCCCAGTTCTGCAGAGTTCCTCTGGGAAAGGAGGGGGTGCACTGGAGGGGGATGAAACAGCTTGTAGCTGAGCGGTACAGCCTCCCAATTCTGTTACAGGCGGCGGTGGAAGGGCGTTCCTCGTTCAGCCACGGAGGACTTTACCTTGTCCCTCCGCACCGGCAGAGGCGGCCTCCCAGCTTCCCGCGGGCCGGGGCCGGCGGTGCCGCGCTCCGGCCGCACGGGGGCGCCGCCGTCCCGCGGACGCGGCGGCTCCGCCGGGACAAAAGGCGGCGGGTCCGGCGGCACCGCCCCGGGCTGGGGCCCGGCGGGGGCCGGGCGGGAAGGGCCGGGGAGGAGGGCGGGGAGCGGCGGTGGCGGAGGCTGCCCGGTGACTCATGGCCAGGCTTTGCAGCTCGCTGGTTACGTTATTGAACCTTCGCGCCGGAGGGAAACCCCGAGAGGGACGGAATTTTTTCAAGAGCAAATGAGCGTGATGCTTTCGGGCAGGATCCCAGCGGTTGCTTTGCCAGGCCGGAGTGGGCCGGGAAATTACTTGTACTTTCATTCCCCTCTTTGATCCCAGCCGGTATGTAAAAGCATCGCAATTACACTTAGGCAGCACCTTTTACCCCACAGCATCCAAATTCAAATACAAACCAGAAGATCAGCTTCTTCCTTTTTCTTTTTTCTTCCTTTTTTTTTTTTCTTTTTTAAAGCTCCTTGAAAAAGTTATCGAGTGGGCGCTCTGGCTCTTCCCTGGTTTTTCTTTTGCGATCTCCCTTTTGTTGGTTGTACGGGCTGAAGTCCCCTGGGTGGCAGCCCGAGCTACTCATTCATCATCATAACAACCGTTTAGTGTAAAATTAACAACAACTTAACTACTACAGCAATAAACATGGTCCTGCATTACCACAGATTGATGAGGATTACTTAGTTACAATCAGCTGGGGCACAGACAGGAGAGGAGAAAGGCTGCCAAATCAATAGCTTTCCCAAAGTTTAAAACTTAACCTCCTCCCTTTAGTGGTGCTGATGCTCGGGGGCTTGTTGTGGCTGGGTTGGGAGGAGGAAAAAGGAGGGAGGGGAATTTCCTCCCCCTCACCCCGAAAGTTGGCACTTAGTATTTGCTTTGTGGGACGAAGAGGACAAAGTCTATTTCTTAGCGTGCGTATCTGTTCACACATCTGATTTCTTCAGCTTGTATCTTCAAAAAAGTCCGATTGGTTGATTATCTAAATATATTTTGCCTTTAATTCCTCCACTGTTTAAATTCGCAGTTTAACCTTCTAAAATGCAGCAGCGGACCCCTGAACGAGCTGACAATCGATCCCAAAACAACAATGCATGAGAAAGAGAGATACTCTCGGGCAAATCGGTCCGGACTGTGACTAATACGATATGTTGAGTATCTGGCTCTCATTTCCCTTGTAAACTCAGAAACGCTCATCACAAGAAACAAAGGAGAAGGGGAAAACAGTTAAGTACACCTAGAGCTGCATCCAAACAAAAGAAGAAAAAGCCTAAACAAACCCAAGGTTTTCTGTTTCTCCCTGAGCCAAGTAATCCCTTTGATTACATCTAATACCTGCCAAAACCCAGATGGTATGCCCACCCATCTCACAGTGTGATAATGCCACATTGTGAAATCTACCCATTAATATTAATTGTCAGCTAGAGAATCTGTCTGAACTACTAAAGCTTGAGGTTGCCTTGAGAAAGCAGGGCATGATTTAGCAGGGATTTTAAGATAATTCTTATTCTTTCGTTTTCTATCTAACATACATAGAATGTTAAACAACAGCCCTAGAATGCGATTCTAATTCCTGCTTCTCACAAATCTGGTCTTAAACCACTGGGTATTTGGGGTCTCCACCTACTGACCAAAATATTAGCTTAAATTGCTGGGGGTGTGCAGGCTCCACATAGGTACACCATACTGCACTGACTGAATCCTGACTCCCTGCTCAAAAAAGATATGCCTTGCCATGAACATGTGACTTTTCTTCTTTCTTTCCATCGCTTCCCAAATACCCGCTCAGTAATGGACTTGGTAATCCTTGAGAATTACTAGAGAAGTCTTTTGGAAACTTTTTTTTTTCAATTTATTATACACATTGTAAACTCAGTGGTTGAAGATAGTGGGGAAGGAGAGGGGGAAAAAAAAAGTGATAGTGGAGCGATGGATCTGCTCTTTTCAAATTTTGAGGAACTACAGCTGAGGTTGAGACAAAAAGGTCCCCATATCCTCTGAAAAGAGAGAAAGAGAAAGAAGTGTACGTGAGAAAAGATAGAATGAATATGTATCAGCATATATCATATTAGCTCTTGCTGGCTCATTTCAAGCCCTGTTTTCAGAATAATAGTAGTCATTATTTATTATAAGACCTGGCTGTTGTCATTTATCTGTAGGCCTAAAACCCTCTCAGTTTTAGACTGATTGCAGCTCTGCTGATGTGTAAAAAAGTAACCATAGGATCCTGCTGTGGCTCAGACACTATGCCACAGAGGCAGGTTCTGGTCTCCGACAGCACTGAACTGTCCAGGAAAGCAGTGATAAATCCTGATGTATGCTTGCCACGGTTTCAGCCGGGACAGAGTTGTTGGATGTTGGACCTGAAGACACAAACATTTGTGTTTCAGCCCCTAGTCAAGACACTTTGTTACTAATCTCTAGCATAGATGCTATATGTACTAGTGGCTCGATGTAGGCTGGCACTTCTAGGATAGAGTAAAAAACTTATGCAAACAAGACTGTGGCAAATCTACTGGGGCCTGGAAATTCAGGTTCCGAAGTCTGCTATTCATTTCTTCCCTCATTCCTTTGCATCTGGCTATTCTGCAGCAATTTAGGTAATAAGGCTCTTTGAAATGGGAACAGTCAGACATATAAATATATGAATATGTAAATCAGATTTGTATTATCAGAGCTTCATATCAGTATAGGTGTGCATGAGGATGTGTTTCTTTCTCTGTCATTTTTCTTCCCACCGAAAAGCTTTGTGGCTCGCTTGTCTCCTTGGAGCAGGACCTGGGTCTCTCAGGGCCCCACCAAAAGAGGTTTTTGGTTATTTTTTGACAGTCACGGCTCTTTGGAAAGATACAAACTGCACTTACCCAACATCACCAAGAAAACACATTGGCATGGGCTTCATAGAATGCCTGAAAATCTGCACTGCTTTCCCAAGAAGTTGCCACCACCAGCTCCTATGTCACAAACAGCCAGCCTGAGCCTGCTCTGTGTTACTTTTGCATCCTCTCTCTGGTATCAGCTGAGGGACACCAGGAAGAAAGAGATGCGAAATAAAAAGTGGAACAAAGCACCCCTTTCCTGCCACTGCTGAAGCTGGTGGCAAGAGTCCTGCTGATTTCAGCAACACTAATGTTGTTAAGAATAGGTCTATACTGAATTCACTGTTGTGTCTGTAGCTCGTGTAAACTTATCTTGACTTAAAACGTGTGTGCACATGTACGGTGAGGGGAAATGTACAGTTTTTGGCAATTGAAAGTTAAATCAAAAGGCCACTTTTCCCGTCTGTTATTTTTGGGCCCAGCCTCCCGAGGGTCAGCCTGATGACATTTCATGCTGCTTCTAATCAATTTTATACCAGGAAGCAGTGTGAGAGCTGACTACCAGAGAGCTGGAGTGGCATGGAGCTCAGCACTGGGAACAGAGCTGGAAAAATATGTTGGGGATTTTGGGGCATAAACAAATGTTTCCTAATCTGGACTGCAACTCTGTCAGGCATGTACTGACAAGCAAATGTCGATTGGAGCTGAAAACCAGCAGGTTCTACTACAGTGTAACCTGTAAATCCACATCTTGACAGGCATGTTGTGGTACGCAGAGCTATAGTCTTTGGGAAATAAGGTAACACAGAAATCAGATCATGGAATCAAATAGTGTGATTATCACTGCTTTTTTGCTTCGTATAGCCAAAGGAAGTAGGTAGTAGTTTGTACTCATTATTTCCTATGTGATTGTTTAGATCAGACGATTTTTTTTGGAGCTTGCAGCCCTGGAGGACTAAATGATTTTGAAGACAGACCCTTTTTACCCTGGCCTGTTTCTCCCCAATATCCTTTCCAACCTGTGACTGTCTCTTCCATGGCTGGGCAAACACAGATACGTATGTACTCACTCCTGAGTGCTCAGTTTGTTGCTCCACACACCGTATAGAGAAGCACATGGGAACCACATATAAGAAGAGGAAGAACTAAGAGTAGTGGGGTCAGAGCTGGAGCAAGACTTAGCAGTAGGGCTGGCAAGACTGAATTTTGCTGCCTCAGCCATGAGATCTTGGGACCAGGCTTGGTGATCGTGGAGCTGTTGGAGGTTAGACAGTGGGAAATGACTGCTGCTGTCAGAAGGGAGCTGCTTTTCCAACCTGAGCTTCAGCAGCAGCCGCCCCAAGTACTTATTCTGTGGCAGCAACAGGAGCAGTAACCCTGGCTCCAGGGGACTTGACAGACCCTGACTGGTTGCTGTTGTAGTCAGCTGCTTGTCCTGTCCCTTGAAATACAGGAAACTATATTTATCTGGAAGAGCCTTAAAATATCAAGAAGAATCTGCAGGAAATATGGTTGAGCTTGGTACTCACACTCTGCGGTGTGCTTTTGGCACGTGTGAAATTTCTGTTTATGGGGATTTCTAGCACGTTTGCAGTCATAACGTGCAAACAGCACAGCTGCATGGGCTGCACTGATCTTTGCCTTTCAGGTAGATTATCCCTACACAGTTCTCAGTGGAACCCGTACGCTAAAGAACCCCCGTTAAAATAGCAACATATAGCTTACATTGTATGCAGTTGTAATTCTTCCTATGTCCAGGGCTGGTGCTTTTGACCAACACTTCCTATTTTCTGAGGAAAGGTTTCCCTCAGCACAGGCAAAACTATTAGGACCACTCACTGCCTGTATTGGCAGTGAGGGGTCTGCAGGATGCTGAGTGGCTGACTTGATCCCAAGGCTCGTTTCTAGAGTAAGAAGTGAGCTTCTTGAAGAGTTAATAGTGGGCAGTTTGGGATGGAGCTCACCATGCTGCATCTATTTTTAAAATGAACTATTTAATCTGGCAGGGAAGAGGTAAAAGATTAATTTTTATTTTAGCGTATAAATGCTGCTCTAACAGTAAATCTGAGGAGTGTTATCATTGTAGCCCACCCTGAAGGGCAGCTCTTTAGTGATCAAATAGCAGAGTTCTGATGGTTTGAGCTTGGGCTTTTCTCAGTTTAAGGAATTACTGATCTGCCTGCTCCTCTTGCAGAGCAAAGCTGGGAGAAAGCATCATGTTCCAGCATTTCAAGCTGCTTTAGTGCCAAGTATTAGACCAAACTTAACCTTCATCAGCAGTTGAATCTAATGGTGTGGTTCTGTAGCTGATTTAAATCAGTACTGCACTGGTTTGCTCTCTTCTCCGCCCTGCAGCTGTGTGCTCGTTTTCTGCTTCTGGTGCTCACCTCTCCCTTCACTTGCTTGATACAGTTTGCTGCTGCTGAAACCAGCAGAAAACCATCTTGGCAAAAGGTAGCAATTTTTTTTTTTTTTCTTGGCTTCAAGAGCTGAATGAGGTCAGCAGGGTGGCAGTGCCAAGCCTGGGCTGGAAGCATCTCTTGTGTGGACAGGTGTGATTCCACAAGATGGGTGAGCCACCCTAATAACTCACCGCTGCTGGGAAAAGTGTTCCCAGAAGTGGTGTGGTGCCACCCCTGTAGATGGTGGACTTGGCCAGCCTGTCGAGTCACAGCTTTCCCTATGGAGATTCCCAGAGGATTGCCTGTCACGAGCCCCGGTGACTTGCCCAAGATTACAACCACAGATGGTGCTAGAGCCAAAATCCCAAACTAACTGCAGAGGAACAGAACCTCATTCCTCTCTGTAGTTTAAATGAAAAATTTATTTTGATTAAGAGAACCCAAAAAGGAACCTCATGCACCTTAGAATAAAGGTACTTGGAAAGCGACATCCTGGACTAAGGTCTTTTTTTCCAAGCACCTTTTGTTCAGGTTAAATTGCGACAGTAAACCACAAAACATAGACTTTTAGCCCATGGGAAGGGATGCAGTTCTCCTGAACTTCCACTGGGCTCCTCTGCTGTTACAGTCAACAGAAGTGCCAATTAAACGCTTCCTACTCTGAACGGAGCTAGTTTCCAGTTGAGATCCCAGCCTGTAGGCTCGGTATTGTTTCTGTCTAGAGGTCTGTATTACCAAAACTGACAGGTGTCACAGGGGTTACTCTGTTCTTAGTACTCTTTTGGATTTTAAAAAATCCTGAAATATTAAAAATATCTGAGAAGAAAAGGTGTTTCTTATATATTGGAAATCCTGTTACGTGGCACCGTTCTGTTTTCCAGGCTGTCCAGATGATAGGTTATGGATGATACTGAAGCTCAGAATTATACAATGACTATTGTGTTAGGTTTATACAATGAATACAGTGCCCTCTGGTTGAAGCAGGTTTCTTTTCCTCTTCATATTTATTTTACGCCTAAGTGAAGTAAGGCCTTAGGTTTATATATTCTCTCTATATAAATATTTCTCTATTTTTTTAAGTGTTCATGAAAAGTGTGACAAGATGTCCAGCAAGGTCACAAACGAAAGCATAAATAGCTGCAATTTACCATCAGTAGTTAGCAAACAAGATACCCTCGAGGTAAGCAAGCTGATAAAAAGAGGGCAGAGATGTATTAAAGATGCATTATTTGGGGGTCTATGGATATAATTTAGGCTTCACAACAAGGTCAGACTGATTTAATTCTCTCTGCAAAGGTCAGTCTGAGGCCTGGCAGTACTAACCTCTGTGCTCTCCATCTGTCTGCACTCCAAGCCAGACACTTTCAATAGGTGATTGTGTGTTCATGACTGGATACAAACACATTGAAATTACCTCCAGGTCTGGGCCTCTGAAAGTGTTTACTTGGAGCCACTGCTGACCCTGGAGTAGCTGATACCTACGGAACTTTATACTTGGCTGCTGCTTTGAAGTGTTGTGAAGAACAACTGATATTCACGATTTCCTAATGTTGCAAGTGCCGATGAGTATTCAGCTTTATAAATGCGTCACTGTAGTGTCATAAACTTTTTATGCAGGTTTACTCTATGACCCTTGAAACATTTTTATTTTTGAGCACTGGTAAAAGTATAATAAAGTAAAGGGGGAAAAAAACCCCAAACCTTGCAGTATTCACTTCCTCCAAAATGAGGAAAAATGAAGAAACCAGTGTTTGTGGACATCTTTATTTGATAGTCCAGGTCTTTTAAAAATCTTCCTCTATAAGCAGGGAATTCTTTAAAAATAATTGACAGGACAAAATAAATATGCAACGTGCTGGTATCTGTTAGTCATTTTCTTGCTGCTTTTTTCACTTCATGCTAAACATTTCTGAATTCTCTTTTCATTTTAAGTAGGAAAAGGGTTTATTAATCTGAATGCAGCAACTAGAGAAAATGAGGCTATTGAATTCTTTGAGCTTTCAATAAATATTTAGCTCACTGAAATAGCCACACACAGTAAATGGCACTTGCTTTAATGAAAAAAGACCTGCAAGTTTAGTGGAAGATACACTTAATTTTAAAAAGAGTAAAAGACCTAATTTTTACCTGCATGATTTGGACTAAAAGGAGGTTATGAATTGATATTGCTTTCAGTTTAGGTAGAGGGTATAAAAGTAAAATTATATAAAATGGCATGAAATAATTGAAAGTACTATGCTAAAACCCAAAACAAACAAAAAAGGCTCCACGCAGTGCTCTTTCTCTATGAGGTACTGTAAGTCTTCTTAGGTACAATGCTTATATGGACCTGGTTTCAGTAATTATTTTACATTCATACAGTAAACAGACAGTTTTAAAAGTAAAAAAGGGTGATCCGTTCTTGAACTAACAAAATCCAAATCAAGGATGCAACTCTCCACAGAGTATCTCGTCCTCTGTTCTCAAGCCTGCCTACTGTAAACTCACCTAAAAAGAGAGAACTGCAAGAACAATAATACAGATCATAACAAAGTAATTTTAAGTCAGATTTTCAGATTTCTACCTGTATTCCTCAGATTAAATAACACCTCTGGTAAACAAATTCTGATCTTAAATGATAAACACTTTTTTTTCCCCCCAGGTATCTTACGAAATCAGCCATTGCTCTTGTGCATGATGTGTGCTGATGAATCAGAGATAATATTTGACTTGTAAGGCTGTTTCAGTGGGTCAGCTTTCTTAAATTAGATGAAGGCAGGGAGAGAATATGTGCGGAGATCACAAAAATATTTAGGAAAGTGATACAGTGTGGAATCCTGTTTTTTTTGAGTGCTTGGTGCCTGACCCAGATGCCCATGTGCACAAGTGTGGCTGTACACACACCCATGTACGCACTTGTGTTTACTTTCTAAGAGACAGCACTGGTGGCCAGCTCACCTTTTCACTAGGTTCAAAGGTTGCTGGAACACCACCTCTTTTGAAAAGTGTGCTGCTGTGCGTGGATTAGCCACGTGGAAACAAGACAAGGAGTCACGTCCCCGTGAGGGAACACACAGCCTTTGTGGGGTCCTGTCTCCCACTGGCTGAAGGAGCTGGTATGTGAACTTGGGCTCTTTTCACTGAGTAGGTATTTTTAGAGCAATTATTATTTGTGGTATTGTTGTCTAGCTACAGGAGTATTAAGGTATTCATTACACCAACTGTTTGCTTTAAAATACTTTGCAGGTGAGCTTTTATTGCTCAGGAATGGTGCCAGATGGACAGTCCTAAGGAACAAAGTCCTCACACTATCTGCAGAACAGGTATGGCACAAGCAGTGGCACATTAAATTTTCCTCCTCTATCTCCCTCTGCTACCAGCTTTATCTCAGGAAGGACAAGCTCAGGAGGAAGAGGGCACCCCAGAGTCTGTGCCTCTTCAGAGAAATGAACATTAGATCTGCCTGTTGAGGTGGCAGATTGGAGACATATTTGATGCACGTCCCTGAGGGTTTTTGCAGAAGCTACTTGGGGTCGGGCTCTTGGCAACTTCTTAAAGCATCCTTCCTAGAAGAGGAGACAATTTCTGGAGCAGTTTTTGTCTATTGCATGAATCCACACCAAACAGGCTTTACGAATGTTTCTGATTCCAGGACCTAGAGCTTTCATATACCTTTTTGAATCGGTTCTATCCCTTCAGTTAGGGGAGAGACACACTTTCCAACAGAGACTGAGCACTGGTGAGGAGCTAGTAATGTCCATCCTTGTGCCAATACTGTGAACAGAACAAACTAACCTGTTGTGTGTGGTTCCTTAATGACAGTCCCTGTGCTTTGTTTGCATCTCACTTATTCGAGTGGCATACTGCTTATCAGATACCTGTTGTGGACTGCTTTGTAACACAGAGGCACTGTCCTACATGCTTTCCATCCCAAAGTCTGTCTGGCTTCTTGCTTTCCTGAAAAAGCAAGCTCAGGACAGGCTGAAAATGCCACCAGCCCTGTCAGCTCTTGGGAGAAGCGCTCATCTACCTGACTGACACACTGTTTTCCAGAAAAACCTTAGTAGGGTCTAGGCTTTAGGCTAAGAACGGCTTAAGTTAAGAATGGAAACACTGACAAACCCTTAATATTACAATATCGGTAATATCTACCATAGTGTGATGTTCTGCTGTAGCAAATTCTTAATTGGGGAAGGACCACTTGAAGTACAGCGCTGCTTCTTGTGCTTTGCTTACTTTCTGCACACTTGAAACGGAAAATGGAACTGGGGAGTCTCATAAGAACATATGTTTTTTTTCTCGCTGCAGCAGGGTGTTCTGAGTTGGCCTCGCACCGCACTCTTAGGGCTGTAGGAGTTTAAGGGTTCAGGCTAACCTCATCTCAAAGTGCACATTTTGCCCTTTGAAACAGAAAAATCTTACGCCATGAAAATGGGCAGCTATTTTTTGATCATGCAGTCATAGCATTTTTCATGTGTGAGACATGACATGCTCTGTCAAGCCACTGTATTCAAACTTCCCCTAATGTATTTCATTTTTATTAGCGACGAAGGACAGGTGATTTGAATCTTAATACTACAGCGTGATCTGTATGTGAGGTGTAGAACACCTAGGTGTGCAGTATGATACAGCTATTGCAATGAGATCACATGCTTTGCATGTAAATCTCGAGGTGGTTTGCTGTACCCAGCCGTGCTAGGGGCATTGGTGGAAATTAAAATGTGAGTGGTACGGGCCACTTTAATGCCATCATATCTCCCTTTCCTATTGTTAAGTTTTAGATTCTCCCCTTACTGTGTATTTATACTCCTGCTAATTTCCAAGGGAGCAAAAAAGCTGCTCCTTGTATTGTTAATTATTTTTAAGCAGTGCTTTTGAGAAGTCAGTCTTTTGGGGAGGAGAAAGCATCGGGCATTAGGAAGATGAAGACAATTTCTGCATTGCAGAATTACCATCGAACACGTGCCTGTCCTGTGGGATGGAACTCTAACAATTCATAGCTCTCCTGTCCTCGTGTTCCTTGCGAAACTCACTCCAAGTCAAGATCTTCCAGTTCATGTCTTCCACGTGCCTGAACCTGGCTATTTGGTTTGAATGGCTCCCTGCACTCCAGAAATGCTCTCCCTTCTGATCTGTAGCTGGTAGGAGCAGAGTGTTTGGCGCAGGTTAGCTGAGCTGCAGCTAGGCAAGAAATGGAATAAACAGGTTTAAAAAAAGTCTGTGTTCCCAGGTGCATAAAAGGTGCCTAAAGCTGAAGGACAGCAAAGAAACAACTCTAGTAAAGTAGGAAAAAAGATAAAAATGTTACTTTGTTCTGTGCATTGCAGTGTTTGTGTGGTGAGACGAGTCTTGGGGAGCAGCAGCTGCCAGTACGGATGGTTTCCCTAAGTGCTCGCAGGGAGTCCTGCTCCCAGCATAGACCAGGGCAGGCACTGCCCTGCTGTGAGGCCTTTCTCCTGGGATGAGCAGAGGCCTCCCTGCGCTCCAAGCTGATTTCAGAGCGTGGCCTCCACAGCACTTAGGGAGGTCACAGAGTTTGCAGGCACTGAAGGAATGTGCTTTTGGCATTGGCAAAGCTCAATACCAGAGGAAGCAATCCTGTTTGGTTCCTCATTTTTTCTCTGCAAAAAGAGGGCAGAAAGAGGACAAAGATGAATTTCTCTTTCAATGGACACTAGTGATGCAAAGTGCTACATAAAAGCTGAGTAGCATAAACCCTTCCCTCTTCCCCTCCCACGCAGAGAACCAGAACAAGTTGTATACGCTGCTTTACCCGTATTTTGATGTCTGAGGGCACGCACAGATTTCAGGCTAGCTCTCTATCAGGGACAGTTTCCAGAGTATGGTGTGGGAAGCAGGATCAAACTTTTAATGTCTGAAATTAAAAAGGACATCTTGTTTAATGGGGGAAAATCTTTGAGACATTTGCAGATAAATAAAAGAAACAGCATTTAACAACGCGGACAAAGTCCTGACCTGAAGCGTGATGATCTGTACAAACACCTTTCATACAGCTAGAAGTTTATAGTGTTCTGCAGTGTTGTTTATGTTACTATAAAAAAAGGTGAGAAAATATATTCAGTTACTTTCTGTTTCCCCCCATTGAGCAGATGGCAATTTATAGCTCAAATTGTTTTTTAAGCCATTTCACATTTTACTAATAAGTACAATATGCTTTTCAACAACAAACCACACTTAGGCACTTTTGCAGAGGTTACATGATTGCTCAGGTAGCTCAGAAAGCAAAGAATTTATGAATCCTGTTGCATTTTAAGGGTGAATGTTTTCCGGTTACTTCTCACATGGTGGAAAACACAAGCTAAAAACTCTCCTACTTCTTGTTTCAAATTATTTCTAATTTTGGAGGCCACAAATAATACAGCGTGTGTGCTTTAACCACCTAGATTTGAGGGTGTTTCTACCAGCTATGTTCCTGGTGGAACGAGCCATGCTTTTTCAGGAGCTGAATATTCTTTATATTTGAAGTGTATAATCATATGTGTAGATGGCCATTAGGAAAAGCAAAGAAATATTCAGCAGTTCTATTTTGGGAAGTTTTGGTGCTTTAGAATGAAAACTGTTAATGCTGCGCATATTGGAAAATTCTCACTGTTGCATCCATGGTTTTATCAAAACCTGTTCAATTATTTGAGTGCAGAAATAAGGAAGAGTGTTTTTTATTATTAATTGACACTCATTTTTAGCTGGCATGTGGTGGCAGGTCCTCCAAACAAACGTGAGACACAGATTAGAGCTGAAAGTTTTGGAAATGTTCTAAATCTTTGTAGTATTGCAGGAAGGAAGTGTAATATTAAACTGACAAATTGAATATATCTATTTTTTCACTGTAATTCACAGTTTCTTCCTATTATTTTTTACTACCCGTGGAGATAAAGCAAAACAAATTCCTCAAAACAGATAGAAATATATTTCCAGATACCTTTTCCCATTAAGTAATATATCTCTCTTATACATATGTACTGTCAAATATCTATCCGTTCCTTTTCTACACTGCATCTACAGCCAGAAGTGTCGGCTATGCAAATATTGCAGAACCGACTCTTACCATATGTGCTGTGTGCCTGGCTATAGATACGCAGGAAACTCTATGTAATAATTAGAGCCTGCATATATTATCTTGTAATTATAATTTTACATAATCTGTTACATAATCTCAAGGCTCTTATGCGATGAAAAAAATCTGGTTATGTCGGAATTCTTAGGAAGAAAAATAAAATAATTGCTTGTAAACGTCCTGGCGATGGAGGAGCACGCAAGGCTATGAGAGCCCGGAGTATCTATCAACGGTAAAAGCCACGCTGGCTGTTACTAAAAATTGGAACTCGCACCCTAGGAGCGAACAGGAGTGCCTCGGCAGCATCGCTTCTGCTCCAGCTCCCTGCTCCGGAGGGAATGGGGGGGGGGCCCTGGAGCGCTCCGGCCCCGCAGCCCGGCGGGGGCTGGCTCCCTAAACACACACACACACACCCCCGGTTAAAAAATAATCATCCTGATAGTGGCAGCCCGGCAAAGCCGCCGGCGGTTGTGCTTGATCGGGGGTACGGCGGGGGGGTGTGTGTGCTTCCACTTAGAGGGGCTGGTGGAGAGGGGGGAGCGGGGAGCCGAGCGCCAGCGCGGGGGAGAGGAGAAGAAAATGAAGCAGAACTAGGAAGATGACAAAGTGGCGAGCGCTGATTTATTGCGGGAGCCTCCGCTCGTTTCCAGCGATTGAGAGGCGGCCCCGGCCCCCGCCCGGAGCGAAGCGGAGCGGGGCTCGGGTGCGCTGCGAGCCGCGGAGTGGAGCCGAGCCTGCCCTGCGCCTGTCTTCAGCGGGGGCTAAAACAACGGCGACATCGAAACAGCCCCTACCGGGGCCGCTGCCGCCGCCGAAACGGGGCGGGGCACGGACCCACCGAAAAAAAACCCAAACCTAAACATGCAGGGGAAACAACACAGTGAGTTCCAAATAAAGGGGAAAAAAAAAAACCCAAAAACCAAACCACAAACACAACGTAAATCAGATGAAATCTCCAGGCATTCATTCCCAATAAACAGCAAGCTTTATAATTTCCAGGTGTTGGGGAGAGCCGTTGTCTTATAGTTTATAAATGCCTGCTGGGGGGAGGGAGAGGGAGAACCTTTGGAGGTGAATGAAATATCAAATCACGAGGCTCTATGTAGATTTATGATTGCATAAGAGGCTCGATCATTTCCATATATTGAAATGTGCTGTCCTTTCCGCGACTGCCCAGCCCTTGGAGGGAGAGAGACGCTCGATTCCGCCTTGATCAATGCTGACTGTGAAGCAAGGAGGAGGAGAAGGGGGGGACCAGGCTGGCACCAGATGGAGCAGGGTCTAGGGAAAGGTCAAGGTTAGCTCAGGCTGCTATTGAATCGGTTGCAGCCTCACAGATAGATCTCTGCCTCGGAGGCACCCACTGGGGCTTCTCAGAATCAAATCTAATAGAAAAGGCAGTCACAGAATGAAATCGCTTCATCTGAATGCTAAAATTGTTATTAGGCTACATTAGAGAGATACTGAGCACGTGATTACCAAAAAAGGAAGCATGCCTAGCAGTTTGCAACTGAAATAAAAGCTGTGAATACGTTGATACCATCGGCAATGTGCAAGGATAATAGATAACAGGAGAGAGGGGCAGGGAGAGATGTGTGTGTGTAACTAACAGATAAACTATCAACGTGTATGTATATATCTGTATACAATTATTTGTGTTCCTGTCTGTGTGGGGGTATATTTGTACGTATGCGGATCGCAGCGCTTGACTTCTTGTGAGTCCTGTGGCAGCCGTGGTCCTCAGCACTCTGAGGACGTTTGCTAATTGATTTGGATGGCAGCTACCAACCAAGAAGCAGGAACTGACTTGGAGGGGAAGTTTGTTGGTGGGTCCTGGCAGGGCTCCACCTGCAGTCACCCTCGACGTGCGTTGCAGTGGTGTGCCGTCACTTGCATTTTTGATTTTAAGTCCTCGTGGAGTCACGGAGATGAAGTGTTGTTTGAGGCCTCTCTTTTTCTATCTTGTCTCAGGCAGAACTCTTTCTGTGTGAAATGCAGTGAGGCGCACACACGTGCACACACCCCACACACTGGATACAGGAGCATGACGCAAGCATACAGTTACATGTTTGGAGCAGTGATGCTGTCAGCTGGCTTTCAGAGATCAAAGTGAGCTCTTCCCGGTTACCATCTCCTCCACATTAATGATTCTTTAACCTACAGCACAGCAGTATCTTAAAGAAAGATTTAGTCTTGTAAAATAAATGCCGGCTACACTAGATTAAACATGATGACTGCACTCTAAGGGTTAATAAATTTAGAATTAACAGATCATCCCAGCTTGATACAGCTACTATAGATGATTTAATATGCAGCCTAAGCAGGTTGACAGTCAGCTCACAGATGCAGATAAGATCAAACAGTCTCTTGATTCAATAGATTGAATGGTTGTACTGAGTGTCTGGAAGGTGAGTGACAGTACGTATATGGCAGGGGTTCTGGTAAAGAACGGCTTCGATTCCCCACTGCTGTGCACTGCACTGGTTTTCCTTTTCTAGCAGTCAACCTTTTCCAGCAATCAAACCTGGAGTTAACATGAAAAAAAAACTCTCAAATATAGTTCAGGAGAGTTATTTGAAGTTTTCAGTAATGAAAAGCTGTACGCTTTCATAGTAATCACCATTACTATGAGCAGTCTGCACTTCAGATTCCTTCGCCACAGACAAGGCCATTGCCACCCACTCTGTCTCACAGGGATTCTCATCTGTCCACAGGCTCTGTTTGTCTGTCCATACTAGTCTCCTTCCCTGGCAGACCTAAATCCACAGAAAGAAGGTATTTCAGAGGCAGAATGACCTTGCCCAAGTCAGCCCCTAAGGCTTCCTGAGTGCAACCTTGTCCTAATGTGATCTGCTGGCCGGAGACTTCAGCCATAGGCAACCTCTATAAGGTGCAGAGTGACGAAGACAATTCCCCTGCTTTCTATCTCAGCTCTCTTGCCTTTCTGGCTTAAAAGTTTATGCCTGTAGTAACTCTTCTGTGGTTTATGTTTTCCTTCTTGCTCTCCTGTCCTATTTAAACGGGAATGTAAAACAGTTCTCGTGGAGGCTGGTGAGCAAGGAGATGACAGAATGGTCTCTAACAATTTTTATTATTTGATCAAGAGTAAAAGCTCTGTCTGAACCATTAGATTTTACCGTATGAATACGTTTCCAGGCAATTTTAAAAATGCATATTATGTATTCAATAGACCATCACAGGTCTGAGTTGTGTCTTATTGTGTTATATGGGGCCACCACCATACCAATAGGAGTATTTGCGTCAGTTACTGCACATCTGAATGCTTATAAATTAGCTGTATTGTTTACTTTGGAGGGGCTTTTTTGTTTGTTTGTTTGTTTGTTGAATACTTAAATGCCCAGTCCATGGTTTTGATAAATGCCCCACAAACTGTTGGTGCAATAAGCAACACTGCTTTGAATTTAACAGCAGGTCAAACACAGAATCCATACAAGATTGCCTTTTCTCTTTGTGATTTTTAAAATGTTCTCATGTATTTTTGCAAATGTTTAAACATGAATTATACTTTAATTTGGAAACCAGTGGTTCCTTTTAATCCCTCAAATGCCGAGTTAGAAAAGAGAGGGCCTTAACACATCTTTCAGACTACAGATCCATACCTGAGCGTCCCCAGATTTTCCTGAGTAGGTCTGCAACCCTACACGAGGACGAGCCAGTCCTTTCCCCACCCCGCGCCTAGGAGCACCTCTCAGGTGAGCTGATGGAGACACGAAAATCTTGACCTTGTCATTAGAAAGAGGCGGTATCAAACTGCCAGTGCTTCTCAGGGCGAAAGAAGAGGACTCAAACACCGCTTGCGAGAGAAATGAAGAAGTAGAAAAGCCCACAAACACACACAAAAAAGGCCGTGTGAGCAAGAGCAAACGCAGGCAGGAATTAGAGAATTAGTGGGAATCCGCGGAGCGCTTTCCTCGCCGCGGTGCCCTTCGCCGAGCCCTGCTCCGGGGCCCCGCGGAGGCTGAGCCGCGGAAAGACGCGGAGGGGCGGCCGGGCCCCGCGGATCCCCCCCCGCGGCGGCGATGCCGCTTCCCAAGGCGGAACCAGCGAAACCAGTTATCTGGCAGCAATTTGCATATTTATGGTGCCTCCTGCCGTTTTCCGTGATTGCTTTACAGGCAGGAAAGGTAACAGAAAAATATATAACCCCCTCTAAAAAAATGGCAAAAAGGCTTATACGTGCACAGGGGCTCTGATAGAAGAGTAAGCCTTGTAAAGCCCGTGGCAGGGAATTTGTTTACCAAACAGGTTTTTGTCTCAGGATTTGAAGGCAGTTGTGGTTTTGTTTTGGTTTTGTTTTGTTTTGTTTTGTTCTTTTTTTTTTTTTTTTTAAGTTCCGAGGCTGAAGATGTGAGGTCCCTGCTTCTGTGCGAGCTGCTAGAGACAAGCGCTGATCATTTCAAGGAAAAATAATTAGCCTTGTCATATTTGCCGAATGTATACATCTAAGGAGGAGGCAATCCTTGGAGAATGGGAAAAGCATTCAATAGACACTTTAAAAGTATAGTGTCATGGTACATATATTTTTTAGTCCCACTCATAAGCAACGTACAAATGTGTAGTACGGCTTTGAATATAAAAGCTAATTAGGTCTCAGTAGAGAATAGTTTCATTTTTATTGGCTCTGAGTACGGGGTCTGTCTCAGATACACCTCAGCTTCCAGATGCTTTTGGCCTGCCTTGTAGGAACTGCCGTAGGTGCGTCCCCATACATCCCTATACGTTCAGATACCTTCAGTTCTGAGTAGCACGAACCAGGCTGCCAGGCAGTCTGCAGCTCACCTCTCCTTCAGAGCTGTTCGGGAGGGGGGATTGCTGTGCGCATTGTTCCAGCCACACCTAGACCAAATTTCTCCCTGCTGCTGGTGGGGAATAGCACTTAAAGACTGGTGCTATGATATGGCCTGTATTTACCCCATGTTTATCTATAGTGCCTATCACTGTAAGGTCTGAGGGTGGCCTATTCCAGCATAGTCAGTCTATCAATCTCTCTCCCTGTGTTTACCTCTATTTCTCTCACTCTAGGCGCTCAGATGCTGTGAAACTTAATACGATAGGGCAAATTAAAGTCTAAATTGTGAATACATTAATTTCAGTATGGTAATATCAAACATTGTATGTATTTCTGATTTCTGTATTTAATTTCCCTGGCTTTTTTTTTTTTTTTTTTAAATGCTGGGGAATAGTTGCTCACTGAACAATAGCATTAGTACAATAACTCCCCCCAACCCCAGCATTCATACTTAATGCACATCAGCTTTCTATGTAATACTATACAATATACTTGCATGTTATTTTAATTGAGTGAAATCTTATTCATACCGGTGGTGGAAGGCATTCTTTTCACTGCAGTCAGAACTCATACTGTACTGTAAAAATTATATGTGCTGACAATAACAAATGGTGGCAAAACTATCCAAACTGCTCAAAGAAGTGGGCTCTTATCACGGGTTATTCACCACCACTCCTGCTACCTCTCAGCACTGCATCTTTCTGTGCAGCTTTGGGCTATATAATAATATATTCTTCTGACTGCAGGAAGGCACATTAAAATATTATTGTAAGCATTCTAACAATTAAGCTGAAATTTTGCACGGAACAAATATGGCAAAGAAGAAAATCCACAGTTAAGCTGTCCTTATTTTTAAATGCAGAAACATATCTCTGCTATCTCAGCAATTAATTCTTTTTCATCTATATCCTCACACAAATTATGTCATGTTCTGCAAAGCATGTGCATTTCTTCTTTGCTAAAGCTAAAAGCCAAACCTAAATGTCATCTGAAAGAGTAATATAAAACGAATATAGAGACTGATGATTGTGTATGTTAAATTTCAGTTCAACGCCTTCTAAGTCACTGAAAGTTGAAGCTCTAAAAAGCAATGTAATAGAAGTTATTTACAAAAGATGTTAAGGCACCAATCTAACAGCATGCTTGAGTACATGCCTACTTTAAGCATGTAAGTACAGCTGATGCGCCCAAAGATAAGTATGTGCTTAAGAATTTCGCAGTACCCAAGGCCAAGTGGATTCCTCTGGTAGGGGATATAACAAGCAGAGTTAGAGGAGGAAAATCCTTTTTTATTGCACTGTCCTTCTCTATTGAAAGCAACTAAATCTTTCCTCATCCTGTGTAGCAAAACTAATTTCTCAATGGAAATAGCTTCTTTTTGGTTGCTGATACTGAGTTTCTCAGATTAGTGAATTATTTTTGTTATCCTACTTTTTTTTTGGTTTGTTTTAATTGATTTGAGGTATAGTTGGATTTATTCGAGACAAAATGTTTGCAATTCCTCCTTTTCCTGCCTGCTACACACAGTGTAGGGCTTTACAGATTTTTCAGAGAGTTTGAGCCCCTTGGATCTAATCTTGCATGGAAGTGTGGAAAGCTTCTCCTTATGATCCCGAGAAGATCTTGTTCATAAACAGCTGCTGTGCTAGAAGATCAGTAGTTGCCCCACATATTTCATTTGGTCAGGATCAAACCAAGTCTGTCTAGCTCTCCTGCCCTTCACTGATGAACAGATACTTTGGAGATGAAGTGTGACTGTGCTGTTGTTGGACATGCCACTATTTTAAACCTAGTGTTACACACTGTTTGTTCCTGGTTTGAACCTCACCAAGAGTTTGCCCCTGCAGGGCTGGGAGCCTGGTTTAGCCTTTCCTATCCGCACAGCTTGCTCATCACTTCTGAATTCAGCTGCCTCTGGGCTGGTGGGTGCCATCTCCCCGTGGCCTGAATTGGCTGTAATTCTTTACTTGTCCTAGCTAGGAATCTCCCCAAACTGAGCAGCTAAAGTCAGAAAACGAACCAAAAAATATGTTTGTGTGAGTGACCCATCTTCCTGCTGCTCATAGGCTTGAAGATAGTGACCTGCTTAGGTAAATTACTTGGGATCTTAGCAGTGACTCATAGGAGCAACTTCTCTGTGCTTGTGCCATCAACAATTTCTGTGAGGCCAAATAGAGTAGCCCTGATGAATGGGGATTTGGATATGTGGAACATCTTGCTGAGGAGAGTCTGGATTCTCATAGTGCTTTGTTTCAGCCTGACCCACACGCAATAAACCTGCAGTGGGAGAGCCCGATGCTGCAGCCTGGCTTGGTCAAAACTCTTCCTGAAACCGAGGGAGATGCTGCTCGTGAGTTCAGGTGTGCAGCATGGCGTCCCAGCTTAGTAACGATTTGGTGAAGTGGGCTTTGGAAACTTTGTGGGGTCTAGCTCTGAGAACAATCTGTTTGTTCATGGCCTGTGGTTCATCTTTCTAGCCCTGGGTTTGTCATTGTTTTCTCTTAGGGTCAAGGAAAATTCCAAGTCTGCTTCTTAACCAACCATGCAGGCTCATGATAAAAATCATCTCTGATAAACAAAAGTTTAAAACTTGTGAAAAGTGTTATGGAGAGCAATTCTCGGTAAAATTATTTGTAAAACACAGGGATACTTAAAACTTCTGCTCAATGTTGAAAGTCAAACAGCTCATTCCTTTCAAAGTGATGCCAATGCACACTTGGGTCTCACTTCCACGCAGCTTGGAGGAAGAAAAAGCCCAAGAAGGTAAAAAGATTCCAAGAAACTGTTAGTAAAGATAACAGTGACCAATGCTCTGACAGATGTTTTGCTGTCCTTAGCTATCCTCACTGCATCTATAGGTAATTGAGTTGACCTGTATACTGTACTGTAATGTGCCAGAGCTGTATTTTGGATTGCGGGTTCAGTGAGCACCTTCCCTTCCCAGCATCATGGTTGGTATAAAGGGGCCTGTGAAATGTGCGACTGGCAGTGCATCGTGATATGGCTGATGTACAAAGCAGACACGTGTTATGAGCTTTAGTTCCCTCCTGTTTGAGGCATTTATGTTCTCTTTTCCTTACACGTTTAGGACTCTCTTTTGAGATAGATTTAAGTGCCATTTCTTGCTCATGGTCTCTTATTGGTGTATGGGTACACATAGATGGGGAAGTGTGGTATGCCCCGTGAACTCTAGGGAGCTGTAGCTTTTATGTGGGTACCTATAAGCTGTTCAGTATGGAGCTTCAGAAGAGCTAGAAGTACCAAATTCATACCCTAGATGTCAGTAAAAGAAAAAAACATTAAAACACATTAAAAATCGTTTTATAAAGGTCTGTGAATCAAGCAACGGGTTAGCCAATTATTCATAAGATAATTCCCTATATGGACTGACAGTTTGAGTCCCAAGTTTCAGCTCAATCAAATTTACACAGCCCAAGTTATAACCTCTTCAAGATGGGGATTGTAACAGGAGCGCTGACAGACCTTAACTACTGTGCCTCTTTAGTAACAAAAGCTCAACTATTTCACTCGTGCGGTGGCTGCTGGTGCTGCTATAATTAAGACTGTATGGATTTGCATTATAGGTCAAGTTCTGGGAGGTTTTAAATGCACCTAGTTTAAATGATGTTGGCTTGAAACCTAGGATAGAAACTGTCAGGGGCATGTTACATGTTTACTTATAAAAAGATACATGAACATTAACCATACAAAATGACAAATAGCTAAGTAAGTACTAGAACAGTACAAAATAAAACCAGTTTGGCTGAAATCAAGCATTTGATTAAAAATGAGATTTTATGGGCATTTACTAGTGCCATCCTCTGCCTGCCTATGCACAAGTAAAACTGTTTGTATGCTTCAAAGGAGTGTTTTTGCCATTTGAGAGTCTGTTTCCTGAGGGCTTTGTGCCATTTATTTTGTAGTCATCCCCAGAAAGTCCAGTCAAGGTTCAGGGCTCTGTCATGCTAGGTGCTGTGCAAGCAGAGGCAGGCTGAAATCCCAAACCTTGCTGGAATCCATGGAAAAAGTCTCCCCAAGTTCAGGGTTTTATTCTGGGTCCTGCCTAGGGCAAGCTGATAACGAAATCTTGTTGTCACCTGGCACTCAGATGTTTATGATCCTGCACGGACTCGCTGCTGTGCTTGCTAGTAAGCGCTTGCAAAATCGGAGTTTATTTTGAGGCTTTATTAAAAAGAGAAGGGGGAAAAAAAAAAGAGAAAAGGAAAAGCAGCGTGCCCAAGTTTCTCATGCGGGAATACTAATGCACATACTATTTCTAGAACGTGCAAGTCCTCTGCTCATTCACGGGGAGTCAGCCTGGTATGATAAGAGTTCCACCCACGTTGCCTCTGCCTGATTGAGACTATCAAGACGGTGTCGGAAAGCACCCCGTGCGATCTGCCGTTATATAATGCAGCCCAGCTCCGGAGAACTGGCAGAATTTTGGAATGTGTGTTTGGTCCTAATGTTCTGTACAGAGTTGGCAAGTGAGATTCCTGCTCTGAATGACTGACAGTTGGAGCTTCAAAGCAGGAACATTTGCCCACCAAAGTTGCTGAACCTCACCCACTGCCAAGTCTGTCACTAAATTAGCAGATAGGCAGGGACAGCAGTACCTGGTATGAACTATGACATACTCCTTTGCGCCTCTGGTCCTGATCCTGCGTGGGTCCTCATCCTCCCCATACCTGCCTGAGAGATGGAGGAAGGCCACACTTCCCAATCTTAAGCAGTTTTATGTCCTGTTATACAGCAACCTCTGAGCACCTCACAAGCTTGAATGGAGGGAGGATCACATTATTATTCAGAGAGCTGAGGCATGAGAAGAGGGATAGATACATTTCGGCAGATTTAAACTAATTTTTACAGTGTAAATGTTCTCACCTGGGCACTTTGCCCTGCTGCTGCAGGTTACTGGCCCTGCCCCGGGATGGAAGAGTGGGACAGGTGCCCACCTCTGCCCTCAGCTTCTCCAGGACATTAGCTGGAGTCTCAGGGCTCTGGTTCACATGGGATAGATGGAGGTGGGACAGCCGCTCAGCTGATGAGGCAGACCCTTTTCCGAGGTTGGTCTCCCCTTGCAGGCAGCCTGAAAAACACCATGGCCCTGGTTTCAGTGTGTACCTTGGAGTTTGCCCACAAGCAGTGAAGACATGGTGTCACGTTTTTTCCATCTGACTTTGCTCTGGGGCTGGGAGTCCATAGCCAAAGAGGAGATGATAAAATGGATGGGGGTGACAGCAGCTCAAACCTCTGCAGCAGGATTGAGGGGCATCCTCTGCAGCTTGGGCAAAGGAAGGTTGTAGAGGAAGAGAAGTTGAGGCACAAGTTTGTGTGAATCCTCAAAGCCTGTCTTTCAGTGCTGGCTTGGGTTTGTTTTCACCTGCCCTTCTAACCTGTCAGCATTTCTAGGTGTTAGCAGTCAGTATTTGAGCATTTCTAACTGTTTTTAACCGCCACGTTCACTAGCTTCATTAGTATAGCTAAGCAGAGCGACACCACCGTGTTACAAGGCTGAAGACGCTCTCTCCGTGTGTCAGAGAGGTGCTGTGGTGGCGATTGTGCTGGAAGCAGGGAGTAGAGGGGACGATGCAGGAGGAGCGGGGCACGGGGTGCAGCGGGGCAAGGGCTGCGGGGCAAAGCATTTCCCTTGCTCCCACGGCTCTCCCGATCTGCTCTCGCCCCGAGCTATGTGCCCTGGCCCTGCCTTTGCCGCCGGGGCGAGCTCGGAGGCCGCTCACATCCCGGACAAGCCGGGGACGGTCCCCTTGGGGCCGACCCCACCACCGCCAGCCTCTCCGGCAGCGCCGGGGGCCCATCCAACTCCCCCTTTCCTCACGGTGTCCGGGCATCCGGCAGCTTGCCGGGGGGACCTGGCGGGGCGCGGAGCCCTCCCCCACCCTGCAGCGCGGAGCGGCGTTTCTGGGGTTACCGTGTCTCGGGGGTGGGTGCGGGGGGGTGGTTAGCCCGGTCCTGCGGCCGGAGGTGGTTCCGTAACCCTCCCCATCGCGAAGGCAGCGCCCCGGCGCTGGGGCTGAGGCTGTAGCAAACTCCCTCGCAAGAGCTGTTTGTTGACCACATTCACGTTCAGAGCCCTGAAGCTAAAAGCACTTTACACCATAAAATAAAAGCACTGTCTTTTTTTCTAAAAGGTTACGTCTGGAGGCCACGCTGCTCATACTTCATACAGAAAACTACTGAAAGGGCTATGAAATCCTCTATGATTTACACTCCCTCTCAGTGCATTAGGATATAGATCTACTCGACTCTAAAAATACTGTGGAGTTTCTAACCGACGTGAATATATGTGCATTATTTCAGAAAGTCTGTTAGAAAACTTGTCAACACATTATAAAGCATAAACCAGGACTTGGCCATTAAATACAGAGATCAGAGACAGAATATATACTGCAGGAAGTACTGAGAAAAGTCCCTCCATTCAAAAAAGCTCTATTAGCTAAAAGTTTACACACAATATACACCAAAGGGTTTAGAGAGAGCCCGTGGACCATAATTACAAGGCATAAATGGAATCAGTAAGGGCTTTACGGTCCCCAACGCAGTTAACTGGGCTGCCAGAAAATAATTTTAATATTGTCATAATTTATTACCCACCGAAAGCCACATCAAGGATTGTAAATATAGTTACTTTGTGTCCACGACTGCTCGTTAAACAGCCTCGTTCCCTTCCCCTAAAAATACAATAAAATACAAACCCACCTGCATTATTAATCTGCGGTTATGCCGTTTTAAAAATGTCTTCTGACTCCTTTTCTTTCTTGAGGTTTGTTATCTCCCTCCAATCACATGACAATGCGAAGCGCGGGGGGGGGGGGGGGGGAACGGGATGGGGGGAGCACAGCAGTATTGCGATCAAATGCTAACATTAATAATTATCCAGACAGGATGAAATATTGTTTTTAAGGCAGCGAGTTTCCATTTAATTCGAGGCGTTTTACGGTGCTGGAATTAAGGGCATGCTAATGGTAGGAACATCCTCGCTGCCATTCATGAAAGCATCTGTAAAATTAGCTCCTGACTGTAGGTTTTAAGATGCGGTCTGGGAAGTCACCTCTGGAATCTCAAACGCGGTACGATAATAAAACAGATTTAGTTGTAACTAAGTGCTTAATTTGCTATGACTTTTTAAAGAAAATCAATGAAATGTTGCTTGTTATTTATCGGGAATAACCACAGATAGGTATTCTGATGCAGGTTGGCTTCAGAGAGCGCACAACTGCGTAATGAATTGTAATTCAGAGGACTCTTAACTGCGAACCACAGAACCTTTCAGGGGTAATAAAGTCATTACTTTTTACATTGCAGCCACCTTGAAAAGCTTTATACGTGCTATTATATATAAATCAAACTCCATATATATATATATATATATATCTCCGGTACACACACATGCCAATTTATACATACGTTTCGTACAGGAACGTATGTACGCCAGGGTACAGCAGCCAGCCCCGGAAGGCAGCGTGAGCCCCAAAGCCAGGAGCTATTGTCACCTGCGGCTGGGTCCCCCCGGAAAGTCACCCAGGACTGGCATTTGCTTTCCATACCTCCCCCAGCAGCCACTGGGCGCATCCCCAGGTGCCGCGGTGAGGGGCACGGCTGCGCTCGCCCCTCACTGTACGGCAGGGAAGCGGCGGGGCTGCGGGCGGGACGCTGGAACCGTCCCACGCCGGGGCTCGCCCCGCCAACAGGTTCTCGTTCCCCGTCCCCTCGGTTCCCCGGGCGGCGTCCGGGCGATGGCAGCTCGGCGCCTTCCGATCTTTCTTACGGCGGCGGGCAGCTCCTCCGTCCCCCCGCGCTTCCCGTACAGCTCTCTCCTCCCGCGGGGCCGCCCGCCGCTCGGTCTCTCCGCCTCCGTCCCGGGCACGGTTATCCCCCTCGCACTCCTTTTGCAGCCGCACTTTGCTCCGAACGCCCGTTCGCCTACGGAGCTTATTTCTACCGCAACCTGATCCCTCCCCGCGCCGGCAGCCTCTGCCTCTCTCCCTGTGTTTTCGGCGAAGTTGCAGCCGCCGCTGCCGCATCCTCCGAACTCCAGCCGCTTCTCGGTGCTCCCACCCCCCCGCCCGGTGCCAGCCCGCCGCCGGCAGCCCCGCGTTTCGCTTTCGTTAAGAGACTGTCGCTGCGGGCAGGGCTGGGAGCGCCGCCGGTGGGGGGGGGGGGGGGGGGGGAGGGGGCCTCCGGGCTGGCGGGCGAGAAAAGCCCGTGGGGAAAGCTGCGAGGTCCCGCCGCCCTCCTCTCCCCCCCCCTCACACTTCCCCCCCCTCCCGCCCCCCCCCGCTCTACTCCTGCGGCTTCTCCTCCCGTGCCTGGCCGCTTTCTCGCCCGCCAAACTCCGCTCGCTTCTCCCCTGGCCCGCCCCGGGGCAAGGCCCGACGCTCCCCGCCGAAGTTTCCCGCGGGCCGGGCCGAGCCCCCCGGCCGCTCTCCCCGCTCCCCCGGGGCCGGGCCGCAGCTCCCGGGAGGAGGGGAATCCGCGCGGCTTCGGGTGGGGGAAGTGGGGGGGGGAGCGGGGAAGCCGGCAGCCGGATGGCCCCCCCCAGCTTTTTGGGTGGTCTCCGGTCCTACCTGGCCTCCCCCAGCTCTCCCACCTCCTCGGCACCTCCCGAGGCCAGCCTGCCCCGCAGCCCCCTCTGCCTGGCCTTGGCTTCACTGATGCATTGGCTTTTCCAGCGGGGGTGCGCTGCCGCTGCCTGCCGGCTTTCTCCCTCTCTTTTTCCTCCCTTCTTCCTCCGCCCGTGCGTGTTTCATTCCCCCCTCCTCACCCCTCTCCCGGCTCCCCTCCTGCACCCGCTCCTCCACCGCCACTGGCGGCTCCGGCCGCCGCCCCCTCCGCCCCCGGCCCCCCGGTTCCCTCCGGCAGCGTGCGCCGGGCGGCCGGTGCACCCCCTCCCGCCGCGCCCCCTCCCCTCTCCCCCCTGCCATCACTGTCCATTGGCTTGTCCTGCTCTCTTTTTCATGTCCAGCCCCTGATGAGTGTCCATTGGTGTTGCCTTCGCCTTCCCTCCTCCCCTCTCCCCGGCTTGCCCTGCCCATGTTTTGTATGTCTCTGTCCATCCAGGCTCCTGACGTTCAAGTTCGCAGGGACGTCACGTCCGCACTTGAACTTGCAGCTCAGGGGGGCTTTTGCCATTTTTTTCATCTCTCTCTCTCTCTCCTTCTCTCTCTCCCTCTCTCTCCCTCTCCCTCTCTCTCTCTTTTTTTTTTTCCCTTGCACAAAAAAAAAAAAAAAGCCATGACTGCTATCCCACAATTCATCTTCCCTGCGCCATCTTTGTATTATTTCTAATTTATTTTGGATGTCAAAAGACATTGATGAAGATATTTTCTCTGGAGTCTCCTTCCTCTCTAACCCGTCTCTCCCGATGTGAACCGAGCGACTCACAAGCCACCGAAGCCACCAACCCACCATGTCGCGCCGCAAGCAAGGCAAACCCCAGCACTTAAGCAAACGGGAATTTTCACGTAAGTAACCCGGAGAGCAATTTATTTAATTTCCCCTTCACGGATTTAATTTTTAATTTGAGCGAGATCAGGGAAAAAAAAAAAAAAAAAAAAAAGAAAAAAGTGAGAGCGAGTGAGCGAGTCGGGGAAAAAAAAAATGAACTCAACGCCTGTTTGGGATTACCAGCATTCCGGTTAATTTCTCCCTCTCTAATTTAATCACCTTGATGACTTTTCTTCTCTTTCTACCTTTGCCCCCCGCCCGCCGGCGCGCACTCCCCCTGTCTCCGCTCCGCTCCCTTCTCCCCGCTCCTCCCGCTTTCCCCGCTCTTTGGCGGCAAGAGCCGGCAGAGGTGCGGGGCTGCCGGGGGTTGAACCGCCCGAAAGTGGAAAGAAATTCCTGCGGGAGCGGCGGGTTGGACGCGGGACACCTTGGCCGGGCGGGAGAGAGCTGCGGGCGAGCGGAGCGGGGAAAAAGTCCGGCGGCCGGAGCCCCTCGGCGGCCGGAGCCCCTCGGCGGCCGGAGCCCCTCGGCTACCGGGCGGGCTCGTCCCTCCGCCTCGCCCGCCCCGCGGCACCCTCTCGGGGGAGGCGCGGGGGGGTGTGTGTGGGGGGGGGGGGTGTAAAGCCGAGCCGGGCCGCCTTCCCTCCCTTTTGTTTCCGCCGCAGGGTGGCCGTCCCGCCGACCCCCGCCGCCCCGGGCCGGCGGCGTGCGGGGCTCCGCCGCCCCGACCTCGCCCCGCCGCCGCTTCGGCTCGGGCTGGGGCGGGGGGCGGCAGCGGGGAGGCGAGCGGAGCCGGGAGGGATTCCCTCTCCTCGCCCAACAGCTTCGCCTTCTCCCGCTCGCTTACTATTTTTTGGAAGATTTTCAAAAAAAAAAAAAAAAAAAAGTGGAAGTGGATTTTGATTGGGAAAAATCTCGTGTCTGAATGTTTACAAGCACCGCGTGTGCGGGGAGCCTCCTGCCAACAAACACAGGCGAGAGCGAGCCCGGGCTGAGCACACACACACACACACACGCGCACACACACACACACACAACACACGCTCGCATACACTCGCACCCTCACACCCGCGAACGGCCCTTTCTCGCCGCCGCGTTTCAAACCCCAAACTAAACCCGCTCTCCCCGGGAGAGAAAAAACGAACCCCGAGCCCCACCACACCATTCGCAACAAAAACTCTCCGGCTGCCTCCCTCCCTCCAGCCGCCGCCACACACACCAGGGCTAGATGCGAGATAAGCGGGAGCGCTCTTTGCACAACAAAAGGCAACTCGAGCTGGAAAGGTTTGGGGCGAGGGGGGTGGGAAGGAAGGGAGGAAAAAAAAAAAAAAAAGCCCCTTTTCTCGGGGTGAGCTGGGGGGAAAGGGGAAATGCTGCATGCTTCTCCTCGCTCCTTACGCCCCCCCTTCTTTTCTTTTTATTTCTTTCCTTCTTTCTTTCTCTTTCCGTCCTTACTCCCGGCGGGTTTTGTTCCCTCCCAGGGATGGCAGAAAACCCAGGGCGATTTCTCCCTACCAACCATCTCCGGCTCCCTCTTCCCTTCGCAAAAAAAAAAAAACCAAAAAAAAAAAAACCAACCAAAAAAAAAAACCAACCAAAAAACCCAACCCAAAACTTTACGCTGCGATTTCTCTCTTCCCCCGCGGCGGCACAGACATTTCCAGCCAGGTTCGCACATGGAGCCCCTCGGCCCAGACGCTGGCTCTTCAGGCAGCCGCTCCGCTGCCCAAAGTTTGCCCTAAAACCCGGGGGGAGGTCGGAGGCTCAGCCCCGCTTCCCCCCCCCCGCCCCCGGTCGTTTTTTTCCTCTTTCCCCTCCACTTTTCGGGCCTTTTTTTTTTTTTTTTTTTAATTTGAATTGCGTTGAGGTAGAGGTTGCAACATGAGTGGCACGCTTATGGGGGTGCAACCCCCCATCCGAAATAGGGTACGAGGGGGGTGTCGTTTCCCCGCACCGGGATGCTCGGGCGGCCCCGGGAGTTGGGTGTGGGGAAATGGGATCACGGCGGGGTGAGGGGCTCCGGTTCGCCCCCGGGGGGGGGGGTAGGGTGGGGGGAGCGGAGACGGGCGGGATCCCCGCGGCTCCTTTTGGCTGAGATACCCGCGGAGTTTCCGCACGTGTGGGGCGGGAGCGGCGGCTGGGACGGGCCCGGGGCGGGGGGGGGGGGGGGTGTCCCTCCGTTGAGAGCCGCCCCGGGGATGGGGAGGGAGGAAGGGAGGGAAGGAAGGGGGGAGGGAGGCCGGGCTGGGGAAGCGGAGAGCCGGGGGGATGCCGTGCCGGAGCCGGGTCGGGCGGGCTGCCTGCCCGTTTCGGTCGCTAGGAGGCACAGCGAGATCAAACAACCGGGCAGCCCCGCGAACTTGAACCTGGCCGGCTCCCTCCCCTCCATCCCCCCCCCCCCCATCCCCCCTTCTTCTTCTTTGTTCTTAATTTTGCGCCGAGTTTGCTTGCTCCGGGAGGCAGCGGGTGATGCTTGCCTTACTCCTCGCCGAGTTCTCTCACCCCCCCATAACGTGTTCCCATTGTACTCCCCAAGTCCGCCCCCCACCCCCTCCTTTGCACCGTACCGATCCCAGGACACAAACTTGGGGATTATACAGCCCTTTTCCATCCTTCCCCACGGCACGGTGCGCGGAAATGCCCTGGCGGGGCATTCCCCGCACCGTGCCGTGGCATTTACCCCCTCCCCATCCCCATCACCCCCCAGTACCTCCTTTCTCCCGACACTCCAAAATCCATCCCGCTTTTTTTGTCGGAGAGTCAGCGCGGTTGTTTTTGGTGACTGGGAACGGAGAAGAAGAGGGGAGTAGGAGGGCGAAGGGGGGAAGCTGAAAAAGACATGTTGGTGGAAGGGCAATTTGCATGAAAAATAGGGACGGATGATTAGGGACCCAGGCAGGGAATTTTGATTGCCCCAGAATTAAAAGACGCATCCTGCAAATCAGTAGCGAGATCAGGTGAATTGTATTTTGGCATTTTCTTTGTAAACCCGATATTTTATATTTTGTTTTAAAAGTAGCAGTAATAATAAAAATATATTTTTGCTGGCTGCCTCCATCAGGAGCCAAATGTTTTGCAGTGAGCATGGTGCCAGCCGTATTTCATACATTAGTATATAATTCTTGTTAATTAGCAATAATTTACGTTAAGAGCACAGAAAATGTTGAGGTTACAGGTTTTATATCTGTACATTTGATCATCTTGTTATTTTCAAGAACTTTGCCTCCTATAAAATTAATTAGGTGAAATGTGGAGGTGTAATCAGCAACCTCTGAATTACCACTTCATTTCCTGGTTTTGATTGTAAATCAGCCCAGTCGGCACAGACTTTAGGAAAGTCTATTTTTGTTTAGCGCTACTTTTAACTGTCTGGTGTCGAAGCAGCGGGTTACCTTCTCCTGCTAAATAATACTGACAGCATCAGAAAGAAATCAGGCCGCGGGAAAACATTATAATTGAGTAATGATTATGCAGAGCTCCTCACTAAGCCAGTTGCAAGGGGAATACGGGGTATTTTGTGTCTTTTGCTGCGGAGAGTTGGTGAGCTAAAAGTTAGATTTGCAAAATACCTTTGTCTGTGGCGTGCAGTGAGCTACTGGCGGAATTAGTCCTGCAATAATTTACTCCCTCAGTCTGAACGCAAGAAGCGGCTGGGGAGAAAAACGCCATGCCCAGCAATCCCGCAGAAACACCCTGCTCCTCTCCCGGCTTCCCGAGGAGCATGAAATGCACGTTGTGTGTCTTATCGTGTTGGTCTGTAAGTTTAGAACAAAACCCCTGCGATTAAGATATTGTTTTTATTAATGCGAATGTAACCTTCATATTCCTGTGGTTGACCTTACGTTAAATTAGAAGTAGTACTAGAGGCGAGAAATGATGGACTGGATCCCTGTGTCCTAGTTGGAGCTGAGGTACGGCGAGGTAGTGTGCTCTTTCAATATTATTTTACGCAGCACAACTGGGAGCTACTCCAGATCTTCCTCCTCAATATTCAGCCTAGGTAGGGTTGAAATAAATTTAACCTGAGTTCACTGGATTTTTGCACTTTATCAAAATCAGTTCCAATATCGTGCAGTCAAATTAAAATCTATTTTTTGATTCTCTGTGGCTTTAAGTTCATTAAATGTGAAATTGGCAGCCAGCTAAAGAAGGTCAGGCTGATTAACTGTTTAGGAGTTGTATTCTGTCTCACTTGCGTTACCTGGCAGTGTTTTGAGGTGGGTTGTATGTGTAGTACCCTCTCCTCCTGCTCGCTGCTCTTAGCCTGCACGCTGTATTGTGCAGGTAGAGGAATACCAACACGCTGCTGGTGTTTATTTTTTTGTTTCTTGTGAAAGGCAACAGTGATGGCACACCGATTGCCAAGGTATTTCTCTGCAAACTTACCCAAAGAGAAAAAAAAGCAAACAGAAGAGAGAGCTGCATCTGCCTCGTTAGAGCATCCACTGACAATTCTGTGAGCAGAAATAGCCTCATAATGAAGCTTTTTGGAGCTCATTCAGGAAATTTGTCAACTTTGACAACATTAGGCAAGGTATTTTGAGTTTATAGAAGGCACTTCTCACTGTTGCAAGGAAATGTGGCAGTTGCTGATTTTTAGATGCTGAGGGCCACCGGTGCTAACACGTTCAAGATAATTTAGGCATGCCTTTATTTCAGGATGAAAAAGGAAAAAATACTAATTGCCTTGTTTCCTTAAGTACTAAAAAATATCTCATCTAGCTAATACCTCTGGGTGGAATTGGTAGTGAATTTGATATTTATTTGAATCCTGAGGAGTAGCTGAAAAGTGAGAGGTGCCTCCCCCTGCCCCGCAGGCATTGCTGCTGCACTTGCTTTTTATCATTTCGGTTTCTGCCATTTATATATTTATTTATTGGTCTCGTCCCCTCCCTCCCCCGCAAATAACTCCTGGCTTTGGGATTTTTAAATTGGAAGCTGCAAACGGGCTGATAGGGATAGTGACACAGATACATACGTATAGGTATGCACGTGCGTTATAAGGGCTATACGTGCCGCGTGTGCTGGTGCCTGGCTGTGTGCGGCCATGCGGTCTGGCTGCCCCTCTCTTTTCTGTTACACACACACGCTACCTGCACAGCCTGTAGAGGGAATATGCAATATCTATATGTTGAAACACCTTTTGTCTGCACCCGCACCCGCATAGTTCAGACTTGTGAATTTTAGAAAGTAGGTCTGGCTGGTGGAAAATACACACCCATATGTGTGAGAGAGAGTGTGTGCAGTGCTTTTTAGCTTTGAATTCATATACATAAAAAATACATCCGGCAATAAAAGACCGTATTCACTTCTCTTCATAGTACCATGAGAGTTTTGCAGTGTATTCTCTCAGACTATTCATTTAATTTTGCCACCGAATCGTTCAGTCGAGTCAGAAATTTGTCCTCACGTAGGAACACGGAGACAGTCGCAGTGCTCGCTCTCCGAGTTCTGCATGCTACAGCTGCTTCTGCAAAATCCCTTTCCCTGTAACTGATGAATTCATCTTCTTGCTGCCGTGCTCACAGCCGTGTTGCATGGGTTTAGTTGGGGGGGAGCAGGCGGACGTGGTGAGCAGGGTGTAATATTCATGAAGAGGGGGCTCGGTGCGTTCTTCCCCCCCTGTGCCTGGTGCCTTTCCCTGAGAGCTCTAATGATTCTCCTTTTGTTTCTCAAACTGCAGCCGAACCTCTTGAAGCCATTCTCACTGATGACGAACCTGAACATGGCACATTGGGAGCTCCGGAAGGGGACCACGACCTCCTCACTTGTGGCCAGTGTCAGATGAACTTCCCGTTGGGGGACATTCTTATTTTTATTGAGCACAAACGGAAACAATGCAATGGCAGTCTCTGCTTAGAGAAGGCTGTGGATAAGCCACCTTCACCCTCACCAAGTGAGCTGAAAAAAGCATCCAATCCTGTGGAGGTTGGCATCCAGGTTACGCCAGAGGATGACGATTGTTTATCAACGTCATCTAGAGGAATTTGCCCTAAACAGGAACATATAGCAGGTAAATTAAAAGCAAGGAGAAGTGTTTGCGAGTTTATTTCCGTTTCAGTTGCAACATAGCGTGTTCGCAGTTGTAAACTGCCGTGTCTGTTTCTCTGTTCTGCTTGCCATGACGGCCGATGTGTTAAATACCCTGCCTCCGGTTAGTGGTGAGCGCACGACCGGTATTTCCCAGTGCCTGCGCAGAGGCAGGATCAACAGGCACGTGCCGTGCCAGCCGGTATTTCTAACGGTATTGTTTGAGGCTGCTCTCGTGATTTGCCTGTATTGTAGTCACCGTCTCCCGGTGTCTCGCCTGCCGTAGCGCTTCAGGAGGAGATTTCAGAGGCGGCCGCGTGATAAAGCGAGGAGCTTTCGAGTCTTTGGCAAAGTCAGGGGGGAAAGAGTTAACTGAGCATCAGCCAGCCTTGGTTCCATATTGGCTGTCAGCGTATGGACTGTAATTAAACACAGCCCCATGGCAAAGTGACACCACCGACCTTGACTTTAAGATGCCATTTTCGACTGGCCAGGCCAGAGTAGAGAGGGCAGTTGCTGAAGCGCACAGACATGCTTATTCGAAAAGTTTAAGGGCATGTTGGAAATTTCAAAAGGTTGGTTTGACAGGAAAGGCCGCTCTCTGCTGCCTGCCTCCTCAGCCAAATGATAAATGCTTCGCTGTGCTCTCTCTTGTCTCTGATGTGGTTTTGACAGATGTATCTTGATTTTGTTTGCGGTTTACACAGCCACATGTCAGCCGTACAAATGTCCAAGGCAGAGTTCTGTTTTGTGCAACAAACAATATGAAATGTAATTTTTTAAAAAAGGGTAAATAATTCCATTTCTTAGCATAATTTTTTTTTTTTTCTTAAACTGGAAAGCCATTTGCCGTGCAGATATTTTAACAAATGAGTTTAAAAAAATAGAGCGTGCTATGTGAAAGAAAATCCCAGAGCCCTGGGAGTGTAACAAGGCACGCTCTGCTTTTAAAATCCGGCTAGTAAACAAGAGTACTACCCATTTGTAGCGAGCGTTGCAAATCACTCCAAACCGCGCCAACGCTACTGGTCGGAAAGGGCGAGACCGCAGCGTATCGGCACCAACAAATGCCTGAACCGGTTTCAAACCCCACTTCCCAGCGATGTTTGGGATGTGGTGCTGCCGGTACCTCACTTCCAGGAGCCCGCAGGACAGCTCGGGGTTGTCAGAGGCGCAGTACATCGTCACACCGTGTGCTGGAGCTTGTCTCGGGCTTGCTTCGGCCACAGCGTTAAACCATAATAGGGCAGTAGGCACCAGGAGGTTCAGCGCAATGTTCCCGTAGCCTCCCTGGCCCCCAGACCGGCCAGCAAATCACGCTGGGGAGCTGGAGTTTCGAAGGTTTTGTGGTAAAAGCAAATATGTACCAGTGCGTGTGTGTCTGCACACGTGTATACGTGCAAAACCATGTGCATACACATGCATACGTAATGTGAACAAATGTGTACTATCTCTGCAGAGTGATCAGTATTAGTTCAAATACAGGTCTATATGTATGTTTAACAGGAAACGGAGACTCAGCTACTGCTAAGCTACATTTTGAAAGAGACTTAAAAAAGTAATAATTCTGAGTATTGCCCTTCCCAGACACAGATGTTAAAGGTGATTTTTTTTTTTCCCAGAGTGGCAGAGGGCAGTACCCATTTCCATGTGCTGCCTGCGATCTGACGGAAAATGAGCAGAAGTGTAGGGCATGATTAATGAAGCGGGAGCCTGGCGGAAGGGATTTGTAGTCTTCCGAGCTCTGGAGCCATACTAAATCACCAAATATGGAGGAGCGGTGGTATGATGTAACACTGTATTTACGTACGGTGCCGCTCTGCTGAAAAGACAAAACACAGCATCTGTCAAGCAAGAATTAAACTCGCTCTCTTCCCTGTGGTCCCAAATAGGTCCCTCAGTCGGAGGGACAGCCACGCCAGGGAGTTCTGTGCAAGGGGAAACTCCTCAGCTGAGGGTTTTGCTCTGGCACCCGTGGGGCGCGGGAGGCTCAGCCAGCCAATTCGCGCTTCGGCGTGGTGCAGGTGACGTGAAGCCAGCAGGATTTGGCCTCGCTCGATGTCACGGGGCTGTTAATTCAGAAAAGGCTGTGGTTTTAACTGACTTTAAAGGGTTGGGTGAGCTGTGGGCAGTGGGTGCACATCGGCAGGGGCCTGATCCTGCTTGCCTTTACACGTAGGGCTTGCCTTTGCTGTGCAGGTGGGCCTGGCTCAGTTCGGAGGTGCGAGCCACAAATGCTGCTGTGAGCAGAAACCAAGCTGTAGTTAGTTGTCCAGGTATCTCCCACCCCCAGTTTTCTGCCTGGTGGTGCCCAGCTGTGCCCATGGATGGGAGGTCCGAGAGTGCAGGTCTTCTCCTGCACCTTCCTGGCCAAGACAGAGCCGATAGGTGCTGTGGTCCCCTGGTTATTCCCAGTGATAGGAAGTGCAGCTGGGCTGCTGAAGGTGGGGAAGGAGCACCAGGGTCTCGCTTGAATGAGTTTATCTCCCTCGTATCCCAAAGAAGTGTGGCAGTAGCTGGAGTGACCTGTGGCCAGGAGTTTGTGGGGTCTGTCAGTAAAATTGCCAGTGAGGTTCTTTGAATGAGCTGTGAAGTTCAGGTTTCTAGAAGACTCCTGCAGTGAACCCCAGGCTCTTTGAATTCTGACATTTTATATCTCATTTTTGTGCAAGGATGCAAAATGCAAAAAAAAAAAAAAGAGTGTGTAATTAAGGAAAAAAAAAAGGACAGAGGCTGCCTTTAGAAAAATATGCAGGAGTTGAGTGAACTGATTCTTTCTGGTAAAAGACCAGAAAATGTGTATTTAGTAGCATTGTGAAAACGTTCCCAGTTAGTTGTTAGGCTGAAAGAGGTGTTGCAGGTTAGGTCTGGATACAGAGGTGCTATAAGGTAGCTCTGGATGCAGTATGTGCTCTGTCTGCAGTTTTGTAGTCAGTAAGTTGGTGTGTTACAGTAAAAAATCGTCTTAGGATAAGTAATAGTTAAGGATCGGCTCATCTAAAGACAAGGAAGGAGGCAGCGAGTCATTCAAATGCAGGGAGAAATGATGTCTATTTTAACCGTTGATAGGCTCCTCTTTATCCTCACCTTTTCCAGAGACGGGGATGATTACAAAAGCTTGTATGTATGCATGCAACCTGTGCAGTAGCTGTGAGATCCATGTAGGTGCAGGCATGCGTACCTGTTTCTATTCCGTGTGGTGTCTGCCTGTGCGTAGCTTTGACTTGCTATAAAATTTTGAGTGATGCTGATCCAGCGCCATAGCTGAAATGTCATAAATTTAACTGAAAATTAATAGGATATGTTGTGTGGGTCCAATGAGGCAGCTTTCATCAATATGTATGTCAAAGCCTCACCACCAGATACCGGCAGCCCGTGATTTGCAGTGAGTGCTTCGGCAGGGCTTTAGTTATCCGCTCTCATATTTTACAATAGGGGGAAATATTAACTGAAGTATCTAGAGATCAGTGAATGTAAAATTGCTGTTCACTTATTGAAAAGGCTGAAGAAATATTTATCGTCTGCCGGTGTCAGGTTTTAGCGGTTTGTTTGTTGAATGTATAAATCCGAGGGAATTAATAAAAGGTTGTTTTTTGGGTGAGGAAGGATCTTAAATGTTACTTGGATTCCGTTGCAGGAACACTTTGGAGTGCTGCTGCATATTCCCCTTTATAATGCCGAGTGTGTATCTGCAGATGCTGTATTTACTGTACAAAGAGGGAAGGAGGAGGGGAGGTCATTTTTACTTGCTTGAATCCTTTATTCTCAAGCTGCTTGTGGCATTCAAATAAAATATGAGGAAAAATAACATAAGAAAAACCTCTGCAGTAATCGAGGGAAGGTGGACATAATTTGGTACTAAATTTTAGATCAAGTACGTTTGATTATTACAGTTCTCAGGAGGTAATGTCTTTGAGTAGTCATTACACCACAGAAATTTTCTTGGGCTGTTATTAGTAGTTGTCATTATAATTCTGTAGGTTGTAAATTGCTATTCCTTGTTATTTTGTTTTGTTCCTGAGACAAAAAATTATTGCTGTCTGCATTGAATAGTTAGCATTGCATCTGGACAATAAGATGAAAGCTTAAAAAAAGGAGGGGGGGAAGGGACTATGGAAATATTTTGGAGTCAAAGTCTGTCTGCTTTCCCCATATAAAGAAGCAGAGAGCACGGGCTGGGTAAAACAGTCGCAGGCAGGAAAAATAGTGAGGGTGCTACCCAAAGGCTCCTGCTGCTGAGATTCGGAGCTCCGCGTACAAGCTGTATTTGTAAATAAGACAGAGAAAGGTTGTGAACCGGCAGCTTGGCCGTTTTGTCAAAGTACAATGTCAGAGAAACTCTTTCTAAGACAAATTGTAAATAGAAGTGTCACGATGATTGCATGATTGAGCTCCAGAAGTGTCTTGCAATTGTTGGCATTGTCAGAAGACTTTTGAAAGCTTAATTAAAGGCGGTGGCCTGTGTGGCTGTGAAATTTACTTCTCGGGGGGGAAAAATGTAAAAAATGTGGGGGATCAAAAAGTTGCTCTGATGCTAGTCGCGCGGGGATACAGGGCAGAGTCTCAGCTTTCCTCGTTGCCTTTTATAAATAACATTTTTTGAAGAAGCAAACACGTGACACCAATATCATCCTTTGTACAAGGTAAAGATTGTGTTAGTTTTCCTATTCCCTGCTGTTACAGGCAGTTAATGTAAAAATGGCTCTTTATTGGAAACACAAATACGAGTTCACTTGAAGCACAGAAGCAGGGTAGAAAGTTTTCCTCTGCCTCGGCGTGATCCTTCTAGGGGAGCATCAGTGTGTTGCAGTGCGCTGAATCTTTCTGGTTTTTTGTTTCCTGCAAATCAGATCTCTTCTGGTTTAGAGGATGAGAAATGTGTTTTGCATTCTTTTTCCTATTGTATGGGACATTTAATTGTGGAGCTCACCATGGGATGAAGCATGGCTGCATCCAAAACGCTTGTGGTTGAAGAGGCAGCCTGGCACGCATTAAGCTTCATATAGATCTGAAAAGGTGCATGTTAGCATCACGTGCCGAAAGCTTTGAAAATAATGCACGCAATAAACGTAAAGCTCTGTGCAGCGAGTCCCAACAACGAATGCTGGCTGATGGAAACTGAGGCAGGGAGTAAATTAAACACCCTCTAATTAGCCCAGTGGGAGAAATAAAGTCTTCCCTAAACATTCCCATAATTTGGTAATGCCTCTTTTAAGGAGGAAGAGGCCTATTAGCATCACCCCATTTTGTATATGCAACCCTCAGCCCAGAGCTCTTTCTTATTTCATTCAAATAATAAAGACGATTAAAGAGGCTTGCGAGGCAGTGTCAGGCAACGGGAGTTCAGCCTCCAGTTGTTTGCCTGCATGCATCCTCATTACGGAAATTTTTTGGACAAAATTCCCTTCAAGCTTCGGTCTGTTTTTATATCCAATAGTATCAGCTTAGTGCAATAAAAGGCATTTAGCATCAAGCTGGACATGGCCTGGCACATTGCCACTTGTTTTTTTTTTTTTTTTTTCTTTTAGCTAATCGCTGAGGATCTCTCGTTACCTTTCTGCTTGTTGTGATTTTGTTCGGGTTGTGGTGCTGCCAGCGATGTCATGGGTCCAAGGAGGTCGTCTTCTCAGCCTGGCAGGCATCTGAACGCAGCTTCCATCCGGGAGGGCTCTATTTTATGTGTCAGCTTCTGGGATATTGCCACAAGTTCATAAAATGCACTGAGCTCATATATTTTAATACATTAAAACCTATATTCATACTGATAGCATGGTCCTAAAATTAACCATTGGTTGCTTATTGGCTTTTTTTTTTTTTTCCCCTGGGCTAATGAACTTTTTAAATCTCACTTTGTACAAAGGCAGTAGCTCCAGCCTGCCTTCTGGTAATGTAGCAGGTTTGGGACCGTGATGGTTGATAACTGTACATGGATTGCTGTGATTTATTGCAGACTTTTAAAAATAACAGGCACATTAATGGGCCCACAGACCGCCTGAGCGGTTGGGATGATCTCTTCTCCATTTCATAATGAATTTACATGAAACATGGTTTGCTCTTTAGGGTCCCCATCCTTGGTGCGCTTTGCCCCGCCGGACGGGGACCAAGCATCACCTGCGCACTTGAACGCATGCAGGAGCCGGACCGGTGACTGCGGACCCTTGTGGATGGGCAGGCCAAGCTCTCACATTATTCGCACCCTCCTGCGTTAATGCCGAACCCATTTTGAAGCCCATAAACATCCTCCCCGTCTTTCTAATCAGGTTTAGTATGCAACGCATCCCGTGCGGGATTCAGCGAGTTTGTTTCCCAACCTTTATTGGCCAGCCGCACTCGCTGTGCATCTCTAAAATATTTCAGCAAGGCTTTTTGCTCTTCTTCTGTGAGGACTGGTAACTTGGTGGCTGCTCCCCGGCTCATTCTTCATTCGGAGGTGGCATTGCCTCGGGTTGGCAAGGGAAAGGTTTGCGGTGTGGGGTGTGGTGAGGTCAGCCCCGATCCCAGCAGGGAATTTGTGTTCTTCATTTGCCTTTACAATCGGAGCACAGCTACTGTACCTTGGAGCAGCTCTCAGGTGTGAGCTCAGATGGGCGCATGTAAATGTCCTGTCAGATGCAACAGAGGAATATTAATGTTTTCCTCACCACCGCGCTATAATAAAGCTGTACACAGCCAGCTTAATATGCAGCCGGGCTGGGGAATTGTATAAAACTTCGATAGCCTTGTGTGAATGACAGCGGTGGAAAAAAATATTCAATATGCCACAGTTTGTGTTCTTGTTTTCTTTTGATCTAAAGCAAAATGAAAACATCCACTTCTTTCCCTCCTTGTTTTGTATAGGTGTTCTTCCTCTGCAAAATTGGCTAGTAAGTAAGGAAAGAAAATTAAGTATGGGATGCTGCAGAATCATTTTGAAGCACATTAATGCCAGCCTGCTGGGGATGTAATTTTTCCAAGTATTAGCAAACATTTATTTTTTACAATTTGGATTGTTTGCTTTGCCTTTCATTCTTTTTTAGTATCTGGATCTGGTTGAAACAAAGAAAACAAGAGTCACCACAAACAGGGGCTGGAGCCCCCTTTGGCCCCCGGCTGCAGGCACAGCCCAGGCCGTACATCCTCTTCACAGAGGTTTCATTTCCATCTTCTTCTGGCTTCAAATCTTCTGCGTTCATCCAAAGGTGTCTGTTTTTCACTGTGGGGATGTTAGAGGATTTTTAATAATGTGCTCATTTAACTGAATCAACAGCTGTCAGGAGCGGTTGTAGTAAATCCACAAAACGTACAAAGAAAAATACATACGTTTCCTGAAACAAAACACTTGAAACAAATTGGCTGCCAAAAAAAGCTGCTGAATTCTGGGTTTGCAGACAGTGCACCAAAGTGTTTCTTCTCACTGCTCTCCCCAGAGACCTTTCCCCACTTGCCTGCTGCAATTCTGCTGGAACTTTTTTTGCCTGAACAGGTTGCTGTTAAAAAACCCCACCACTTTTCCCTACTTGATGGGTATGGAGCCCAGCTCGAGCTTAGGTTTTTGTGTTGCGCCCTAAATAGCTAGAACACCAAGACCGGAGCAAGAAGGGAAACCCAAATAACTGCATTACCATCAAGGAAGTGAGGCTTAATATCCCTGTGAAATAGCTGTCGAGGAGAAGCGGTGCTTCAGCTCTGCCCTGCCAGGTCGGCGCTCTCAGGGTGCTCTTGAGGTCTGACGCAGCTTCAGGGGGTGCTGCGTTCGCACCCCAGCGGCTGCTGGTGGAGAGAGACCTGGAGAGCTTTGGTCAGTCAAAACCACGGACTTTCTGGTTCCATCCTCCCCCTGCTTTGCATAAGTGCTGCACAATTACACCTACAATTTGATCTTAGTTTCAGATAGAAAAACCTCTGCCTAAATAAACAATGGAATTACTGCTGAACAACAAAGGCTTAAGGAAGAGTGCTGCCTTCAGTGGTATTATTATTGTTGTTGTGGATATTATTATTATTATTATTACTACTACTACTATTACTATTACTACAACTATTACCTTTTTAAAATAAACACACATTACAATTCCTGGCTCCTTAGGAAGTAAGGAGTTTAATTTTGCATTCATTGCTCACTTAATTGATTTAGCAGGCAGCGAAATACAAAATGCAAAAATAAAAATGTTGCCCCCACCCCCCCAAATTTGCAGTAATTAATTTGTCACCCGGTGTTACTTTCCTACAGCATCACAGCCGTTTTTTTTCGGACATAGCATGAATCATCTGGGTTTTGTTGCATTTTAGCTACCGAGTTTATTCTTTCTACAGTGAGAGAATGTAACAGCAAAACTGTCGTGCTTCAGCCAGGGCATTGCAAGTGCGTGGAGCATTTACTGCATGAGGGTGGCCAGGGGCTTTTTGCTGTGTTTTCTCTATTATCGGTAGTGATTTTCATATTTTGGAAATTGTTTTTGTGCGAAGAGAAACAGTAGTTGAGGATCCTTGTTCTCTGTGAGGAGGCAAAACACAGTGGGATGCATTTGGAAAAAGAGCATTACCCCCCGAAAGATTATTTAGAGGCTGTATTATTTTGTAATAAACTATAAACTGTCCTGTGTTAAATTTGTGTTATGTTAGAAAAAATCAATAAGGAAAAATTAAATTCTGATAAAGATACTCTTGGATCTTTGAAAACAACTGCTGTCCTTTTAACTAAAACATTTGA